>NC_081438.1:6537624-6861790 GCF_949786415.1 Peromyscus eremicus | reverse complement strand
ATGGTTTGGAGCATGGTGGCAGGCAGGCAGGTACTGGAGCGGTAGCTGAGAGCTGCATCCTGATCTGCAGGTAGCAGAAAGAGAGAGACGGTGGACCTGTCTTGGGCTTTTGAAACCTTAAAGTCCACCCCCAGTGACACACCTCCTACAAGGCCACACCTCCTAATCCTTTTTATATAGTGCCGTTCCCTGATGATTAAGCATCCAAATATGTGAGCCTAAGGGAGCCGTTCTTATTGAAACCACCATAGGAGGGTTCAAGCTCAAAGACTTAATGCTTTCCCCTGGGCTAAGTTTCAGGAGAATGCCTGGCATCTGTTTTTCCCTGTTAGGTGTATGTTCTTAGGTCCATTTATGGAGCTGTAAAAATGCTAGGTGCTTAAAAAAAATAATGTTTTCATTAAGTTTACCAGTTTTGCAGGGAAGCAGGTCCACAGAGGTCCTACTACCCTGCCAGCACTGGAACTCTCTAGGGTCAATTCAGAGATGCTCAGTTGTGCACCGAGCCCTTCACTCCCATAGGAAATGGTCCTTACTCGCCCAATCCTTGCTCCTCATTTCCTTGTCTCCCCATCTCCTCCCATCCGGGCCTTACAGTCATGTTGGTACACAGTCATCCTCCACACCATGTTACAGTCACTTGCTTTTCTGCAATATCCCCCTGAGATTCTTGCCTCTCTCAGGGTTCGTCTGTTGTTCCTGCACACCAAGTGTTATCAAGGCATCAGGTACCTGTTAGGCATTCAAACAGAGTTTCCAGAAAATTTCACATACAAGTTTTGTTTGTGTTACCCTCCTCTGTGTATGTGACAGAGACAGGGGGGAGAGGGAGGGAGGGAGAGAGAGAGAGAGGGTGTGTGAGAGAGGGGGGAGCAAGAGAGCAGAGGAGTGAGAGAGAAAGAGAGTGAGGGAGAGGAACTGAGAGAGACACAGACAGAGACAGAGAGACGACAGACAGGAGATTCATGAGGACAGACAAAAATAGCTAACTGTAATTTATACACAGCAAGTGTTTTTTCCCAGTACTTTCTACATATATTAATTTGTAATGTAATCTTCAAGGCAACCCGATTATGCATCCTTTAATATGCTTAACCTTATTATTTCTCATTTAGAAATGAGAAAACAGACACGGAGCCTTGAGTCATTCACTCAAAGTTGCACACTTGTACGTGTTGGGCCGGCGTTTGAGCTTAGGCAGTCGAATTCCACAACTGCCCTGATGAATTGTCCAAAGAGCATATTGTGCCGGACACACTAGGTGTTAAATAATTAGTCACTGGATGAATGTGTGCATGAAGAAATGCAAACTTTTCCTGACGGAATGTCCCATCTTTTATCTGGTTTTTCTCTCATGATCTACTCTGCCTCTGATTGCTGCCTTTCTTGAAAATTGAGATCTGGCCAAGCTCCGTAGTGCACATCATTAATCCCAGCACTCAGGAGGCAGAGGCAGGTAGATCCCTGTGAGTTCAAGGCCAGCCTGGTCTACAGAGAGAGTGCCAGGGCAGCCAGGTCTACATAGTAAAAACCTGTTTCAATTTTTATTTTATTTTATTTTGAGTTATTTTGAGAACTGAGATAACTGGGTCACAGGTGATACTATTGAATGTTATCATATGACCTCCTCAGGAGGCAAGGAGCTGGTTGACCTAGGGACTGATTAAATCCTGGTAAGAAAGATGACAGATAGACATAAGAACATCCACTGTAGGATTGGCAGTAAGGAAGAGTGTTGCTGTGGGATGGTCTGTATGGCAAGTGTGTTGCTGATTGGTCAGTAAATAAATCACTGATTGGCCAGTGGCCAGGCAGGAAGTATAGGCGGGACAAGGAAGAGAATAAAGCTGGGAAGTGGAAGGTTGAGTCAGAGACACTGCCAGCTGCCACAATGAGAAACAGCATGTGAAGATGCCGGTAAGCCACGAGCCACATGGCAAGGTATAGATTTATAGAAATGGATTAATTTAAGCTGTAAGAACAGTTAGCAAGAAGCCTGCTATGGCCATACAGTTTGTAACTAATATAAGTCTCTGTGTTTACTTGGTTGGGTCTGAGCAGCTGTGGGACTGGCGGTTGAGAGAGATTTTCTCTGACCGTGGGCCAGGCAGGAAAACTCTAGCTACAGAGTGTCCCAATTCTAATGGGCTGTGGTGATATATTGTGTACCCCAATAAAGCTTGCCTGGGGATCAGGGGACAAAGCCAGCCACTAAATTAGACATAGAGGTCAGGCAGTGGTGGCACACACCTTTAATCCCAGCACTTGAGACCTCGTATCTTTGTTTGGGAAGGACACATACCTTTAATCCCAGGAAGTGATGGCAGGAAGCAGAAAGGTATATAAGGCGTGAGGAAACAGGAACTCTTCTCTTGAGACTGAGGATTTCCTAGAGGTAAGAACTTGTGGCTGGCTTGTTCTGCTTTTCTGATTTGTCATCTTTTACCCAAATATTTGGCTCCGGGTTTTTGTTATAAGACCTTTTAAGATTTGTGTTACAATGGGCAAGTGGGGACTTATAACCATGGAGCAGGGTGCAGGTCAGTGGATGTAAAACGACTAACAGAAAAAGTGGGGGCTAGGGGAGATCTTGGTTAACCTGGTCTTGTGGGATTCTCTGTGTGGACAGGTCAGGGTCATCAGGTCTCTTGAGGGAGAGGGTAAGAACATGATCACATACACAAGGTGGGTAATGCTTGTGGAACTAATCTCCGTTTTTTTTTTTGTTTGTTTGTTTGTTTGTTTTGTTTTGTTTTAATTTTTCTTTCGAGACAGGGTTTCTCTGTGTAGCTTTGCACCTTTCCTGAAACTCACTCTGTAGCCCAGGCTGGCTTTGAACTCACAGAGATCCGCCTGCCTCTGCCTCCCAAGTGCTGGGATTAAAGGCGTGTGCCACCACCGCCCGGCTAATCTCTCTGTTTTAAGACTAGATTTTTATCAGGATTATGGTCATGGATAGAGAAGGAAGCTGACTAGAGTTTGGTCAGCAAAGTGATTTTTACCATCAAATAGAATCTTCTGTGGGTATAGGGAACTACCAAAGGGGGCCAGGGATCTGTAGATTCAAAACTCCTGCCTCATGTTCTCTCTATAGTTATGTATATACACACATCTATCTGTCTATCTGTCTGTCTATCTACCTACTATCTATCTATCTATCTATCTATCTATCTATCTATCTATCTATCTATCCATCCATCCAGTTTTAAACCTTATAATTGTTTATCTTTAGTTTCTTTTTGTCTTTCAACCTTTCCCTTCATTCCCTCTGGTCCCTTCCTTTCCCCTCCCCCCTCTCCCCCTCTCCCCTCCCCCTCCTCCCTCTCCCCTTCCCCCTTCTCCCCCTCCTCCCTCTCCCTCTCCCCCTCCTCCCTCTCCCTTCCCTCTCCCCCTTTTCCCCTCCAACTTCCCCTTCCCCTTTCCCCCTCCCCGCTTTTCCTCTCCCCCTCCTCCCTCCCCCTTTCCCTCTCCCCCTTTCCCCCTCTTTCCTTTCCCCCTCTTTCCTTTCATTCTCTTCCCTCTCAGTATGTTTGTGTCCTCTCTCTAGCTCTTTGTCTGCCTCTCGCAGTCCCTCTTTGTGCTCTTCCTTTGAGTTTGATCAAGTGCACATTCCTGTAAATCCTGCCCTGGCTTTCTCTGGGTCTCTCCCATTTCCTCTACCCTGCCTGGGCCATCTACCCATTGTGCATCTGAGCACATGTGTGCCTGCACACATCTCCATTCTCCTTCCTCGTTAGCGTTCTTTCTCTCTGGTTAACACACCTCTACCCCCGAAGCTCTGCAGCTTCTTATACATACAAACTTGGCTGCAGGGGCGCATGAAACACACGGCAGACCCCGCCTCCACCACTGCGGACCTCAGGATGCTCAGGCCTTCTTCAGGAACCCTGTCTGGGTCTATCCTGCCTCTGAGCAGGGTTTATCTGGGTCCCTCAGCCTTGTGTGTTGCCAGAGATAAGGTGGCTTTGGTGGCAGGGTTGACTTGGACATGACCTTCAAAAGACTAGATAAGAAGCAGAGGCTGCTCCGGGCTGAGGCCGACCTTCCTGCCATTGACTTTGAAAAGCTACAGCTCTCTTAGGGTCTCTGTGCCCATCCAGTTCTTAGGACAAGCAGATTCACGCTTCTCTTTGAGCTGATATCAATTCATCTTTCATTCAATAATTAACTTAATGTGTATTGATCAGTACCGTACACCGAATTCTGTCCTCGACCTTCAACAAACAAGTAAGTCTTGTGCCATGGACAGCGTACCTACTGTGTTCTATGGATTTCATTTATACAAAGAGCTTTATAGAAGAAGTCCTAGCAATAAGAGGATGCCTCTTTTACTGATAAAGACTTTACCTTCTCGTAAATATTATGGCTATTAATCAATTACAGCTATTAATAGACTGGATGCCCAGTTCCTTGTATTTGGGGTGATCTTTACCGGGCAGTACCTTGTCGCTGTTGGAGGGGAACACTGACCTCACTTATCAGTTCTGGTGCAGTGAGCTGGTTAAGCACCTAGCTTCCTGTCTCTCACGCATGCACACATGTCTATAGCCACACACTGATTCTTCTAGTATGTTCCTAACCGATCAGGCACAGTGTTATAAATGGCGGGTCTGATCAATGGGATACCACAGAGAACTCAGGGAGGAGCACAGAGAAAGAGGTTGTCTGAGTTCATGGTACTCAGTGTGTCCCAGGGAATCTAACCCAGCCAGAGGAATTAAGGAAGGCTTTCCAGTGGAAGGGACAGCAATACTGAGACCCAGATGAAGAGAAGAGGCTGCTTCCATGAGGTTTTGTTCTTGGCCATGCTTTGATGTTCTCTTCAGTACGGCATTGTGTTCTACACACAGCTGGGCCTCATGTAACCAATGAGCAAAACTCCACACTGAAAACAGTTCTCTGGTAATAACTGAACAAGGAAACCACCATGAAGACATATGTACCATTTTATTTTTTGAGACAGGGTTTCACTGTGTACACCTGGCTGGCCTGGAACTCACAGATGTCTTCCTGTCTCTTGTCTCCCGAGTGCTGGGATTAAATGCGTGTACTACATTGTATATGCCTGGTTATGTCGCTGTTTTTTGTTTTAACAAATATTATAATACTGTTATCATGGCTTTATTGTCATGATGTAGTTAGTACCTATAGCTGGCCAAGAAACAAAAACATCCCTCCTGTCAACAGCAAGACCTTCCATGTAAACTTTCCCTACTCACTCCTGCAGACCAGGAAAGCTCATTAAGGTCTGGGAAAGTATCCCAGGAGGCAAAAGCTTGTCAAAGAGAATATTAGTTCTCACACTCATGCCTGGAGGGGACCATGCGGTATTTATTTCTATAGCTCTAGTCTTTGGAATCAACTGATTCTGGATTTCCATACAAATCTATTTTTATATTGGAGAGAGAGGGAGAAAGAGAAAGAGAATATTCTCTCTCTATGTACATTTTATCTATCATCTATCTATGTACATTAAATTAAGACTCTATTATAAATAACAAATCAAACACCTAGGAGCTCATCTGGCTGTCCCTCCTGATTTAGAGGTAATATATGAGAAATCTGAAGGGAATAGAGGAGACTCACAGCCACTAATGCCACCCCATTGTTCTGAGCAGTGTACTACACTGTTTTATAAACCTTTATTATGAATATTCATAATACGAGTATCCCTATTATCTTACTTAATCTTTGCAACAACCTCACGGGGCAGGTATTGTAATCTTCTTTTGAGGACGGTTGCCAAGTTAAGTCCGCACGGGCTCCCGTGTCAACCGTAGGAAGCACAAGCGTTGAGCAGATTTGAAGTGGGCTGGTGAAAGTTGAAGGGTTTTGAAATAGAGACCTGATTTTTACAAGCTCCTCAAGGGGCAAGAACTTTAGCAGCCATATAGTTGTGTAGACACTGTTGGTTCATCAGCCGAGTGTCTTCGTTGCCTGTTTCCTGTTTGATTTTTCTTCCCCTTGACGCTGACTCTCTCGCTTAGTTTGGACATCTTGGACAGCATAACTGGTTCCCTGCTATGCAAATATGGTGGGTATGTATTAGTCACTCCCTTGAGTGCCATTTGAGATCTGTCCTGCCGGTCTCACGGCTGGACTTTTCTTGTCTTAGGCAGCCCCTGGAGCAGTTAAACCCCTCTGATCCACAGGACTTAGTCACAGCTGGGAAGAGAGAACTAGAAATTCTTTGTACCATGGCCTTCTGTGGATCTGGCTGGTGGGATGAACACAGTGTAACTCAATGCAGGAGAATCCCTGAATCCCTGAAGACCTCCTTCAAAGAGATCCAAGGCTCCACCGAGTGTCTTTAAGTGGAATTTAGCAAAGTCATGGATCATAAAACCACCGCTGGTGTAGAGCTGGTGTCTGCCTTAAGATGTGAACCCCAGGAAGGAGCCCATGAAAGCGTTCTACTGCCTCAGAGACTTGGGGAGGTCAAATAGGAGGGGTTACCTGCTGCATAACACACACGGAGGGAGCTCAAAGTCTGCTGTGTGTTAAGCCACCACCAGGGCATTTTCCAGAAAGTGGGGTTTGTTTGTTTATTTGTTTGACCTCTGTTCCTGGAGAGTCAGATTTCATGAGGATATTTGTTATGAGAAAAACAAACAAACAAACAAACAAACAAACAAACAAAACAACTTATGAGCTTGTAGCCAAGCTTCAAGAATGAGAGGGTTCTTGTGTTTTGACTCTCAAGGCTCCCCCACAGGTGCCTTCCTCGGAAGACAATGGGACCTTTAAGACACCTCCAATATCCTTGGTGCAGGGAGGAGGGGCTTGGACCTGCCTCACCTGAATGTACCAGGCTCTGCTGACTCCCCAGGGAAGACTTTGCCTTGGAGGAGGTGGGAATGGTGGGTGGGTTGTTGGGGGAAGACTGGGGGGTGGGAGGAGGACAGGGGAATCTGTGGTTGATATGTAAAAAAGAAAATCTCTTTTAAAAAAAAAAAGACACCTCACTAGCAGAAGCAGGTCACATTTTGAAAGTCCTCTTTGTTTTCCTCTTTGTATTCTCATCTACCACCATGAGAATAGCATTGATCTCACACTCCTGCCATGGATGGAGCCCTCTACCATGCTTTCGGTGGTACAGCAGACTGAAGTCCCTTGAACACAGGAGCCAAAGCTAACTTTTTCCTCTTCAGTTGTTCCTGTTGGAGCCTTGGGTTAAGGGAAAAAAAATAGCAGAGATGGCAGTCAGGAGACTGACAGAACCGTTCCTCTCCCCCACTTCACCATGGAGTGAGGGGCTCGGAACTAACTGGTGGATGCATCTCTTCTGTACACTGACTTTAGACTTGGGCAAAGAGATCTTGAGTAGTGTGATCCCCCAAATGTGATATATTGTGTACCCTAATGAACTTTCCCCGAGGATCAGAGGACAGAGCCAGCCACTAGATTAGACACAGAGGTCAGGCAGAGGTGGCACACACCTTTAATTCTAGCACTTGAGATCTCATGCCTTTGTTTGGGAAGCACACATGCCTTTAATCCCAGGAAGTAATACAGCAGGGCAGAGAAAGATGTATAAGGCGTGAGGAAACAGGAACTCATTTTCTTGAGGCTGAGGATTTGGTAGAGGTAAGAACTAGTGGCTGGCTGTTCTCTGATCTTTCAGCTTTCACCTTGATATCTGGCTCTGGGTTTTTTATTATAAGACCATTTAAGATTTGAACAACACCCAAAAGACTCTGATGGAGGTGGTCCATGGAGAGTAATGCAGAGCATGAGCTTTGTAGCCAGTCGGAGCTGAGTGGCACCTACGGGCTGCAGTTTGTGTGTATAGTGAATACAAGGGCAGACAGCAGTGATCCTTGCCTTGGGCAGCAGTTGTGCAGAGAGATCATGTCCTACATGAACAGTATCAGCACACCTGGGAGGTGGAGACAGCAGGATCCCTGAAGCTTGCTGGTCAGTTAGCCTAGCCAAATCTGCAGCTCCAGATTCAGAGAGACCCTCAAAAATAAAGAGGCTGGAGAGAAGCCTTAGCAGTTAGGGGTGTTTAATGCTCTTGCAGAGGTCCAGAGCTTGGTTCCTAAACCACACTGGGTGGTTTAAATTGCTGAATTTAAATAATTTCAGTTCCAGGGGACTCTCATACTCTCTTCTGGCCTCCAGGAGCATTCTCTCTCTCTCTCTCTCTCTCTCTCTCTCTCTCTCTCTCTCTCTCTCTCTCTCTCTCACACACACACACACACATACTTCAACTTTTTCAATTTTTAAAAAAATATGAAGTATAGAACAGTTGGCATTAACCTCCAGCTTCCATGTGCGCATGCACATACATACATGCACACATATGAATGTGTACTCATACACAAGTGAAATGCTTCATTTTTAACTGTGCCAAGCATTCCAATATTAAAAAACCCCTCATATTAATGCAGCTAATAATTTCATTTAAGTCAATAGTCCAAAGATACTCTCTAGGTAAGTGCTGGCATCAAAATTTGAGATCAGATGAATTTCTGGGTGGTATGTGGTTATGGCTTGGGGCATAGCCTAGTAGGTTAGAGCACTTACTTGCCTAGTGTGTGGTAGAGGTGCATGTGTTTGGATTTCACCCCCCAGCACTGCAGAATAAAATACCATGTTGGGAAAAGAATCAAACAAGACCTGTTGATGTTTGGGGTCGAGAGAGTGACAGGAAAGAGTATTGTAGAAAGTCGAGAGAGTGACAGGAAAGAGTATTGTAGAAAGTTGATCCAAATGACATTGTGTGATGTGTGAGATATGAGAGCTCAGAGGAAGAACGCACAGATGAGAATTGAGGCAAAGAGGTCTCGAAACCAGGAAATGAGGGCCAAGCATACATCTACCTCACCCTCTTTGGATTCTTAGCCAAAAGGAAGCAAAGCTAGAAAATAGCCATGCTATGCTTCTCCAGAAAGACCATCAGGAAACAGACCAACCCACTGAATGTGCTCACACCAAATGAGGCTTGACCTGTTTATCAATAGCTACAAAGCCTAACACATAATTGCCGTATGTCTCAGTTTACCCTCGGAAAATGGGAACTGTAATTCTGGCTCCGGCTTTTCCACAGAGATCCCATTAGGGAAATGTGCAGGGATGCATTTGAAAGTTATGATCATCAACCCAAAGTTAAGATTTATATTTTCATTGAGCAAAACCTGACGGCCAGAAGCACTCCTGGAAATTTCAATTCCTCGATGAATTCTTGGAGTTTTAATTTTGTAGATTAAAAATTTTCAGATACGAAAGGAAAAGGCAGTGGAGGGAGATTAAAGAATAGGTTTTCTTGTGTGGTTGTTTCCATGGCGACTGACTCAGAGGTATCATCCACTGGCTGAAATACAGATAAACAGGAAAATGATGGCAACATGTTTTGCACAGTGCCTGGTCCATAGCAGAAAAACCACTGTATATGAAACAAGAGTCAGAGCTCCTGTAACAGCCTGGATAGCGATGGAATGCTTCTCTTGAAAAGCATCATGGGGAATTTGTTTCTCCTTTGGAATACTTCTGCCTGAACATTCTGATGTTGAAAATGTTTCCGAGGCAGAGAAACCAGAAGGAACATGACCTAGACACAGAGTTTGATGTGTGAACTCTTCCTGGCTCAGAAACAGCTGCGATTCACACCCAGTTTCTTTGTGGCACTGAAGACATCGTTGCCTAGTTCGAGTTCAGAATATCCTCCTGGGTGTTGTCTTCTTGGAAATTTATTATACTTTCTTTCACAGTTAGACCTACAACACACCTGAGATTGGTTCTGTGGGATGAGGTGGAGACCAAAGCTGAAATGTTTTTCTATATGGATGACCAAGTGACCAGTAACATTTCCTTTCAAAGCCACAGTCTCCCCACTGCTGTTCATGAGAACCTCTGTCTTAGAAAGCCAAAGGTCTTTGTAATATGTAGGCTTGCCCCTGACTTTTCCATCACGCTCCACAAGCCTATTTATCTTTCTTGTGTTGGAGCATGTTCTAGAAAGTTCTCTAGCCTTATCAACAGCTCCTGGTGACTCATGATAGTGTCCTGACTTTTGCTTTTCTTCGTGATAATCTTGGCCCCTTGATTTCCCTCATACATCATAGGGTCACCTTGTAAATTTCCAACAAACCAAACACATGGTGGGACTTTGAGTATGATGACAGTTTCCAGATAAATTTGGGGAGGACAGGTGTCCCCACAACCTTAGCTCATTGTTTCTCCCCAAAGCTGTTGAGGTAGGTTCTTTTGTGATCCCACATGATAGACACTATCTCCCTCCGTAGGTGGGGTGGGAACCAATCCAGGATGTGGAGTGGACACATTCTGTCCTACATAGAGATACATTGTAGCATTGCTATTGTTTTAGTTACCGCTACATAGTGGCAATAAAGAGTACTCTCCTGTACTGTCTTTTTTTTGTTTTTGTTTTTAATTACTGTTTGGTTTTTGTTGTTTTTCCTAAAGAGGGGAAGGGATACCAGGGCCTTGAACACACAGAGCACCTGCTCTACCACCCGGCTATAGCCTCATCCCTCAAGTTCAAACACAAGCATTGCTACTTTAGTGCCGCTCTCAGCCTTGGTTGAGAGAGACTTCTGCCTGCAACTAGAGGCATTAGCAGAGACTCCACACAGTCGGTGTGCTGAGTCCAGAAGCCCATTGAGTGCTCAGCCCTACATCTGACCTCCAAACCCTCTCCAAGGCCCAGGGGACACAGCACGGAGGAGATAGAAATGGTATAAGAGTTGGAGGTTGGGAAGGAATGCCGCAAAAGTCTGTCTTCTGAACACGGCGTAGATGCTGCACCTGGGAACTCCCAACTGCATGGCTACTGCATCAGACCTGCACAGGACCTGGGAACTCTCAACTGCATGGTTACTGCATCAGACCTGCACAGGACCTGGGAACTCTCAACTGCATGGCTACTGCCTCAGATCTGCACAGGACCTGGGAACTCTCAACTGCATGGCTACTGCATCAGACCTGCACAGGACCTGGGAACTCTCAACTGCATGGTTACTGCATCAAATCTGCACATGACTGGGCTCATGAGGCCTCACCCCTCCCAGAGGAGCTATGGGCAGTTAAAGGTTGGTGGCGGGAGTTGGAGTCATATTCCTGGGTAGATTGCCTTCATATCCAAGTTCGTGCAGGCACCATTAAGAGCAGTGGGGCTGCAGGGTTGGGAAGAAGGGATTTGGTGAGGGAGGGTATAGGAGAGGATGATGGGGGGGTACTTTGATCAAAGAACATATGTGTATATGAAACCATGTAAGAATAAATACATTATTTATTTATAACAAATACATGATGTTAGTTCACCAAGTAGCCCTGGTTGGCCTGTAACTGTATAGATGAGGCTGGCCTCAACCTCACAGAGATCTGCCTGCCCTTGTCTCCTGAGTGCTGAGATTAAAGGTATACCCCCATTCTTGGCCCATAAAATGGAAGAAAATAGGCTAAAGCAAGAGAATTTGTCGCTGGGAGCCCACTGTGGAAAAACACCATTCTAATCCATTGATAACACAGGCCCTGTGGTAATGCTGCTCTGGGGAGCTTTCTGACCCAGAGACCCTGCCCACGCTGAGTTGCCCAGAACCTCAACTAGACACTGTGCCCATCTCCTCCTCCATGGATGGTGGCTTTTTCTGTATTCCTGCCTCTCTCAATCCAGTTCTTTCCTTGATCAGCCCTGAGATCCTTCACGTTCACTTCATGGGTCCAATTAAAACACTCAAACTGTTTTTACCACACATAGCAGGAGCATCTGTCTTTGGGACAGAGACCAGAGACCCCCTGAAGACAGCATCAAATGAGATGAGTCTGAGTCACTCTCTCACTCCCTCAGGGCTTCTGAGGTACACGGGGACATTCAGCCCAGAGTGACTCAGTGGGAGGGCTTCCAAAATGGAGGTCAGCATGCTAGGCGGAAGAGTAAGTATCAACTGGGCAATGCTCTGGTTGAAGAGCCAATGTATCACACAGAGGCCATAGAAAACCATAAGTCCATCCTCCGCCAGGCATCCTTATCCAAGGTACCATTAGCAACGCAGCTATTTGCAATCACAATAAAAATCACAGTAATAGGAAAATCATGTGGAGGCAACCGCACTGCCTACTGGATTTTTAATTGTCACGAGGGTGCCAGAGGCAATCTTGAGCCCATTACTTCTAAATGAGGCACTTTCTAAAAGGCTTGCAAATCCAAACTGCTTTTGCAGTCATTAATTAGCCAGACTTCTAAATGGACCCACAAGATCAAGCTTGTCTCTCTGGTCTCTAGAATGGGGTTTGGTAGGCAGTTGTTCAGGCTGCACTCTCCTGCCCATCTCTCTCCTCTCGAATTATCTCTCACACAGCAGTTAGGTGGGTCATTCTGGGTGACAAGGGATAGAAATCTAACGTATATTCTTCAACTATGAGAAAAATGTGAAAGAAGGTGTTGGGGTGCCTGGAACAAATGAGGGGGTGAAAGAGCACATGGTCAGTGGTTCCCGATAATCAACTGTCTCACTCATGTATTCAAGGTTCCGAAGTCCTGGACAGAGCATCAGAGTCAGTCTCTCATTCCCTCGGGGACCCTGTGGTGGTTTAGTGGACAGGATGACTCCATAGAGAGCTTCAAAATTGAGAACAGCATACTGTAAGGTTGAAGAAGAAATGCATGCTGGGTAATTCTGCAAGGGATATCTCTGGTCTAGTGTGGTCAGCAAATGTCACACATCCAAGTGAATTCACTTCCCATCTCCCTTTGGGAGTGTCTCCCATGAGGGAAGAAACAGGAAATGTGATGCTTTGTAGCAGGAGTTATCTCCAGTCCCGCCCAGTCCTGGAGCCACTCAGACCAAAATAAACATACAGACACTTATATTATTTAAACTGTTTGGCCTAATGGCTCAGGATTCTTGCTATCTAGTTCTTTTTTTTTTTTTTTATTTTGCAATACAATTCAGTTCTACATATCAGCCACGGATTCCCTTGTTCTTCCCCCTCCCATCCCCCTCACCTTCCCCCCAGCCCATTCCCCATTCCCACCTCCTCCAGGGAAAAGCCTCCCCCGCTGACTGAGATCAACCTGGTAGACTCAGTCCAAGCAGGTCCAGTCCCCTCCTCCCAGGCCGAGCCAAGCGACTCTGCATAGGCCCCAGGTTTCAAACAGCCAACTCATGCAATGAGCACAGGACCCGGTCCCACTGCCTGGATGCCTCCCAAACAGATCAAGCCAATCAACTGTCTCACCCATTCAGAGGGCCTGATCCAGTTGGGGACCCCTCAGCCATTGGTTCATAGTTCATGTGTTTCCATTCGTTTGGCTATTTGTCCCTGTGCTTTATCCAACCTTGGTCTCGACAATTCTCACTCATATAAGCTATCTAGTTCTTATATCTTAAGTTAACTCATTTCTATCGATCTATAAGTTTGCCATGTGGCTCGTGGCTTACTGGTACTTTACACTTTGCTTCTCATGGCAGCGGCTGGCAGCATCTCCTGACTCAGCCTTCTACTTCCCAGAATTCTCCTCTCTTTGTCCTGCCTATACTTCCTGCCTGGCTACTGGCCAATCAGCACTTTACTTATTAACCAATCAGAGCAACACATTCACAGCCTACAGATATCCACGGCAATGTTTCCTCAGACTGTGGTACAGGGAGAGGCTTGTGAGGCACCAGGAATTTTGCTACACATTGTCTGTAGATTACAGACTACAAGGTAGAAAGTTTCACTGTTCTGAGTCTCTGAACTAAAACTCAGGGTTTACACAGGGAAGTCACTTGTCCATGGACGCTTAGGTAGAACACAGATCCAAACCTAAACTACCAGGCTCTACCCTTCATATCATCAGCCACTCTTCTCGGGGCTGACTTAGGGCAGGATACATCTTCACAAGGAAAACAAAAGCTCCCGAGTCTACAGACCTGATTGAAGCCTGATTGAATGAATAAACATAACTCAAGATTAAAATGAAGTGTTAGCAGCAGGGAAGCAAGGAGCCGGAGAAACAGAAGAGATAACAGCCTGGTACACCTGATAATGTTTGAGGAGTGGGATGAACCAGGAGGCTCAGAGGTCCCTAAGCCTCCTGCTGGTGAGTGAATATGGATCCTGCAGGTAGGTGGTATGAAATGGCCCCACAGAGAGATGCTCCGTGCTCTGGGTCCATTCCAAATGGGCAGCTTTCTGATAAGAATTTAACTTTTCAAAGTCCCCTGGGAAGAAGTACATTGGCCAGTGACCCCAAATATTCAGCCTCCTTGGAAGTTAGAGTTTTCAGTGTAAACTAATGCCTTGAATCCCGATGACACACAGGCCTCTTCAATCAGAAACCCCTGGAAAATAGCAAACAATAAAGTCTTAGGAGTGGAGAGGTTGTGGAGGCAGGCCAGCTGCCACCATACATGTCTTCCTAGTCAAGTGGCTGCAGAGGCTCAGCCTCCTCATCAGTAGATGAAATAAACCAGAGTTTGCCTCAGCATCATGAGGACCAAACCGCTTAGCACATGTAAAATATGGAGTCGAAGGACTGGCACGAAGAAAGTGTCCCATGGTGGGGAGCCATTATTATAATGATGTAATTTGCATATGAGCTCATTAATATGTGAGATCTAAAATAGTCTCATAAGACAGTAGGGTAGTGGTTGTCAGGGGCTGGAAGACAAGGCAAATTGGGAAGAGTTGATCCAAAAGAATCAGTCACACAAGAATGATAAGAGTTCTTCTGAGCAACACCCCACCTGCAGCGAATGATGCCGTCTTCTGTGTTTTAGGGGTTGTGAAACAAATGGCTATCACATAAAAGTGTAATGAACACAAACACAAATAATAACAAAAACAGAGCCCTGGGAAACATCGGAGCTGACGACTATGTTTATTATTTTGTTTAGGTGATGATATCAGGAGTGGATTCCTGTTTCCTAGGTTACCAAATTGTGTGTCTTCAGAGTGGGCAGCATTTTGTCTATTAGTTCTATCATGATGAAAACAGCTAATGAAAGATGACTAAAGATCTGGAGGGACGGCTCTGCAGTTCAGAGTAGTCACTGCTCTTGCGGAGGACCTGAGGTTGGTTCCCAGCACTCATGTTGCATGGCTCACAACCATCTGTAACTTCAGTTCCATGGGATCTGATGCCCTCTTCTGGCCTCTGTGGGTACCTGCACTCACGTGCATATTACCCATACCCAGACAATACACAGTTTCTAAAAACATCAATAATGGACCTCAAATGACCTGTCTATGGGATGGGACTAGAGACCCAGTATCACCCCGACCCCGAGGCAGCACTGTGCCTACTGTAAATAAATGAATACTAGTTTTACACGTCAGCCTGTGACCATGGTTGGTTTGCTTCACATCTGGTTGCAGAATCTGCCTCTTGTGCTGACACATCCAGCTGCAGCCCTGCTAGGTCAGGCTCTGTCTCTGGAACCACAGACCACCTACTATGTGCTAAAACTGGCTCAGGGTTCTGAGTGTGCGCATCTGAGCTTAAGCCTGAAGGGATTATCCACGTAGGTACTAACAGAGGAGTAGTCCACCTTAAAAATAAACTTTAAACATGACAGCAGGCAGGCAGGTATTTGCCTTGCTCTTACCCATTGGAAGTGTGTGTGTGTGTGTGTGTGTGTGTGTGTGTGTGTGTGTGTACAAAGGCCCCCCAAACTGAAGTAGTTTTGAAGAAGAGCAAGAAAACCAGTGTTACTGGGCATTAGAAAGAGGACGGTGAGAAAGATTGACATATCTCTGAGCAAATCAGATACCATAGGTTCAGGCAAGAAGCTAGCCTTTCCTCTGGCCTTAGAATTGGACTTCTTATTGAAGAGCCCCCCCCCCCCGCTGTCATGTAGAGAGAGAGGGGAGGTTCACATGAGAGGAGATGAAGGTGGTCATTCTGGACAAGGGGCGATGTGGTCCAATTTTGGGTACACTTTCAAATAGATGGGTGGAGGAGGGGCTCATGACACTCCCCCCACCCAGTGCTACAGGTTGCTCTAATGCTTGCTCAGGGAGGGGAACACATTTCCTAGCGCTGTGGTCCTAGGACCAAGGTCACTGCCCTTGGTCCAGTAAGCAACCGTCACGCATGCTCACTCAAACAACCCTTCTTAACGCAGTGAGTCATAGAAAGAAAGGAATGGTGGAGAAAGCTGGTGCCTCTAGTGGAAGGAGGGAACGAGCCCCTCAGCCTCTTTCATAGGAGCAATAATCCCACCCAGGAGGACAGAAAAACCTCATGACCCAGTCATTACCCTCCCCCTTCTTCATCCCACCACACTGGGGATTAACTTCCAACATATGAACAGAAAAACATTTACACTTTAGTCAGGGACTCATGTGCCCTTGATTAAAAAGTCATTGTTCTGGAGAAACACCCATAAGCCTAAACCTAATCAGACCAGAGTCTTTCTCTCTCAGCCTTTCCCACTTCCTGGGCATTCTTACCAGGTCACTGACCATTGTCAAGAGAAGCTCTTGTTACTCTTGGATGCTTCAAACTTCCTGGACAGACCACACGTCTTTATGAGAGTGACGACTCCACGAGAGGAAGAGCATCCATCTGTCTGATTTCCAAAGGCATCCCGGGAACCCAGACCTGTGCCTAGCCAGCAGTCATTCACCTCTCAAAGGCTGAAGTGGGAGCTGGAGCTGGGACTGTTCACTAAGCTCATTCTTCTGATAGGTGCCTCTTTCAGCACACATGCACCTGCCCACACGCGAACACTCCCGCACAATTATGTTTCAGTTATACAAATACATACAAGCATGTTCTCCTTGAACATCTATAGCCTTGGGGCTGGAGAGGTGGCTCAGTGGTTTAAGAACACTTGCTGCTCTGTCAGAGGATCCAAGTGCAGTTCCCAGCACCCACCTTAGACATCTTCCAACTGTAACTAGCTCCAGGGTTTTCTGACACCTCTCCTCAGCACAAGTAAATGCACTCATTTGCTCATACCCACCTGCGCGTGCAAGCACACGCACAAACATGCACACATCTGAATGTAGTTTTTTAAAATCACGTTATAAAGTCAAACTCCTCCATTTCTCTTCCTTCTTTCCTTTCTTCCTTCCTTCCTTCCTTCCTTCCTTCCTTCCTTCCTTCCTTCCTTCTTCCTTCCTCTGGAGTGTACCTTTCCACATCTTTTTCTACACTGTAACAAAAGCACCTATGGGAAAATAACACAGTAATATTTTAGACAGTAGGTATGTTAGTACGCAAACACAAATCTGTTACATCGGATGCACCGTCTTGCAACTTGCTTTCATTTTAATTCCAGGCAGAGGCTGTCATTAAAATCCCTGAGAGACAGGTGGTTTGGGTACTAGTGGGCTGGGGTTTGGTGGCCTGTGTCCTCTTGTGTTTCCAGGTGGGCTGTTGAACATGGTAGGTCTCCGTGGCTTTGCGAGCATATCTGGAGAATCTGCGCACGGATGGTTATAAGGGAGAGATGGTTTAATGTCTGCACTTAGGGGAGTTTCCAGAACATTTTGACCCTGGACAAGTACAAGTAAACACTACTCAGCTGAAGATGAGGCTCTTTGTTGTTATATGGTACTTCATGGTGTGTTTTCTGCAACAACTGTTAACTCCCCACTTTTGAGCTGTGTGATTGGTCATTGTTTATGTCCACCTGCTTCCCGCCCCACTTAAGGACAGATGCCAGGAAGAGAAGTCTCTGTTTCTTGGGGAGCAAGCATATTTTTTAGTTTTGATAAACACTACCAAACAGTCCTCCAGAGTAGCTACAGGCAAGGAGCGGAGCCTGATTAACAGTAGAGTGTGGTGATCAGGTCATGACCTGTTTGTGCCTGCCTTGCTGGATGCTGAGCCTGCTTCTCCTGAGCTCACCGGGCCACATCTATTTTCAGAGCTCCTGGCACCTCTAGCTGTCCTTGTCATTATTTGGGCTCTGGGTCCTTGAGCAGGCCAAGCTATTGCTTTCTTCCTGACTATTATTTACCACGGCCAAGTACTTTTGGAATTCTGGGTAATAATGGCAGACAAAACGCGAGCGAAATGGAATGTGGGACTGGAGGTGCTAAATTCGGAGCTTTATGCCGGAGACTTTGGCATGATTTCAGCTCGAAATGGAGCACTTTGCGCTCGGCCTAAATTGCCTCAATTGCACCTGGCGAGCAGGGCTGACTCGGTGGGCAGACAGGTGGAATGAGTTTTAGGAGGAGGGCTGGCGGCCTTCCCCAGTCTGAGAAGAAAGGAACCAACTCCCGGGAGGCAGGGAAAGGGCAGAAACCCAGCTTTGGACTCCAAACTGCGTTTTGCTTCAAATCCTGTGGATGCCAGCCAAAGGGCCTTTACTTGATAAACCTCAGACAGTCCTCTCTCAACACGAAAAGGGAATTTTAGTCATTTACAGCCTCCGTTGGCCATCTTAAAACCCACCTCATTTCTTTATTATCATTGCCACAAGGTTCTGAGAGAATGCGATATTTGCAAAATGGAACTTAAGAGACTCTTTAAGAATTCGGATAAGCCCCCCAGCCGCTTCTTGTGGGGGAGATGGCTTTCCAGCGGGCTGGTGTTTGCCCACCCAGAGCGTGCCCCCACACCACGCACCTCTCCCCATGATTACTGCAGTTAGTCAACTATCGACTTGGGAAACAATTTTGTTCCATTTGCTTTCCCTGCCTGATAAAAAGAAAGAAAAGGGAGGCTTTGAAGTGCCTTTCTGGCGGGTGTTTGCATTCAAGTGCTAATGTGATACCGAGGAAAGCGGTGGACGCTAAATGTTTACATTAAAATGGAAATATGGGATCGATTTTTTCCGATAGGGGCTCCTGGTCCCTTCTTAAAAGTATACTTCAAGAGGCCGAAAACAATACAAAACCCGAATCACCATCTTTAAGTGATATCGGCTGAGGCAGCAACTTCTGGTGAGTTACAGCTCGAGCCAGGTAGGATAATTGTTTTCAATGGCTCATCAGTACGCCCCTGTCTTTGTCACAAGAAAAAAAAAAAAAAGGAGAATTTATTTCTCGGCCAGGCACAGGCTTATTATCATCCCAGGCACTTGTGTTTTCCCTCACTGTGACTAATATCTGAGGAAACTACTTAAAGGGTGAAAGATTTATTTGGGCTATGATTTCAGTCCATGGTCCGGCTCGCGCTCATGCTGTGGGCCTGTGGCATGGCGGAGCATCACACTATCACACTGGGAGAGGAGGGGGAGAATGGCGAGCACCCCCTCCCCTGCCCAGTTAGGTACTTCCTCTAGTTAGACTCAACCTGCACCTTTCATGGCACCAGTAACTGGAGATCAAACCCTCAGCCCAACACATAAGCCCTCGTGGGACATTCCATAATCAAACCTTAACAGCAATTTTTCTAATCCTGACACCTTCTAGGCATTTTGTTTTTAAAGGAAGTCCTTCAAAATGATTAAGGCTGAAGCTCTATGAGTCCAGCTGGACGTTGCTAGGCAAGCTTAGAAAAAGTAGATTAGACACCAGTGTTTTGGAGTTTGAGAGATGTAGCTTGCCGTTCCCAAGCTGTGTGGTAAATGTCTCTTTGAACCTTGGTTTTTCCATATCTAAAGAATGCCGCCCAAGTTAAGGGGAGGACTGGGTTCCCACTGGGAAAACACAGAGAAGAATGTGCATATTAGAAACAAATTCCAAATAGTGTTCTATTGTAGACTCAACGTAACATTAATAATGATATTCACCTGTAACTCCAGCTCCATGGAGTCTGTTGCCCTCTTCTGGCATCTACCGGCACTGCACACACGTGTGTAGATACATAGACATGCACACACATGTGTAGATACATAGACATACACACAGTCATGGAAATAAAAATCAAATGACCTTTAATGATAAAAGATATTCCTTGGCATTCAATCACACAGTTTTTCAAACCTCTAACTGTTTCCATTGGGTAGACGCTATTCCTTTGCCAATTCTGTAAAGATACCAGCTTATTCAACAAATATTTATCAAATGTGTTTGCTTTTCTTAGTCAGATGGGATCAGTCAACTTATTAAAATATTTACCAGAAGTGAGTGGAGACCAGGCATCTATCCAGAGCTACAGTGAAGAATGCTAAGGACCAATACTCCTGCCAAAACGTGTGTTGTGAGAGGGGGAGTCATGGCCACGCCCCTCACTCTTCTCTAGGGCTCTGGTCAATCTTTGTATGCATCACTAGACATCTGTAAGACCTGGGCCATCAAGAAGAAGGTTCTGGAATGAAGCCTGAAGAAGCACAATGACAGCCCAAGGGGTCATTATTGACTTGAGAAACTTGAAGGGGTTTCAGTTTCAGTGACAGCTGCATGGCTTGGTACATGGATGACTGAGGCAGGACCACAGAAATACTTAACAGATGCTCAGAGATTTCATTCTGTCATGCCAGACTCGGGGTGGAAATGTCTAGACATTATACTTCCTCTGGCAGACATGAATGTGTGTATTTACTCCCAGAAGAATAAATGTCTGCCAAATGTTTTGAACCTCTGAATACAAGACAGGGTAGAGGGTGGGATGTTGTGAATGTGACGGTTTGTCACTCTTTTATCTCTGTAGGACCAGAAAATATCCTCCCTCAAATGCCTGTGCTCTGCCGGCAAGACCAGCCACCAAATTATTTCTCAGTTCTCCTTCCCTGTCTGTTCTAACTGCTGCATCATGTGGGAGTGTCGCCATGTTGAAGCTGGGTTGAGAACCACTGACTTAGAGTATCCAGGGAGGACCAGAGAGGCTGGTCAGGGGTCTTTTGCAGTGATGTGGATGGAGGACAATGATGTCTTGGATTAGACTAGCAACACCAAGGTGTTGGGTAATGGCCAGATTCTGGAAGCACTTCAGTTCATGATGTATAAATTGTGGGTCATGTTAGAGAAATGATGTCAAGCTGAGCAGTTATAGGGGTGGAGCTTCAGCGGGAATACGGACAGAATGGACTGGGGTGGGGGGTGGGCAGGAGGTGCTCTTGGGAGCTTAGGATTAGACGCGGCAAGCCTGACATGTTTATAGACATGTAAAGGATGACATTGAGTCATGGGTTGATCATGGGATTGAGGTGGAGTCAGGTGGAGGGCAAGCAGTCCACAGTCTGGTGGGAGGTGCTGGTGAACAGCAGGCAGATTATTCCTAAACAACACACAAGTGTGTCCACAGGGTGAGTGCTGTGGGCTGTGGAAGCACGGAGCCAGGTCCAGTCCTGTGCTGGGGAAGCTGAACTGTAACCCCGAGGCTCTTACAGGGCAAGACCAAAAAGAAGGAACAGTGTCAAAGGGAATTATCTAAGCAAAGGCCCAAAGCAACAGCAGAAAGTCTTGCCATTTTGAAACTAAAAATAGTCCAGTCTTTCTCCAAGAGGGCAGAGACTGGGGGGAAGGGCGGAAGGAGGAGTATGGAGTGGCTGTGACTTGGAAACCACATTAAGAAGTCCTGACTATTTTATGAGCATGCAAGGGCACCGCTGGGATGTTCTAAGCAGTCTCTGAGGTCAGATTTAATACATGCCTTTCCTCTGGACAGACTTTTTCCCCAGGAATGTGGTAGGCCAGTTCGGTGAGCTCATCTCCCTTGGGCCGCTCTAAGGCTACCTTCTTGTCCATCCCCATTAGTGCCACTCCAGACCTCATCAGGCATGTCGCATCTAAGTAGGTCACAACAGACAGAAAGGTCCCTGGGGCTTCATTTCCCAATGTCCCAGCCAAGACTCAGGCAAGAATAATCTGCATGGACAGGCTGGCTTTGTGTACTGAGTTGGAGGCTCTGAGTAGGGAGTGCTGGGTGCTTTCTGGGGCAGCCCCGAAAGAGCCAAATAGAGAAGCTTCGCTCTCTTGCTTTCCATGGGAGCTTTTGTTTGTTTTGTTTTCATAGAGCTTGGTACAGTAGGAAAGATCAGCTAAGATCTAAGATTCAACCGCTTTACCCCGCATAGCTCTTTCACTCTGTCACAAGGTTGTGCTAAACATTGCAGCGTGTGGGCATTTAGAATGCCTATCTGAGTCATTTCTAGAAAGAGTCCAAGACATACCCTGCAGCTTCTGGAAGTGGGCTAGATCTGGATGCCGCAGATTGAGAGCACAGGTTCTGAAAATCCAAACTCTTGGACTGGATCTGTCATCTACTACACAACCTGGGACATAGCAATAACCACAGCCCAGCTTTAGCAGCTTCACCTTTCAAAGAAGCAGAGTTAGACTGAGAAGGAGTCAGATAGCGAGAAACAGCAATTGATTAGTGATGTCTGTTAAGGGCATGGCATGAGAGAGGGGAAGATAATCACCTAACTGCTCTTTTTTTTTTTTTAAAAAAAAAACTCTTTTAACCTTTTTATGTTAAATCACAGATTTGTAGAAAAACATAGCTTAATAGTATTAGAAGCATCAATAAAAAGTAAATAGTCTTGTATTTATATTTAAAGAAATTGAAACCATAACTTAAAACCTCCCTTTACCTGGACTTCCTCACCACTATAGCCATATTTTATTGAGTATTTTAGGATAAAAATAATAGCAAAATTACACTATTTCAGAGCAAAGAATTGCCAGAAACTCATATTACTGGGTCATCATAATTACTGAAAGAAAATGAAGGCATTACAACAAAGTAATAGACTGATCTTTCTCTAAAAATTTATGAAATTATTAAATAAATTCTTGTCAAATATATTTTACCAATACACAAAATGATAAATTTGTTGAAAACAGAACAGTAATTGCCCTCCCAGTTTCCCACATCAAACCCATGGCAGACATCACTAATCTATTGCTTGGTTTTTGCTACTGACTTTTTTTCTCTAGCTTAATTCTTCTCAGCCTAATACTGCATTCATCTACCATCAATCAATTAAAATAGACACATGAGAGGAGATCTACTTGATATCATCGGACTAATGGGTCCTACCAATATAAACCCCAAATGCTATAATTCTTCTATCCTGTTGAAGTCTGGAAGTCATTTTACAGGCAAGCATTTCAATCAGGGTGGAGTGAATTACTCAAGATTAGACATGGAAGGGCAAGAATGTTTTGAGACATGCCTATGAAGGAATAAGTTGTAAGTACATACCTAGGTCCACCATAATTGTGTTCATGCTAATTTGCACTGAGTTACTAGCCCTCAAGGGCAACGTTGGACCTACAAACATCTAAGGCTATTGACTGAGTGTTAGATTCTTAGAGAAGTGGGTGAGTGGGTCTACTCTCCGAGTCATAATGGTTACTAGGGATGAGGTCTGTCCTGGTAAGGTTTAACTGTCAACTTGACAGAACCTAGAATATTCTTGGAATAGAACCTCAGTTGAGGAACTGAGTGATCAGTCTGGCTTCTGGTGTTATCCATGAAGGATTGTGTGGTTAACTGATGTAGGAGGGTCCAGCCCACGGTGGGCAACACCATTGTCTAGGCGAGCAATCGGGAATTGTATCAGAAAGCTAGCTGAGCGTAATCTTCTGCCAGCCAGCCATCAGCATCCTCCGTCACTCCTGCCAGACTTCTTTGACTGTGAAGTGAGTCCTGGGTCGTAACGGATACTGTGTGAAATAGCAAGTAATCCCACCTTCAAGGCCTTGCCTTGACCTCCCTCAATGAGAGACTGTGACCTGGAATTGAAGCCAAACAAACCCTTTTCTAACCTATACTGTTTTTGGTCCAGGTGTTTTATTATAGTAACAGAAATGAAGCTAGAACAGGGTCGAATCCAGTGGCTCTCATGGATGGTTTTGGCATCTATGCACTAGAGATCCCCCGTGTGTGTGTGTGTGTGTGTGTGTGTGTGTGTGTTTGTGTGTTTGGTGTGTATATATGTGGTGTATGTGTTTGTGTGTATATAGAGTGTGTGTGTTGGGTGTAGTCAGAGTTTGTGTATGTGGTATATGTACAAATGTGTGTAAATGTGTATGGGAGTGTGTGCTGTATGCACAGAGGCCAGAGTAGATGTCAACCTTCAGACAGAGTCTCTTGATGAACCTAGAGCAAGAGTGGCAGCTGGTAAGCTCCAGTGACCCTCCTGTCTCTGTCCCTACAATGTACAAACAGCCTTAGCCATTTTTAACACAGGTGCTGAGGATTTGAGCTCAGATCCTCATAGTGAACATGTCCCTGCCTGTGATTACAGATGCTTCTGTGACTGGCTTTAGCTTTGTGTTTGAGCATTACAGACATTCACACAGCCACTTTCTGGTTTCCTTATGCCTGCCTCAGCCACTGCTTAAACTCACAGTCTAGTTCTAGTATGGAATATATTGTCTTTCTGCTCGTCTTCTTCCAAATCTGGTCCTTCTGTGTTTTCTACAACCCACCACCATCCCTCTAGTTACAAAGGCCAGAGAGGCTTTAGAAGATGTCTTTGTCACACCTCACATCTTAATTAGCTCTCAGACACGCCTACTTTTCTCTTCCCTCCCACCACCCAGCACTGGGCTCCCGTCATCCTTCACGTGCAGGACTGTAACAGTCTGAAACGGTGCTCCTTCATCCACTCCACCCCCTCCCACACCATTCTCCACAGTGCAGCCTGGATAATTTTTCCAGAGTACAAAAGTGGATTATTCATTCCTTGCTTAAAATGGCAAAGAGCGGACCTGCGCTACACGGTGCTAAGGAATCAGGTTCCTGACACCTGCTGTGTCATGTACCAACATCTGTGACTTTCTGTGCACACATCCCACATCCTGCTCCAACCCAGCATGCTCTTCTCACCTCTCTGCAATACATCTCTCTTCCTTCCTATTTAGCTCATTCCTAGACACCATTCCTGGTTCCTCTCTCGGCCAAGTCTTCCCAAACCTTCCAGCTCCTCACTCAACAGGCTGTGGCACACTCAGAGACTCTGTTCCATCCTCTCATTTATTTTTGTAATGAAATACTCATTTGTCTGATTGCTTGCTTAATGTCCGCCTTCCCAACTAGACTGTAAAGTCCACCCAGACAGGAACGTGTTTATTTTAGCTGCTACACCCTCTGGGCCTTGTTCGCTACCTGGAACTCAATATACATTCGATAATCATTGATGAATGATGAGTGAATGAATGAATAAAAGGATCTAGCTGCCTTGTGTAATGGTTTGGGCTTTCCAAATCCCAACACTCTTGACATTTTGGGCAGGACACGTTGCTACAGAGGGGTTAAGCTTGTTCCTTATAGAATGTTGTCAATATTCTTAGTCTCTGTTCGTTTAGATTTTGGCAATATTTTCCCTGTTATGTTCACTAAAAATGCTTCTAAATACTGCAAGTCTCGGCCGGGTGGTGGTGGTGGCGCACGCCTTTAATCCCAGCACTCGGGAGGCAGAGGCAGGCGGATCTCTGTGAGTTCGAGGCCAGCCTGGGATACCAAGTGAGTTCCAGGAAAGGCGCAAAGCTACCCAGAGAAACCCTGTCTCGAAAAACCAAAAAAAAAAAACAACAAACAAACAAACAAACAACAACAACAACAAAAAATACTTCAAGTCTCCCTCAGTGGGCCAAAATGGACAACTACTGTGGTATATTATACTAAGTATGCAAGGCATTTGTTTGAAACTCTTGGCTGTGGAACTCTCTGTTCTGTGCTTTATGGAGTACTCGGCAGCATACTCTGGTCTCTTCATAGAAGAGTTCTTCTCTGGTCGGTAGATCCATCTGCCTGCCGAGTAAGGCTCCTTTCTGGTGTCCCTTCCAGGGTGTAAGTCTATTTCCTGCCCCAAGAATGTCAGAGGTCATGAACTCCGTGACTTTTCTCAGCAGAATGAATTCCAGTAGACATGAATGTTGATGTCATGCCTGAGACAAAACTCTGAGTCATAGATTCCATGGTTTCCTTTACCCTCTGTTTCATGAATGGCAATGAAGCTGCTTCTCAATAAGTCTGTAATAAAGAAGACGTGGGCCAGTGTGGAAACAGATTTGTTTGGGGACACAACAGGGACATATATCTGTCACTCCAAGGCTTCCATGCTCCATATGCAAACAAGGGATGCAAAGTCCAGAGGGAGTTAGTGCCGTGTAATTGTAAAGAATAGAGCAACAGGATCAGATTATTAAAACTCTGAAGTGGTCTAGCCAACAGACTCATTATGGGCTGCAAACTGATCCAGCTGAGTTCTGTTTCAGGGCATATAAATAGTAGGAGAACGAAGGAAGAAAAGAGCCCTTGGGTTCAAACACTTAATGTATTGATTTGGGTTCTTACATGGGGTTCCAGAGGTCTGGGACGAGGGAGAGCACAGAAATGAGTTTATTCTAGTTTCTATATGTACTCTTTACAGTAGCCCCACTACTAAATGCACAGGCCTTTATCTTAATTTTTTTTTTCAAATTTCCTGTGAGCACTGCATCTACATTACTCCCACCCTCTTCCCCTCCAACTCCTCTCACAATTTATGATCTTTTAAATTATTATTATTTCATGTATATGTGCATTTTTGTATATCTACGCATGTGTACCTTACTGAGTCCATTTAGTTTTGCTCTTATGTACATGTGTCTGGGGTTGGTCACTTGAGATTGGACAACCTATGTGGGAGTTTAATACCAAGGCAATTGATTCTCCCTTCCTGAGCAGCCACTGACTGTGTAGTTCTATCATCTAGGGAGGGGACCATATGGAAGGTCCCCTAAGAATATGAGCATGCTGTGAACGGAGAAAATATGTGTTGCTCACATAGATATCCTCAAAATTACATTATTATTGATTAGAAAAGGTGGTCACAGTGTTTCTTGAGTGGCATGATGAGGACCAATGCCCACATACTCTGCTCTTCTCCTCTCTGGAGCTTTTGTTCTGAGCAAGTTGAGAGGGCCATGCTCTCCAGTATGTGCGATGGAGGGTCCAGAACTTTGATAGGGCAGAGTCACAACTGGAAGTATCTTGGATTCTTGTCTTACTGGGATGGGGAACTCTCTGGGAGAGATGGTGACCAGACCAGTTCATAAAATGGTAATAACTTGTTTTAAACCAAAAGACTCTCAATTGGCAGTGATTTTCGTGCCCTTCCCCAACTCTGTGTACATAATGACATTATCTGGAGACTTATTTTTACCTATGTGTCTATGTATCTGCGTGTATGTGTACATGCCATGTGAGTGCAATATTCATGGAAGCTGGAAGAGGGTGTTAGATGCCCTGGAGCTGGAGTTACAAGTGGTTGTGAGGTTCCCAAAATGAATTCTGGGGACCAAACTTGGGGCCTCTATATGAGTTGTATGCTAGGTCACTGAGATTTGGAGACTTTCTGCTTTTATAGCCTCATAGGTCCTTTACTTATAGCCAACAAATGGCTGAAATACAAGACACATCTTAGCTTCATAACTAACAAAATCTCCATATTTCCTGTAGTGCCAGAATCCTTGAAGGAAACAATAAAGGAGTTATGAATAAATTGAATAAGGTTAACTCATGAAGAGCTATCACATTTTCCATATGGAAACAGATGTGTGGAAGGAGAAACAAAGTGCAAACGGAGTAGATGTTTTCATACCACAACCCATGGGTCCAATTTGGCCCTCTGCCTGTTTGTGTAAATAAAGTTTTATTGGGACACAATGATGGTTACTTGCTTCTGTATTATGTATGATTGTCTTTGTTTTTTCATTGTTGGAATGTAGGCAAGTAGCTGTAACAGAGACAACACATCTTGCAAGGCCTATATTATCCACTGCTTGGATCTTTGTAGGGACAACTTTGCAGACTCCTGTTAAGAACCTGGGTTCGAGTCCCAGCTCTGACATCCACCAGGATATGATATTGGTCATGTCACCTCTCTGAGATTTAATAGTCTCATCAATCAAATAAAGAGAGTGACAGAACCATGTCCTATATGGTTTTATAATCCTAATTGTTTTATGATTTAATGAGCTCAAGTGCTTTGCCCATTCCCAAGCCACATAACATATGCTTAATGGAGGATAGTTACTATTGTTATTTAGACATTGATCAGTCATTTGATTCCCCCAGTTCTCAAATATGCACAGGGCACTTCCTGTATGCCTAATGGTCTAGGCAATATGGATCCAAAGGCCAGGTGATGTTAAATCCTGATCTTCAAATTAGTTTGAGTTTAGGAAACAGATAATAAAGGATGATAGCTCTTATTAAGTTAGTATTACAGATAATAATAATAAATGGTTATTATAGTAAAACATTGTTTGGGCCTCAGGTGGCGGTAGATACTTCCATGGGGATTAGCAGTGAGTTTTCTTTTTTCATTGCAGACACCCTGGCAGCCCACAAGGAAATGTGTTTATCTCAAAGGCACTTGGCAGAGGTAGTACAGCCGGGGCCAAGCTGGTAGAAAGACCCCATTTCTCAACCCAGCTTTCTACACGGAATTATTTAGAAGGAAACTTTATCAGACGGCCTTCCAGCTCCACGTCATCCATCTTGCAGAGGTAATTCAATAGCCCTCGCCAGCTGATGATTTATGGGATGGGTGGCCTCCGGGAGGCTGCTCTTTGTATTACAGCCTGTCTTTTATCAATGGCTGGCGACCTGCTAGCTGGGGCCAGAAGCAACAGGCTGTTTGTTTAATCCTGTTAATCCGGGTCTTGGTTACAGCTAGCTCCAGGGCCAGCAGAGGGCCGATGGCCACTTGGGCAGATGAGAGTCTCAGATTGTTCCAAGTTGGATGCTCTCATTAAAATGGAGTGACTCTGTCTTAATACAGTGGGGCTCTTTCTTCTGTACAAAGCTTCCATTTGGCTCCAGCCTCCAGACCCTCTTGACCTCGCTGTTCTTGGGAGGGAGACATTTTTGTCTTCCCTTTACAAATGAGAAGCCCACACTGAGGGGCACTTACTTAATTCATGCTTCGACTGAGAAAGCTGCAGTGAATGCTTGGGATCTGTTGTGAGGAAGCTCAGGGTGGTGGGGACAGGGCGTGGTGTCTGAGCTTTTGTCTCCTTGTTGTCCTGACCAAAGGGCCACGCTGATGCAATCTCCAGGAAGCCAAGCCCTCACTTTCTCATCCATAATGTCATTTGCAGCACTTAGCACTGGGCCTGGCACATAGTAGGTATGGCGGTTTGGATGAAAACAGCCTCCATAGAAACTCATAGGGAGGGCCTTTATTGGAGGGGTGGCCTTGTTGGAGTAGGTGTGGCATCATTGGAGGAAGTGTGTCACAGGAAGTGGGCTTTGAGGTTTCAGATGCTCAAGCCAGGCCCCGTGTCTTCCTGCTGTCTGTCTGTCCCGATGTAAAACTCTCAGCTCCCTCTCCAGTATCGTGTTTGCCCGCACACTGCCATGTCGTGCCATGATGATAATGGCCTAAATCCCTGAATTGTAAGCCAGCGCCAATTAAACGCTTTCATTTATAAGAGTTGCCATGGTCATGGAGTCTCTTCCCAGCAAGAGAAACCCTAACCAAGACAGTAGGTACTCAATCAATATTTAAGGGATGAATGTTTTCAGGACTTTGTAACTTCAGAACTGTTTCTGTTCCTGAAACAATCCTCCATGTGATGGTGTTGCTCACCCCAAGTGTCCTTAAGGTCAAGGCTCAGTTGCCATCTTCAGGCAGCCAGCCATCTGTAAGATGGGAATTGTGCAAGTTAATTAAACAGAATGGAATACAGGGAGTTGGTTCAACATCGACTGGAAGGTGGGGAAGGAGGAAAGGATCAGTATGCAACACACAGTACCTGCAATATCTGCATAGCCCATCAGCCTGGTAGGTGGTATGGCTTCCCTGGGTCCTCTGTCCCAGGATGTTTCACAAGGCAGCCGCCATATGTCAGCTGAAACTGGGGTCTCTTCCAAAGTCAGTTTCCTCTGAGGGAGGGATCTGCTTCCAAGATCACGCCAATGATCATGGAGAGGTTCAGCTTCTTCATGGGCTTTTGTAGTAAAGTCTTTGCCTGTGGGTAGAGGAGGTCCTTACCTCCTAGATGTCTCCACAGGGGACTCCCAACATGGCTGCTGGCTTCATCAGAATGAGCAAGCCAGAGAGAAAAGCCATGGCTGAGATCAGTTTCCTCATTCAATCTCAGGGGTAGCATTCCATCACCTCTGCTGTGAGGAATGAGGCAGAAAGCCCATCATCTCTGCCACAGGAGAAGGACTCACACAGGGGCATGAGTCTCTGGACCAAAGATCACTGGGAAAACTCGGAGGCGGAACCAGGTGGGAAGTAGCTCATCATTCATAGGGCTAGAGGAACAATGGAAATGGCTGGGGTTCTAGAATCTGAATGCTTGGAAGAGGGGCTGGCAGCGACCCTGGCCAGCTGGTGCTGGTAATGGATAGGCTCCCATGGTGCTGTTTCTAGCGTTATTATTTCTGGAACCATTGAGCATGGCCTGGAATGGGGTAGGGGGGTGGGGGATGGGGGGTGGGGAATATCCAGCGGCAAGGGGGACAAGATTCAGTGAGGTGAACTGTACTTCTGAAAATTCACCCCCTACATCCATAATGAAGTTTTCTAAAATAATTTCCATGCTTGGCGGGAGTGGGGAGAGGGTGCACAGTGCAGGGGGAGTTGTACATGGACTTCAGCACAGTTGGAGGTCAGAAGTCAATCTTTGGGTTCTTCATGATTCTCCATCTTGTTTTGAGACAAGGACACATTGCTGTCATGTGCCAGGCTAGCGGTCCTGTGAATGTCTATGGATTCTCCCATCTGCGCCTCCCATCTGATCATAGGGTGCTGGGATTCCAGGCACATGTGCTATTGTGTCCGGCTTTTATGTGGGTTCTGGACATCTTCACTTGCTTCTTCATGTTTAAGTTTCTTTTCCTGACAAAAGCAACTTAGAACTGGTTCATTCTGGATCACTGTTAGAGATTTAGGCCCTCATGGGGAAATCAAGACAGCAGGAGCCAAAGGTGCTGATCATATGACATCCATAGTTAAGAAGCAGCAAGCGCATGCTGTGCTCAGTCCAGGATCCCAACCCAAGGAATGCCGCCACCCACGGTGGGTGGGTCTTCCCACCTCAGTGAACACAGTCCAGATAATCCCCCAGGTGCTCAGAGTTAGCTTAACCTCAATATCACCTCACTGGTATGTCCAGACCCTTGTCTCATGGATGATTTTAGATCCTGTCAAGGTGGCGACACGAACTACCACATCATGCTTGCTTCCTGAGTACTTTACTGATGGAGACATTTCCCCAGCCCCACATAACAATCCCGAATCCACAGAGCCTGGGCTGGTATTTGGGAATAGGGTATTTGCAGGAGCAACTAGATCTGAGAGATGGCAGACATGCACACCAGAAAGCATGGGAAAAAGATAGACCAACTGTGCCTATAAGCTAGAGGTGCCAAAGGTTGATAGGAAATGGCCTGGAGCTAAGAGAAAGGCAGGGGTGAATACTCTCGCATCCCTCAGAAGGAAACTTTCCCTGACACCTTGCTCCTCGATTTTGTTTGGTACGATCGATGACAAATTCCTATACCTCGGGCCACCTGGCTTGGGATTCTCAAGTTGCTCCTTAATCACAGTTTTCCTTTTTGCTGTTTGGGTTGTGATCAGCCAGGACCCCAACATGCCAGATGTCAACAGCTTATGAGTTCCAACTAACTCTCTCAGTGCAGTGTGTTATGATCAGCCCATTTTACTTTTGATTTTCATTAACCTCCTATTCTGCCTATCTTGTGTATTAAACTTTATCATAGATGCATAAAGGATAAACCCGTCATGTGTATGTAGATTTTAGAATGGCCTGCAGTGTCTAGGCATCCTGGTGGGTCTTGAACAGATCCTTCATGGATGACGGTGTGTGTCTTTTGTTATAGAAGGTCCGGGTTGCGAACAGCCTCCCTCAGCTTGAGGTCATCTCTGGTGCCATCTGTCATGTAGACCTATGACAGATGTCCCAAGGATGCTTTCAGTGTGGTTACTGTCTATTGTTACCACGCAGGTGACAGAGGGTGGGTAGATGAGGAGGAATGGTAGCATGGGTGCTAACACATGGCTCTCTGGAGGAAGCTTTGGTGGCCCTCCTAACGTGCAAGCCCTGGCTGGGTCTCCTCCCTCCTCTGTGTCCCTTTGGTCTCTTGAATGGCACGTTATCAAGGTGTCTCGTGCACTGTCTACTTTCTCGTGAACCCCATGTGGGTAGACACTCTCTTCTTTTTGCCTTACTCTTTCTCCAGGGCCAAGCACATAGTAGGTGGTTGGAAAACAGTGGTTAAGTTGAATATTTGGTAGGGAAAGTGGAGAAAGGGAGGCTTGTCGGCAGAAAGGCTGAGTTAGCTCAGTTCCAACCGCAGTCTTCACGTTAACATTTAATCTTCATAACAGTTCTGGGTGCAGGTGTTTAATCTCCATTTTGCGTATATGAAAAATGATCCAAATGATTTACCCACAAAGGAATGGCAGAACCAGGGCTTGAATCTTCTTTCTACAAAACATCCCTGCTCTCACATCCTTCTTACAATTGTCAGGAATGAACAATTAATGTGTTCCCAGAAGCCACAGGGTGTGTCTGTGTGTCGCCATCTGCATCCACGCTTGTGTTAGTGATATTATCATTTTTTCATTTTGTGTATGTACCTATTTGTATGTGAAAGTGTTCACTGTATGTGTATATGTGTTTCTGTACATGTGAGTGTATGTATATATGTGTGTATGTATGTGTATTTGTATGTGTGTCAGTATGTATGTGGTATGTGTGTGTGGTGTCTGTGTGTTTGAGTATATTTGTATGTGGGAGTGTGTATGTGTGTGTGTGTGTGTGTGGTATATATGTATATGTGCGCATTTGTGGTATACGTATGTGTTTGTATATAAGTATGTGTGTGGTGTGTACGTCTTTGTATGTGTGTGAATGTGTGTGTGTGGTACATGTGTATGTGTGTGGTATTTGTATCTCTGTGTGTATCTGTGTGTGTTTGTGTTGGAGTGCATGTGGTATATGTGGACATGTGATATCATTCATATCTGGGCATTGGAGCAGTTGAGAGGTTCGCTCTCTTGAGAACTCTGGTTGTTGAAAGGGAGCTGCTCTGTCTGGGAGTGTGATGAGGCCAGAGGACGTCAGGCACCCAGCTCCGTCACTCTCCACTTTATTCCTTTAAAAATATTAAACCTCATGTAATGCATTTTGATTATATTTGTTTCTGCCTCAACTCCTCCCAGTTCCACCCCTTTCCCCTCTGACCCAACATTTTGTCCTTTTTTTTTTTTTTTTTTTTAAATGCCCATCAAATCCAATTTATGTCTTGGACGTGTGGCCTTCCCCGGAGTGTGGTCAACTCATTACACATAGAGAGAAGCGACTTCCTCTCCCAGCAGCTAGGGCAGGACTTCATGCCCACGTCGGGATTTGGTCTGGCCTGAGCTTGCACAGGCTTTTCCCATGGTGTCACAGGAGCTGAGTTCATGCGCAGCTGCCCAGCTGTGACGGTTTCTTCACAGTCACCCACTGTCTCTGGCTCATATGTTCTTTCCACCCAGTCTTCCACAGTGATCTCTGGGCCCTGGGAGAAGGAATGTGATCTGTGCTCACTTAAGGCTGAGCACTCCTCTCAGAAGTCTCCTGTTCTCTGCACATTGACTAGTCGTGATCTGTGTTAATCACTATCTGGAGCAAAGAGAAGCTTCTGTGGTGAGAATAGAGAGATACATTCATCTTTGGGTGTGATGAGCTGTTAGGACTCAGTTGAATACTACGTCCACCTTAATCCTTTTGAGACAGGGTCTGAACCTGGAGCCAGGACAGCTGCCAATACACATCAGTGATCTTGTCTTCTCCCACACCAGCATTAGGGTTGCAGGCCATGCTCAGCTGTACCCAGATTCTTACGTGTGTGACGGGGATTCGAACTTAGGTCCTTGCTCTCCTATAGCAAATTCTCTTACCCACTGAACAATCTCGCTAGACTGACATCCAATCATCACTTCACAGAATAAGCAGTGTTGACGGAGGGTCTGCAACCAAACTGAATATTCTAGTTAGCGCCAATTCTACTGCACAGCCAGACAGCTGAAGTCTACCAACATCCCTCCATGAAGAGTGATTAATAGGTTGTTGATACATCTAATGGTTTGTTTAATTGATGGCTTCTGCCATTATTAGGGGAGAGTTTAAAGGGGCTTTTTATGATTATAAGACCCACATCAATTAGTCTTGGAAACAAGAGTGTAAATACAAATGTCGTTTGTTCGGTTGCCAATCAAACCCAGCGCCTATGCTTGTAGCCAAAGCTTTAAGGATTTATTCTGTAAATATTTGAGCATGTATTATGAGTCTGGCACTGTTCTTGTGGTGGTGTGGGATGTGAACATATACAAGATGCACCCTGTCCTCAGGGGTCTTGCAGTGTAGTTAAAGAAGTGAGTCATACACACGCATGTTAATTAACACAAGGCTGTTGAGGGTAAAGTACTAATTAGCAAGTAGGACACTAGGAGAGTTGTGCTGTGGCTACTTACAGTAACAGCAGAGAGGAGCTTTGATATCAGCACTGAGCCCTTGATGCTCATTCTGTTTTGGAGATGAGGAAACCAAGGGCTTAGAGATGCTGAAGGACTTGCACAAGTTCACAAAACTAACAGGTGAGACATGATGATTAACACTGACTGTTGGCTTGACAGGGTCCAGAACCACCTAGCAGACAAGCTTCTGGGCTCCTCTTAAGGGACTACCTAGTTTACGTTAATTGAGGTGGGAAGGCCCACCCCAAATGCGGGCAGCACCAATTGGAGTCCTGGGCTGAATAAAAAAGAGTAAGAGAGCTGGATACCAGACTCCACCATGCTCTGCCTCTTGTCTGTGGATGTGACAGCTACCTCATGCTCCTGCCGTCATGACTTCCCTGCCCTGATGGGCTGTACCCTTGAACAATGAGCCTTGCTGTGGATATTGTTCTGTATAAATAAAATGCTGATTGGCCAGTAGCCAGGCAGGAAGTATAGGCGGGACAAGCAGAGAAGAGAATTCTGGGAATAGGAAGGCTGAGTCAGGAGATGCTGCCAGCCACTGCCATGAGTACCAACATGTAAGGTACTGGTAAGCCACCAGCCATGTGGCAAGGTATAGATTTATAGAAATGGGTTAATTTAAGATGTAAGGACTAGATAACAAGAAGCCTGCCACGGCCATACAGTGTGTAAGCAATGTAAGTCTCTGTGTGTTTACTCCGTTGGGTCTGAGCAGCTGCAGGACTGGCGGGTGAGAGAGATTTGTCCTGACCTTGGGCCAGGCAGGACCGAAGAAAACTCCAGCTACAGAGCCTAGATGAACCCTTTAGTTCTTGAGCTGGTTTTGTCTGAGGATTTTACTATTGCAACAGGAAAAGGAGCTGAGACAAGAAACGACCCCAAGTTATATTGTAGGAGGATGAACTCTTAAGCCCGGTACAGAGCCTGTTCTGTGTGTGGCTGTGGATAACAGTGGCTGTGTTGGGAAACCTGGGAGACTTAAGATAAATTTTCTTACCTTAATGATGTTTAAACTGGGTTTTGAAGCACAAACGAAGAGGTCGATAGATAGAGAAAGGGAGACAAGATTCCGACAGAAGGAACAGCCCATGGGAAGCACCTATGTTTGTGCCTTAATTTCCCCTCCTCTTTAGTTACCACACTTACCCTGTCTTTTTCTTCTTTCCAAGTCACCGTCTATCTCTTGTGCCCCGTCTTCCTGAGAAGGGATGGACACAGATCCTTTGATCCCACCACTGTGAGGCTTAGTTCTTGGGAGCAAGAAGCCTCTGTAGTTCTAAACTAGATTTGTATTTCATCCATTATTTTGAGTACTTCACAGAGAAGGTTGTAAGGTCTCCGTGTTCCCTCCACACATACTCTGTTAAGAATGCTAGAAACACATGGAGGGAGCTGTCTTGGGAGGTCTGAAGTGCTTATGGCCATTTTTTTTTTTTAAAAAAGAAATTCTGAAAGAAAACCAAAGTAGATGGGAACAAATTGAAATTTCTGCCTTAGGAGGTCCTGAGCTGTGAAACTCACATAATTGACCCTGCTGGCCTGAGGCGGTGAGGGGGTACAAGAAGGGGGAGGGCTGGGGAGGGAAGAGGAGCTGAGGAATGTGTGCAACGGAGGGAAGGATCATTGGGCAGGAAGAGGGGTACACCCTCGGGGTGTCTCCATCTCCATCAGAGAATGGAGAAACTTGATAAGGACGCCCCATGCCATCGCCACTCAGAGCCTCTGGGGAGTGGGAACAGTGGCATGGAGCCTATAAGGTAATATGAGAAGAGGCCTATGAAGAGCTTACTGGTACATAGTAGGCCATAAACACACGAACTAACTAACATTACTGATAACATTGGGCTTCAGGGTAGGATGCCGGGCTGTGTTTCAGATCAGGTTCCATAGAATAAGAATGTGACAGACACTAGAATTCTCGGGAACTTGATATACTCAGGCAAGAACAGAGGGGTGGGGGATGGGAGAGGACATGAAGAGGGAGTGAATGGAGTCTGTGTTGCTCATCAAAGACCATAGCCTGACCCCACTGGGAGCCCTGGAGTAAGGATGATGCAACAGCATTCTATATTGAAGTCAGACACACCTTTCCAGCTCCAGGCCACTTTGTTGTTGGATGTAGGATGTATTGGGAGAGAGATGAGTTGGTGAGATGGGTCCCATTTGACTAAGGGCCTTCTCTAAGCCATATGTCAGAGCAGCTGACATTCACAAGATCTAGTGTATGGACATTTGGGCTAATGCAGTGGATCAAGATCGACTATTTCAACGTGGTCGGTTGCCATGGTGAGGGATGCTGAATGGGGGTACAACAGAGTAAAGATGGTACTTGTAACACAAAACCACAAGGATGAATGTTGAACACCAAAATTCACAGAAGCATCACTCCAGTGTCAGTGAGGAGACTTCCGATTTCCCTTTGGATCTTGATCTTTCATGAATCCTGCTCTTCCACCAGAACCTAAACTATTACACTTGTGTTCCAAGGCAGAACATTTATCCTAATCCATAAATTATTCTTAGATTCCTTTGTGCCTTGTATACAGTTGGTGCTCACAACTGCTTTCCCAGAGGAAGTACTTTCAGCAGTGAATGTATAGACTTCTTTCCCTGACATTTCTGGCCCTCTTGATTCCCTTATGGACAGTCACTGTTTCAAAGATGATCACTTGGCTAAGCGTGCTTCTGAATTCAGGAATGCCGCTGAATGAGTAGAGCCCCACAATGCCTTTGACAAGTAGTCAGTTATTCTTAGGACAAGACTCCACGTTCACCTTGCAATACATCTATAGCCCTCTAGGAGGCAGTGACTCTCAGGCTGGAATCCACAGTTTTGGTTAATATAGGTCTTTGCTGTTCCTGAGTCTGTCTGATTTTGAGGTTCTGTTCCCACCCTGCACTTTTGTTCTGGCTACATCTTCCACCTGAAATGACCTCTCAAATTTACCTTGATCTCTATGTGTACAAAGCACATCCGTCTTTAAAGCCTCAACCCAAATGCCAACACCATTGAAGTCTTTTTCTGATTCCACTCGAGTAGGAAGAGGATGTATGCCCCTTGCTGTGCTGGTATAGAACTCTTTCTGCTTGGTACTCATTTATAGCACTGGCTGCTTGATTTGGACAGTTTGTGAACCGGTGACATTCACGAAGAAAAGATAAAAGGAGAGTTTCAATAGAGAACTATTCTAATAAAGAACAGTAGTTGGCCAACTTCTGAGTTTGCCAACATGTCTTTGAAAGGAACAGGTCTTGTCAACGCCATCATTTCATAAAAGAGACCTATTTAAACACACAAGAGGAAGAAGTGTATCATGTCACAGCACAGAGTCATTTTAGTAATCAAATAAGTTTAGTTATATGAAAAATTCTCCTGTTTATGAGTCCTCACGAAGAATCTCTCACAGATCAGCCCTGGCCCAGAGAGGCTCCCTGGCACCTTCATCTTCTCTCATTGTGCATTTCTCTTTCCCTTCATCATGGCTAGCCTGTCTCTCATGCATCTGAACTAACATGGCCTCCCTGATGAAGCCAGGCTCTTGGGAAGCAATTTCAAACTATTTGATGAAGCACCATAAAATGCAGAGATGTTGTTCTTTTTTCAGAATAGTCTGGTTCCCCATCCCCTAAGTAGGTCTACAGCCCTATGAAGTAGCTGTACTGAGAACAAGGCATTTGGCTTGCAATACCTGTACAGCCCTCTAGGAGGCGGTGACTTTCAGGTTGGACTCCAGTGCTCTGGCTGAACTGGGTCTTTGTTCTTCCTGATTGTGACTGATTTGGAGATTCTGTTCCCACTCTTGTACCCTCAGTATCTTTAGTCTTTTGCAGAAGAAAGCGGCATTGAGGAGTCACTTCGATTTCTGCCTGCTAACTAGCACTGAAGAAAATCATTTGGTCCTGCAGGAAGGCACTTTCCATCATCCAGTTTGGGCATATGAGACCAGAGCATGCTCCATTAGCAGCATCATGGTGGATGTTTGATAAATCCTGAACAGATCTCCAAAGATCTGTCTCACAGTTCGTGATGTTGGCTCTCTTTGTTAGTTCTGAGGACACTCGTGGTTGAGCTTGAGCCTACTCATGCCTGGTGTTATATTCCTGATGTCCCCTGTCCCTTGAAGCAACAGCAAGAGAGAATGGAGACCAAAGACAGCCTGACACAAGGTACATCTCGGTCACTGAGTACCGGGATGTCTTGTGATTCCCCTGAGCTCCCTTTGATCACTGCCCCTCTAGGAGCCCTGGGAGAGCTGTGCCAAAAGAAACATCTTCCTGGGTCAAGACGTTTAACCACAGACTCCCCGGAACAACACAGACTGAACCATCTTGTGTGGGCTGAATGGCTGGTACTCAGATAGTCGGTCTGTGGGTACCAAACTCTTCTTTGATCATCTGCTGTGTAAATCACCGACGATGTCGAGTTAATCACGCACTGGAAATGGTTCCTCTCTCTGAGTTAATGAGCCCGACACTCTGAGCAGAATCTGTTTACTTACTCTACTTTCAAATCTTGGGCAGTTTGAACAATGAATTGTACCCAATAATTTCTCTTTGTTTTCAGGCAATAGGGAAAATTTTCTTTTCTCCTGCAAAACACTTAGACTCATTGGACAGAACTATTTTGTTGTCTTCTTTTTATTTTTTATTTTTTTATTATTTATTTATTTATTTATTTTTTTTTTTTTGGTTTTTCGAGACAGGGTTTCTCTGTGCAGCTTTGCTCCTTTCCTGGAACTCACTTGGTAGCCCAGGCTGGCCTCGAACTCACAGAGATCCACCTGGCTCTGCCTCCCGAGTGCTGGGATTAAAGGCGTGCGCCACCACCGCCCGGCTTTTTTTTTATTTTATATTGAGTGTGTGTGTGTGTGTGGGGGTGTGGACTGTGTGCGTGTTTGTGTGTGAAAGCAGACACACACCTGCTTCTGCACATCTGTGGAGGTCGGAGGGAAACCTCTGGTGTTGGCCTTCACTTTCTTTTGTTGGAGGCAGTCTCTTGCCTGCACTGTGAACACCAGGGTAGCTGGCCTTCAGCCAAGCTCCAATGCCTGCCTCCCGTATCCCTCTAGGGATACGCTGGGATTGGTTGGCTACACCTACCTTTTATGAGAATCCTAAGGATCTGAACCTACATTCTGAGGCTCATGTGGAATGCATCTTACCCCACTGAACCATCTCCTCAGTCCCAGAAATCCTTTTTTTCTCACTTAAAAAATTCTTTATAAGAATTAGAAGGGACATGTGTGAATGTGTGTGTGCTCGCATGTGTGTGTGTGTGTGTGCATGAGCATGTGTGTGCACACATGTGTGAGAGAGGGAGAAAGGAGGGGGTGGAGAGGGAAAGAGGGAGATTTTTGTCCTTAGTTTTTCTGAGTCACTGCCTAGTAAGTTCAACCACAAACCAAGAGCTTCACGGGTGAAAATTTTTGTCTCATCCTTAACAACCACAGAGGCAACATTTCTCCCATTTGTGTGTATGTGTGTGTGTGTGTGTGTGTGTGTGTGTGTGTGTGTGTGTGTGTGACAGAGACTGAGAAAGCATTCCTCCCTTTGCCAAAGCTGTGCATACTCACAACGGCCTGAGAAGGACTGGAAGTGTGGACTCTAAGGCCCTGAGCCCTGGCTCTGTGATCCCTGACTTGCCCTCCTGTGGGAACCTCACTTCCCTTCAAGTCCCAGTGCTAATGGTTCTTCCCTGCTCCCTGGGGCAGCTCAGCTCACAGGCAGAGGATCAGTGTGTCCATCGCAGCTGTCACTTAACACTGAACAAGCTCTCGTCACTTCCCGGAGCCTTAGTATCCCTCTCTCTCCCCCGGGAACAATCATGGTGTCTTTGCATATGTTCTTAGGAGGAGTGAATGTGGTGATATAAGGAGAGGTCATACAGTCTTCTAGTGGCAAAGCTATTGCTATTCTTTGTGAAGCGTGTCCTATGTGCTGGGTCATCCCTCACTGACCCCAGAGCTCATCATTTGGCTAGCCTGGCCAGCTGCCTTGCTCTGAGCATTCCCTGTCTATGCCTCCACAGGTTGGGATTACAGGTAGCCACCATACGTGGGCCCTGGGGACCTGAACTCCAATCCTCAGGCTTACATAACAAGCGCTTTACCTCCTGAGCCCTCTCTCCAGTCCCATCTGGATTTTTTTCTATGCAAATGGTTAACGGTGCTTCATTAGAATTTGTAAGAGATGTTACTTTTTATAATAATGTTAATAAGTCAAAATGAGAAGGAATCTGATGTCATCAGGAGTCAGACATCACAAAGAGTCTACACTCATCACCACAGCTATTATCAATTAGCAGTCTGCTTACACCTGTCTGCTGGGAATGATATCCCATTCATGACAAAGAGTGGTGTGATTGATTAGTGATGTCTGCTTTGGGCATGGAAGTAGAGATCCATGTCAGGTATATAAATAGGGGCTCGATAAAAGCTGATAACAATTGTTATCAGAAGTCCTATTAAGAAATTGTCATTGTCTTAAATATATATGTGTGTGTGTGTGTGTGTGTGTGTGTGTGTGTGTGTGTGTGTGTAGCTGTGTGGTCGCTACATGGGTGTGTGGGTTCACACGGGTCTGTGGAATGAAGACACAGAGGCATCTTAAGAATGAATCTAGCCTTTCATGGCTGCAGGGGGGTTCAGCCTCGAAGGACTGAAGCCCTTTTCCCTTCACCTAAGACATATTTATTTACTCTTTTTTACAGTTTAGATAGTTTTTTTCTGTACCTTCAAAGCAACCTAAAAGGAGCTCCCAGAGACCAAATGCCAGGTGCAAAGTACTTGAATTAACAGGTACCTTGGTTTTCCAGGTTTCCTGGACCAAGTTTTGCATAGGCCTTGGATCCTTGAGGGACTCTCTGATCCTTGACTCTCAAATAAGATTCACATAGGGTGATAAGAGAAGCAAAAGGTAAGAGAAACAAAAGGTGTGGTTAAACAAAGGAAGGATTAGGGCTAGGTGCTGCTCTCTGGAGCCAAGCCAGGAGCTCAGCGGGAATGCCGCCACATACGTGTGTGTGTGTGTGTGTGTGTGTGTGTGTGTGTGTGTGTGTGTGTGTATACACACAGTTTTTTTTTTTTGAGACAAAGTTTCTTTGTGTAGCTTTGGAGCCTTTCCTGGAACTCACTCTGTAGCCTGGGCTGGCCTTGAACTCAGAGATCCACCTGCCTCTGCCACCCTAGTGCTGGGATTAAAGGCGTGCACCACCACTGCCCAGCTGCCTTAAATATATTTTATGGACTGTTTTGGGTGTTAAAATGTGGAGTTGAAGAATATAAGCCATTAAAATGGCCACATAAAGTGAAAGGCGAGCTATTCTACATAGCTCATAAGAAGAATCAAGGTTGTGGATCAGCAGGAGAGGAAGAAAAAGGAGCCTGAGGGAGAAGGGAGGTGGTGGGGGAGATTCTTGACGTGAGAAATGGGTAAAGCTGTCCAAGTCCAGGGTACTTCACTTATAACTTCAAGTATGTTGCTTTACTGCAGGGTACAGATTGTAGACTCAGGCTGACAAAGTCTGTTTCACAGAGTGAGACTCCTGTTGGTGGTGTTTTGGGGAGAGGATGTTGAGGGGTCGGGTTCTGAATAAGAAGACACAATATGGAAAAAAAGGAGCACGTTGGGATGCTGATCTGATAGCCTACAATCTAAACCATCTAATACGTCAAATACACAAAATTGGAGAAACAGAAGCCCACTTCTTAGCCCCAGGGGTTCCCAAAGTAATAGGAAGGAGCCTGGGTCTCCCATTACTTATAAGATCCAAGTCTGCAGTAATTTCCTTTTGAATTTCAAAGAACAGGGTAGCACTAAAAGATGTGTATGAAATATAGGATGCTCTGCTTCCCTGTTTAGGCTCCTGGGTTTACAGATGGGGAAACTGAGGCCATGTAGGCAGAAGGAGGCTAATGGAGGTCTCATTTGATGGCTGCCCAATGAGCCTTCTTCCCTGAGCCTGTGGTAGGAGACATTAGGCAGGGTTAATGAGCCAGCTCCTCTATCTGCTGGCAGCCTGGGTCTGCAGCACTCAGCTCAGATTTGGGCAAAATATCACAAACTCCCAGAAGCACTTTCACTTTTAAAGGGAAATTGTGAAGGCTATCTTGCCAGAGGCATGAATGTGTTTGTTGAAGGTGTTTGAGTGGACTGTGGGAAGGACTGATAGTCTGTGACTGGAAAGAGGAGAGGAAGGGGTTGTATTTGGCTCCATCTCCTGCTTTTAGCTCTTGCTGGGGTAGTCATTCCAGAACGATGTCCCAGGACATTAGGTCTTGCGCGTAAACTGTGGGGGGATCACTTAGCAATGGTAACTCAAGACTCCAGTGGGCTAGAGGATGAAACACAAGTCCCCCCCACTTGCCTCCCTACAGGGTCCACATTTCCAGGACTCGCCACCCCTTAGGGATGGATCATGAAATGGAGATGTCTTGGCTGAGAAGGAGCAGACTCCATTATACTCATGGATGCCCTAGAAAGGATTCACTAGCTCACCAATGCCCAGAACTGGTTGCTGTTGCTGTTTGCAAGAACCTGAACTGTAACACTGACATCGGAGCCCCACCATTCTTTAGCTATGAAGAAGAGGATGCTCCTGTATTTCATGGGTGTGTAGGACTAAGATAACATCACCCAGAGTACTTGCTTGGTTGTTTATTTACCTCTAAGTGAGTGTTACCTTTTTTCCTTATTCAATTCTCATTATAAAAGTAATAGATTTTTTCCCTTAGACAGACAAGGATGTACAATCTAGCTAAAGAAGAAAAGAGACTTCAGCCATCATTTTATAATTCAAAAAATTATCTCATTTTCATTTTGGGGCATATCCCTGTGTTTCTTTCCATAAGCATTACGGCTTTTTAATGGAAATGGACCAAGAACATATAGACTTCCGTGATGTAAATGGATCATTATTTCCTTAACAAGACTTATGATGGCAAGCGTTTGTTGAAATTATTTGTTGAAAAGCAAGATGCCAAGCTAATGAAGGCTCCACTAATGGATAGAGCACAGTTCTTACAATCCAGATTAATATGCAACTGAACTGATCGGGAGCAGACAAAATTCATCCATTTATTTAACAACCAGATTGAGTTATCTACTTCACTTCAGACAGAGCTTACAGCACAAGGGATGCAGTGGCTCAGAGGCTGCCTGGAGCGTACCCGCGCTGGGTGGAGACAGGACGTAAATAAATAAACATGTGAGTGGACACATTGCTGTGGTTAACTGTAAGGAGGGCTCTGATAGTGCAAAGAAGAATAAGATGACGTCTGTGGACACTGAGAGTCAGGGCGAGGTACTATTGTCTTCAGTTTCACGGTGTTTTGTTTCCCAGTGAGCGCAAAAGTAGTGGACTCTTTATGACGTGTTCCATACATGTTATTGCGCTTTGTTCGTATTTACCCTCCATCAGACTTCCCTGCCCCACCTTCCCTTCTTGGCCTACCCGTTCTTCCATATGCACATATCTGCACAGAATATAGGATATGCACATACATGACATATACATGATGTATGTATATGTCACACGTATTCACATGTGTATATACACACACGTGTGTGCACACATAGGTATATACATAATGCCACATATTTATATATGTATGCCCTATATATGCCATATATGTATACACACGGATATATACACATATGCACCACTTGAATCTATGGCCCACACGTGGTAGACTATGTGACATCTGTACTTTCCCTTACGGCTCTCTCTCCACTCACCTCTCTCTATTCTCCTTCCCCCACGAACCCTCGCATCTATCTATAGCTATGGATATAAACCTAGATTCCCATTATGAGAGAAAACATATATTTCGTGTGATGCTGCTACAAATGTTCTTGAGGCGCTGGAAACAGAGCAAGGCTCTGAAGTCGGAAGCAATATCCTATGTGACTATGGAGTCCAAAATGGACCAGTGTCAAGTTCAGCGGCAGGCAGATGGGGTGGTGGTTGCTAACGGGGACATCCATACCCGGTTTTATTGTGACCAGCGAGGACATAGGCACAGGTGGTTAACAGGAGGCCCGGAGTTAGATTCTGTAGCATCTTGAAGGCACAGTGGGATGTTGGGATGGTGGATGACGGTGACTTCTGAGAAGGTTGCCAGCGGTGGGTAGGGTGTGTATTTTCAAAGGTTCTTTTCTACCTCAGCGTGGAGACCACTCGGGAGGAGGCAAGAAGAACAGCCAGAAGTTGGGCTGGAGGGGGGCAGGGCAGTAGAATCATGTGGGAAGAGAGATAATGGTGGCTTCAGTCACAGTAGTGATGAGGAGCTGGTAATGGGAGAGCGGGGGAGCAGGGATCAGAGTTGAGGGGAGAACTTAAGGGCTGAGCCTGTTGGATGCTGAAAGGCGGGCTCTGCGGTGAGGAAGGGACTTGGTTAAAGATGCTGAACAGCCAAGTGGTCCCACAGGGGAGAGGGGGAGGGCGGTGGGAGAAGAGTTGGGGGAATTAGAGTTTGATTTTAAGTTTAAGATCTCTGTTGGAGTCTGCTTTGGGTTTTATTGATGTGAAGAGAAACCATGACTGTGGCAAATCTTATAAGGGGAAATATTTAAGTGGGGCTGGCTTACTGTTTCAGAGATTTAGTCCATTATTGTCATGGAGGCAGACATGTTGCTGGAAAAGGAACCTGAGGGGTCGTACATCTGGTTTGGAAGGCAGCAGGAAGAGAACCTCTGAAACCTCAAGCTCTCCCTCAGTGACACACTTCCTCCGAGTGTGTCACGTAAGGCCACACCTACTCCAACAAGATCACACATCTAAATCCTTTCAAATAATGCTACTCCCTATGAGTATATGGGGGTCATTTTCATTCAAATGACCACAGAGTCCAAAGTGGTGATCTTAATCCTACAGTGAGATACATACATGCTGAGGCCAGAGGATGGATTGAAAATGAAGATGTTTTACAATCTTCAGTGTGTAGATGCTCTTGAGAGCCATGGGACTACATGGGAAAATGACTAAATGAGAGAGAGAGAGAGAGAGAGAGAGAGAGAGAGAGAGAGAGAACTTGAGCTCCAATGGGGGGACTGTGGCAGCATCATTTTAACATTTGTTTGAGAGGAAGATTGGCTGGACCAATATTCTTCTGTGAAGTGTGTGTGTGTGTACACATGTGTACGTGTGTACATATGTGTATGTGGAGGCCAGAGGTGTATGTTAATGTCTTCTCCAGATACTACCCACCTTGTTTTTTTGAGACAGGCTCTTTCACTGAACCTGGAGCTTATCAATCCGTCTAGACTGGCTCACCAGCAAGGCACAGGGATCTTCCTGTCTCTGTCACCCCAGCGTTGGGATGATAGGTATCTTGGTGCTTGTGTGGTAATAGCTTTACTCACTGAGCCGTGCACCCCCCACCCACCAGGTCAGACATGTATTCTTGATAAGTCTTGGTAAGAGGTAAGAGGGTGCCTGCAGATTCTGTCTAGAGAGGGGTGGAGGTGAGCTCAGAGTCTTGAAAAGAATGCCCTACATTTCATGGGGATGGATGCAGGAGGCAGAGGAAAAGAGGTCAGGCCAGAAAGAAGAGAGCCGGGGTGATTGACGTCCAAGCTGATATTCAAAATAAGCCCAGGGTGGTTGTTCTCGGTGAGCAGGTGATAACTTCCGGTTGATTTCCCAAGGCCAGGAGCTTCTGCCGCTTTCAGCAGTCAGCCTCCCCAGCTTCCCAGACGCTGCTGACTCGGTGCCTGAACTGGCTGGGGGTTTTCGCTACACACCCCGAGTAATTTGAATCACATGTGACACTGCCCACTGCTGAGAGCGCGCCCAATTATTTCGGAACCGTGAAATTTAAAAGAAAGCTTTCGAGGCAGGCACTTAGTGCAAGGGTCTGGGTAAATGCCCAAATCTAAGAGCTCCTGGGTGGATCTTTTCTCTCACTTTCTCTCCTCTTTCCCTGCCTGTGTGCGTGCATCCAGCCACCATCATAGCTCCACTCATTTAGAGCCAGTAACTAGGAAGATGCTCTTGCCCTGGGGTAGGAGCTGGACTTGGTGTCACGAACATAAAAGTTTAAGATGGGAAGTAGGGGAAAGAATTTCTCAGGTCTGCTGTAGCTAGGTGGTGACCTTTTAGTCGGAAATTCTCCAAAACCAGTCAGAGCATGAGTCTGTTACATTGTAATTATTTGAGGACATTTTAAAAAATAAATATCTTTAGTCCCCTTCAGAGCTGAACTCCTGCAAGGAGTGTATTTTGAAAAGGTCCTCAGGTAATTCTGATGTTCAGGCCAGTTTGGGAATTCAGCTGTAATATTCAAGGGGATGTAGGGCCCCTGGTGCAAAATGGTGTCACTTTTCACAATTGCATCTTCTGGTTTTGTTAAATTGAAATGAGGTCACCTGGGGGAATCCTCCCCACACAGGGGTACTCCCTGGTGGGTCTTCTGACATTATCTGTCAACTCAAAGGCATCCTCAGCTCCACACCCATTGCAGTATCACTTGCAGGTAGGAGGTGCAGAGTCCTGGCTTCTCCAGAAGCAGAAGCCCCCGGGTGATTGACAGTCTCGCCAATGTCAGCTGGGAGGAGGGCCGTGCCGCCGGTGCAGCTGGCCCCAGGGTAGTCACACCTGTGAGATACTGCCACTCTTCTGAAGCACAGTCCTGCCTGGAGTTGTGACCTGGGCTGCTCTGTTCATGGGTAACTTGAGTGTCCATTACACAGGACAGTGACCCAAGTTGAGAAAGCAGCTGCAGTAGAGAAATAGAGGCCATGAGTGTGCAAGATCATTCTAGAAATTGACCTCTCCTCTTTGTTTGGTGGGAGGGCACACCTATGGTGGTATTTTATTTGTACCGAAATGTGATTTTAATTGTATGTTAATAAATAAAGTTGCCCAGGGGTCAGAGCTATTAGAGCCATAGCAAGAGCGTGGCGGTGGTGGTGCACACCTTTAATCCCAGCACTTGGTAGACAGAGCTAGGTAGATCTCTGTGTGTTCAAGGATACAGCCAGCATTGGAGACACATGCCTTTAATCTCAATACCAACCATAGAAGACCTGGAAGTCTCTACAGACAGGCAGTGACGAGGAGGTCATGTGTTTGGGTTTACAACCAATGAGAAGGCAGAACAGAAAGACTATATAAAGACATACACACAGGAAGTAGCCCTCTTTCGGAGAGCTCTCTTGGCTGAAGCAGGAAGGGTAAGGCTCTTAGTTCTGACCTCTTGGCTTTCTTCTCTGAATCAGCTCTGTGTTTCTTATTTAATAAGATGGTTGGTTACATCTACACACACACACCCTTTCTTCCAGCGCAGAGAGAGTCTCTACAGACATCATGGATGCTGCAGGTCTCAGAACCCTGCCTTCCATCTCCCCAGAGGTAGAGCTGATTTGGGGATAGGGAGAGTCCCTGCATCTCACTCTTTGAATTTGAATGTGCGCAAGACTCTTGTAGACACCTCAGGTTTGTTGTGTGACAGATGTTTCCTGGGGATACTCAATACACACACACACACACACACACACACACACACACTCACTCACCCACACACATACACACAGACACAGACATACAGAGACAGATAGACAGAAAAACAGACACAGATAGACAGAAAGAGAGAGAAAGAGAGAGAGAGAGAGAGAGAGAGAGAGAGAGAGAGAGAGAGAGAGAGAGAGAGGCAGGCAGACACAGACAGACAGACACGGAGAGAGACAGACACAGACAGAGGGAGAGAGAGAGACAGACATGCAGACAGACAGACAGACAGAACACACACACACACACACACACACACACACACACACACACACACACAGAGTTCCCCAGGAAGGCAGCCCACAGCAGATACACAAGTAATGGTTGTACCAATGCCCAACTTGATGAACCAGTGAGTTTCTATTGGGGTTTCTAACAGGAGTGTGGGTAAGGGGTTACTCACATGGATGATTTAAAAGCAGCTGCATCATTGGGAAGCCCAGCCAAACCTGGATGACTCACAAAGCTGCATCCCTGGACCTCTCTGCACATCATGCAGGCAGCTCTACAGGTCCATGGGATCTCCTCTCTGGGGCTCAGCTGGTCAGAGTCTCTGTCCACAGCCTCTGTCCACTGCTTCCGTAAAGCTGCTGAGGATCCTTCCAGAATTCTGCAAGCTTCCACTTTACCAGACATGTGACAGTCGTGTTTACTTCCTGAGTCTCAATTCAGAGGAAATTGCTCTACAGCAAAGTTCAAATTCAGCAGGCTTGGGGTGGGGCCAAGACTGGGCATTTTCAAGCCGCTCCTAGTAATAGTGAAACTGGCACACAGTTTAATCAGAAGATTTGAACTCCACTAACATATTCTTGAAGAGAACGAGAAGTATTTCCTCCCACCCATGATGAATTAAACCAGACTCTCTGGTGGTAGGAACCCTGCCATGATTCACACTACAGTCAATGCCGAGACGTGCTGACTTAAGAAATCACTTTCCCTGCCTCCCTCCATCCCTGCCTCCTTTTCCTCCCCTCCTCTCTCATTCTTTTCTTCCTTCATCTTTTTGAGACACTGTCCTGATCCAGCACTTACAGCTGGACTGATGAAGAGCTCTGTGCTCCAATGTCCCAGTCACAGAAAAGCTGTTGGGGAGGGGGAGCTCCTGAAACAGATCTCTCTACTGGAGAAAGTCTTCCTGAGGGTGGAGCATGTCTCCTGCCTGCTGAGATTGGACTGCCTACTCTTGTATCTTTCCTCATTCCTCTCTTTCACAGGAGTTCTGATTTTCCCATTTCTCATGTGAAAATGGAGATGGCCATCGAGGACACTCCTGTGTGTGGTCCACCTCCATCTCCTCCAGTTATGAAGCCTGATGAACGGAAATGCAGTGAGAATTCAATGGGAAGGCTCCTTTAGCAGTTGGGACTCTGGGCAGTAAGACAGAGAAACTTAATCCAGAGAAAACTGTGTGGGTATGTTTCTCTTATTTGTTCATACAACTAAAATACTGATAATTTCAACTGGATTGATAGGTTCAGTTGACATTCCCAGAAGTCTCATCTCTCTTCTTCCCTGTCCATCTTGTCATTGCTCCTTGCTGACATCTCTCTTATACAAGAAGACCATCCACATCCTGGATTTTTCCAGTAACCCCAGGAAGAGGGGGAGAAAATATTCTCTCTTAATGGCACTTCCTCAAAATTCAGTGAAAGGACTCTCTTGATCTTAGTGAGTCATAACTGTGTACACCAGTCAGTAAGACCAGCATCACAATGTGAACACCTGATTGGCTACTCTGGGACCATCTTAGTCTTAGAACCAGCACTGGGATGGGTCCCACCTGAACCAGAAGAGAGAGGCCCAGATGCTGCACAGCCTCATGGAATCCTACTGCGCACATCCAAGGCCATCTATCAAGCCTTGTCCAACCCAGCACACCCTTGCTCCAGTATCTGTTCCTGGGGTGTTGCTATGCAACAAGCCCCTGATAATGTTGCTGCCTGGCATGGAGGAGCTGTGAAGAATAGGAAGAGGGTATGCATGGACTTATACTTTCTTTCTTTGCAAACCCAAGAGTCCACAGTCAATCTTGAAAGGGAATTAGTTCGCCTGTTGGGCAAGAAGTCAAGGGAGGAGGCAGAAGTTCCAAGAGCCCAATTCCTGGTAAATTTCCCCCTTAGAATTCTAGAACAGACCTCTTCATTTCCACAATGACATCTTATCCACAGGCATTGGGGTGGGGAGAGGCCCCGTGATGCTTTTGAAAGGTTGCCAATTCAGATTGTGCCGCTGTCTGGCGATAGCTTCCCGCCACTCTTAGGCTCAACTCTCCACTCACAGTTGGATGATCTCACTCCTGCTCCAACCCTCCAGACTCTGTGGCATTCTCTGTCTTAATCAAAATGCTCTCACCCACCTGCTGCCTTCTCTGTCTGAGGCCTTCAGTCCTCCCGGGAGTCCTCCTCCTCCCCCCTCCCCCGAGTTCTCGATACTGCCTCAGTCTTTTGAATTCATTCTTTGTGGTTACAAGGGAAGTCAGGACCTTGTACATGCTAGGCAAGTGCCTTGCCACAGATGTATATCTCACTCCTTCCTTTGTGTGAATATTTGTGTGGGGTGCAGGTGTCTGTGTGTGTTTACAGGGTGACGTGTGTGGGCACATGGATGTGTAGAGACCAGATGTGGACACTGAGTGTCAATCTCCCCAAGTCCTTCACTTGAACCCAGCACCTGACAATTCATCTAGTCTAGGTAGCAAGCTCACTCTGGGGATCCCTGATCTTGCCTCCTGAGTGCTAGGATTACAGGTAGCCCACCCCACTAAACCACCACTGACACTGTTTCAGGTGATCAGAATGCCGGTCTCTTGCTTGGACATCAAACACTTTACCTAATGAACCATTGGCCCAGTCTCCCTTATCCCACAGCCATTTTTTTTTTTTTTGAGAAAGAGTCCCATAAAGTTGATCCACTAGTATTGACCTTACGATCCTCCTGCCTCAGCTTCCTGCTTGGGGGAATGGCAAGACTGTGCCACAGGTTCAGCTCTGCCTCACCCTTCCCTGTTGGTTACTAAACTCTCAGTCATCCCGCTGCCTTCTAGCTGGTGAGAGCCTTGCTGGACACCCATTGAAACCGTAACACCTTGCTTCCCATGATAGCTCTGGGGTCATTGGGTCCTCTGCATTTACTGCCTGACTGATTCCTTTCCCACTGTCCCTGCTCAACTGTCCACTCCAGGAGGACGAGAATGCTGTCTGTTTTGGTTCCCCAGGGTCACTGCTTAGCATGATGGTGACAGAGAGTGGGGGCTCTCTAAATCATTGCCTAGTGGATGAGCCCACCAACACTGTCTCCTGGATCAAGCACTCACAAACCAACTGGGAGATCTTACAAATAGTGCAGGCTTCCAGAATCCTCTGCTTGAGTCTTAAGAGTCAAGACACCCAGGGTGCTCCTGAAGAAACTTCTGGGAAATTTAGAAAAGGGTTGAGTCCTCAAAGAGGATCAGGGCCAGCAGTGGGGAACTGATGTTTGAAGGCAGTTTTTAGTGAATCATGGAAGACCGGAGCGAAACATGACAAGACGGTACCATGAATTAAGCAACGGAAGACGGGAGACGTTTGTTCCCAGAATGCAATGCAATGATACTGTGAACTCAGAATGGCACCAGATGGACTCCATTCAGCTATCACTCACTGCGGTGCGACATACCTGCTTCTCTCCTTACTCTTGATGATAACCGGCTGGTTTCCATATGTCATCGGAGAATGGCTTATTCCTGGAACACTTACTCACGAGTCCATCACATTTTGGGCCCAGACGCTGAGCTTAGTGTCTAGCACAGCTGCTGCCACACTGGTAAGAACATCCCCAACCCTTTCCCCGGCGTCTGATGTCATAGGTTCGAGGACTTCTGCTACACCGTAATTCCTTGTGTAGCGTGATAGATGGCTGAAAGTCTACCAGGTACCTCTGCCGACAGTGGCCTGAATTAGTTTGTTCACTCTGGGCATGCTCTATTTGACAACCCTTTCACTTTGCCAGTTATTAACTTGACAGGGTCTAGAAACGTCTTGGTGATAGTCCTCTGGACGTCTCTCTCTCTCTCTCTCTCTCTCTCTCTCTCTCTCTCTCTCTCTCTCTCTTTGTGTGTGTGTGTTGATTATATTAATTCCTGGGGAAGACTCATTTTAATTGTAGCTGGGATCATCCCATGGTTAAGAGACCCTGAACTGCATTGACGGGAGAAGGCAAGCTGAGCACCAGCATGTATGCTTGCCTTGTTTTCTACTGATTGCGGCCTTGACGTCTGAGCCAGGAGAGACTGTAGCCTTGAACCGTGAGCCAGAATCAACCTTTTCTCCCTTAATTTGCTGTCCTCAGGGCATGTCGTCATAGCGACAGGAGAAGAGAAGAAGACACAATCCCGTGTGTTATGCACATGTGTACATGTACCCATGAGGCCAGAAGAGGATGTCATATCCAGTGGAGCTGGAGCTACCATGGTCCTCTAAAATGATCAGCAGGCAGAATTCACTGCTGAGCAATAACCCCTGCCCTTCCTTTATTAGTTTGTGCAATCCGAGCATGCCACATTTGGAAAGCCACACACAATGAGGGGTTACCACAATGATGGACTCTAAACATGTACACTTCTATGGAGCTACTTCAGATCATGTCAGAGTAGGATTCCAAAGTACTCACACAGGAGCCTTTCATGATTTGTCAGAAAAGGGACCATACACACACACACACACACACACACACACACACACACACACACACACCACACACACTTTCTGTGGTGTCAATGAATAGACTATTCACCTCAGGCCCGACTTGGAGCCAGATCACGGCTTCTGGGATACCATGGGCACACTGGTGTGAGTCCAGGTCCTGGTGGGATCCCACCTCCAAAACAGTGCTGATGACAGGCATATTAGCAGACCTGTAATCCCAGAACTTGGAAAGGCTGAGATGGGAGGTCTACAGGTTCAAAGTCAGCCTGGGAAGCATAGCAAGACCTTGTCTTTAAAAGGGTGGTAGTGGTTGTGAGACCAAAATCAGGCAGATTAAAGGAAAACACATTGGTATAATATGTTCTCAATAAACAGCTATGAGGATTCATTTTTCCCTTGTGGCATCACAAGCTAGTAGCTAAGTAGCGTATCATACATACACTGTCTCATCCTTGTGTAACCTGTTACTATGTGTCGCCATTTCCTCAGCTATAACTTGGGGGAAAATAGACACATCTGCCTCCTAAGACTGTGCTATGTCAGGGCCAACTCTGGCAATGTTCACATCTGTTTCATGTAAGAGGGAAAGGACAGAGCCCCTGAGAGGACTCATAGGACCACAAAGTCTGCCTTAATTACCTCAACTCCAGGCTAACCCATTCCACAAAGCTGAGAGCACACCCTACCTGGGAACTGAAGCCCAGTCCGGGAGTGTGCAGCTCTGGTGTTGTCTGAGAGGAAGAAGAGGTCATATCTGCCCTGAGATCCTGTTGCCAGCTTTTCTCCCTCCTACATCTCATCCTTTGCCTCACCCCAGAGCCAGGCCCCATCACCACCACCGGCCCCATTACCACCCCCCCCCCCAGAAAAGCACTACAAGACAGAGTGATTTGGGATTCCCATCTCATACCCACCTGTCTCCTGGAATCTAGATGGACATCTGGACAGAGCCATCTAATTAAAGTGTATGTCAGCACTGGCATAGGACCTCCACATTGCCAGAGTGGTGTGGGATGCCAGCAAGAGGGGCTTACCCACAAAGACCTGGGAGGAAAGAGCCTTCCCAAATTCTGAAACAGAGTCTGGAGTGAGGCTCCAGAGCCGGAGCTAACATGGAAGCTGCTGCTGAGGTCTTCAGCCCCACTGAGCCCCACTGTCCTGCCTTCATCTGCAGAGGAGAAGGGCATAGGTTTGTTCAGATGGTGTGTAAATGAGGGTCTCAAACCACCCCTACCTCTACCTTATGATTGTCTGACCATCTGGCTTTTTATCCTTTTCTCTACATCCTTCAATGATAGAGTTAGAAGGAAGGGTGCAAAAAGTGACCTACGTCACACATTAACATGATCAGATTATCTACCCACCCTGGTCCTGCCTTGCAAAGTGAAGCAGTCAGCTTGTCTACACGCCTGGGCCTTCCTTGTTGTCTTCAACCAGTCATTCCTAAGGTCTTCATTCTTAGCCTGTAAATTGAGGGTAAATCCAGAGGTTTCCTCGGGTGGTCATTGTGACTGTAAAGAATCCTGCATGTTACCACACAAGCAATCAATACCTAGTTGCTGTCAAGGACTCTGAGTCTCAAATGCCCCCCCCCCCAACATGGTTGGCAGAGCATCCATCTCTCCTAAGAATCTCATTTCCCACATGGTTTGACAACTCTGGGATTTGGATCTGGCAAGGTCCTTTCCTACAAGTGCTATCCTATCACTTTGCACAGGACATCATTTGACTCTGGCTTCTTTCCTGAGCATCCATTCCTTGGGGACAGGGAATGCTTGTTAGTAATTGTGTTTTTTCAGTACTTTGGACAGCGACAGCCTAGCCACCACTAACCATATTTCTACTTAAAAGGGCACAAAAGTCTTCAGGAATGCAGCTGGGGAAATGACTTAGTGCCCTGCAAGCCTGAGGACCGAAGTTCAGATTCCCAACACCCACATAAAAGCAAGGTGCAGGGCGTGGACCTGCAACCCCAGTACTGGAGGCAAAGATTGATGGATCCTGGGGCCCTGCTAGCTGGCGAGCTCAGCTGAAAATAACAAACTTCAGGGTCAGTGAGACTACTGTCTCAGCAAAAATTAGGGTGGAAGTTAAAGAGAAAGATGCCCAATTCTCTGGCTTCTGCAATGCCTGCCCCAATACACACATGAATACACCACATGCACACCACATGCATTGCACAAGTGCGCATGTGCGCACACACACAGTAGATGATAGATGATAGATAGATAGATAGATAGATAGATAGATAGATAGATAGATAGATAGGGATCTTAAGACATTGTTTACCACAGCTTTGTAGACCACAATCAATAGTGGTAAATGTATTTTACATTAAAAACTGGTGATGCATGATGCGTGTTCATGCACAGTGGGAGATAGATGTTTATATTTGATACTTGTTTTTCATCCCACTACACACAATGAATGCAATCTTTAAGTCCCCCCTTCCTTTCTCCCACTCCCTCTCTCTCCTTCTCTATCAGTTATTTTCCTTGTTGCTATGGCCTAATCCTTGACAAGAAGCGAATTAAGGGAGCAAGGGTTGACTGTGGCTCACAGTTCAGGGGATACAGCCACACCATGGTGGGAAGTGGGAGGCAGCTGGTCATGTTGAGTTCACAGTCAGGAAGCAGACAGAAGACAGGGAATGGGGCTGGGCTAAGAAACCTCAAGGTGTGGCATCCGTCTAAGGCTTTCTCAGTGAAGTCATCGTCCATGATGTTAGCATGCTCATTAGGTAGTCACTTCTGAACACTACTCAGTTGAGGGCCAGACCTCTAACATCCAGGTCTTTGAGAATGTTTTCATCTTTAAACCATGATATTAGCAGTTTAAGAATTCTAAATAGATTGTAAATGATGAGATAAATAGCCTTTATTTTAATTAATAAAAATCACGCATGAACCTGTAGCTCCTGAAGTGGAGTACTCTTAAGAATAAGGAGTCGCCGGGCGGTGGTGGCGCACGCCTTTAATCCCAGCACTCGGGAGGCAGAGCCAGGTGGATCTCTGTGAGTTTGAGGCCAGCCTGGGCTACCAAGTGAGTTCCAGGAAAGGCGCAAAGCTACACAGAGAAACCCTGTCTCGAAAAAAAAAAAAAAAAAAGAAGGAGTCTTAGAATATGTTCTCGCCATATTGACTTGGCCATGGGAGCCAGTTTGCCTGGAGGACTGTCCATTTCTGGATACTGGACTCATCAACACACAGTTGAACTAACATCTGCTGAACTGGACTGTGACTGAGAAAGTGCTCAGAGGAAACACTGTCATTTCCTCTTTCCTCTGTGGCTTCAAATTCTCCTCTTATCCCCACAGATGAACCCAGTTCACTGCAGTCCTGATGCCTTCCCTGACATTGTGGGTTTCGTAAAGCCGATAATAGCACTTCTTGTACCTTATGATCTAGGAGAGGGCGGGCAGCATGTAGAAATATGTGTATCTTACATTGCAATGAGACCCACTCATCAGGTACCTGTTATTCCTCTACCATCACTGCTTCCAACCCAAGCACATTGTATTTAACTAACTAGTGCCAATCTCAGCACAATAACAAGTCATCATTTACATCATTTCTCTCTCTGCATGTATTACAGCAAAGATAAACATCAGAGATGTTCCTATTTATTAATGGTTTTATTTAATTTCTGTTGTTGGGATAAAATACCATGAGAGACAGCAATCCAGGGGAGAAAAAATATTTATTTCAGCTCATAGTTCCAGGTCATCATTCATCATTGTGAAGAGATCAAGGCTGGAACTTCAAACGGATGGTCACACCCCATCCACATTCACGAGCAGAGAGAAATGAATGCATGAATGCCTTCTTGCTTGTGCTCAGCTCGGCTTCTCTGCTCTTACTTCATGACCCCCTGCCTTGGGAATGCTGCCACCCACACTGGGCTGAGTCCTTCCCACATCAATTAGCCTAACTAAGACAACCCTGGACAAACAAGTCTGTAGGCCAACCCAGTGTAGGCAATCCCCCACTGAGACTCTCTTTCCAACGGAGTCTAAGATGTACCAAGTTGAAAAAAAAAAAATGAAGTTAACCGCCACACTGTGTAAGTTTCCGATGAACTTTGCACCCTGATCTTTGATCTTTCTTGGTAACAATGGTTAGTCGTAAGAGGACCAGAGCAGAGAGAAATAGTACAGAGACAAACATCAGAGACCTGGGAGACAACATCTCCGTGAGTCAAGGGCTTTTGTGACCTGAGTTCAGTTCCCCAGCACCCCTGAAAAAGCCATTTGTGGCCACACATACCTGAAACCCCAGGGATGAGGCTGAGGGGGCGGGGCAGAAGGAGCCTGAGGACTCACAGACGATCCAGTTTAGCTGAAGCAACAAGCTTCGGGTTCAATGAGAGACTCTCAAAACACATGGCCAGCAATACAGAAAGACACTTGACATTGACCTCTGACCCCTGCCCCCATTTCAAGAACAGAAAGATAACCTGTAGACAAGCCCCAGGAGCTCCTTGTAGATTCCACCTCCCCCTTCCATGTGGTAAACCACCTTGTCTAATGTTGACATTGCTTTATTGTTTTTCTTTAGAGTAGACATAGAGGCTGTGTTTGCATTCCTACAAATAGGGTTCAAGCTCATCTACTTTTGAACTTGGTGTGAATAAGTGTTTTATTTCAGCTCTTGCCATTCTCTCTCCTGGCATTAAATTTGATTCCTCTGTGTTTCTGCGGGTAATACGGGGCCATTCATTATCTTTGCCATATAATTTATTGTGTGTTTATCTGTTCTTGTGTTGATAGACACTGTCATAATTCATTACATGTTAAGGTGACTGCTGGCATTTCCTATTATAGATAATGGTAGGATAAATATCTCTGCAGATATCTGTAGCCATTTGCTCAGGACAAACTCATAGATGTAGGGTTCGGGGATTGAAGACTATGGCCGTGTTTTAAGGCTCCTTCAGAAGAGCTGCCCTCATTGGCCCTCCTCCTTCCTTTTGCCTGTGTTCTTGCACACTCATCAGGGTTGGCTTAGTTTCATTTTCTAATCATGCCAGTTTGACAGGAAGAGCCAGATGCCCTCTCCAGGCTGTGCAGTCTCCATTTTCTTTGAGCACAATTGAGGCTGGGAATCCTGCCATTGTGTTTATTAACTACTTGTTTGTATTCTTTTTTGTATTAGCTTTTTATGCCTCTTTTTTTTGCCTCTTCAAAAGAAAAAAAATGTGTGTGTGTGTGTGTGTGTGTGTGTGTGTGTGTGTGTGTGTGTGTTCGTGCATGTGTGCTTTAATAACAGTCCATCTTAGGGCCCAGCCCAGGTGAAGTATCACTTAGTCATACTTTAAGCTGAAACCCTTGGGAAGTACAGGGTGGATGGGGGAGGAGGAGGGAAACTTCTTAGAGACTCACAGGCCTCAAGTAGGTCTGCCAGGCAGAGAGTAATTTGGAAGTGTATTGTTCAAAAACCAAAGGGGATGGATGTGCATTCAGCCCCCATGCTGGGGAGAAAAATACTCCTTCTCCTGGGGTCTTTTCAGAACAAGGGCTCCTGCCCTAATTGAATCTTCCTTCTACCTGCTTTGTGCCCACACAGCACCCATCATGCTCGAGCTGCAGGGCAGGCGATGCTGTGGAAAGGACAGGGTGTGTGGAGCTGGGCTTCCAGCTCAGGCTGGGAATCATGAGCATCCCACACTGGCTAGTTCTCTTCTACTTACTCTCGCTGCCCTCAGCCTTCCATCCAGGAATGTCTGTTGAGCCCCCTTCCTCCATGTACTGGGCGTGAGGTCTCCTGCCCTGCTCTACACTGTTCTCATCTCTGCATCTGGTGACTCCTCCCTCTTGGTTACTTATTTTACAAAAGCTGGCATTTCCCCTGACTCTTCTATCATTGTATCATTCATAGTTCACCTACCTGCCAAGTCTTTCAGTGCTTCTATCAACAGATGTGTGCATGATCTTTAAGACAACCCAAACGTCCATCAGCAGGTAAAACAGATAAACTGGCATGTCCATGCAGTGGAATAGTACTGAGGGACAGGTAGGGAAGAACTGGTGGTGTCAGGATCAGCACACTGAATCTCGGCACAGTTTTACTGGGTAAAAGACATCAGATATGAAAGATCACTTACTAGATCATTTATAGAAAATGCTGGAAAATCTATTCTAATCTGTATTGACAGAAAATCTACAAGTAGGTCCTAGAGAGATGGCTCAGCAGACATGCATGTGGTACATAGGCATACATGCAGGCAAAGCACTCAGACACACAAATTTTTAAATATTAAAACCACCAGCAGTTGCTTGAAGGATGGAGGAAGGCCAAGCGCACATAAGGATTTGGGGAGAGGGTTGGCAGGTTTATTACGCCTATAGTGGTGATGTTGGCACAAATGTGTACACCTACCAGACCATGTCAAGTCACACTTTCTGCACACATACCTTGTCATGTGCCAGTTCTAACTTAATAAAGCTGCTTTGGAGATGTTCATCTGACCACCGTCCCATCGTTGCTACTGCTATGACTTATTCCAAACCACCATTGCTTAGACCTGCTTAGTTGAAATATCCTGTGCCGTGTCCCCATAACCCGACCCTGCTTACCTTTTGTTCTTCATTGTGTGTGTTTTGGGGTGCACATGTGAGGGGGTGGGTGTGAAAACCAGAGGACAACTTCTAATGCAATGGTCCTCAACCTTCCTAATGCTGTGACCCTTCCATACAGTTCCTCACGGTATGGTGACCCCCCCAACCATAAAATTACTTCTGTTGCTACTTCATAACTGCAATTCTGCCAGTTATGAATCATGATATAAATATTGTGTTTTCCTATGGTCTTTGGGTTTGTGACCCACAGGTTGGGAAACACTGCTCTAGTGTCTTTTCTACTTTCATTTTAAATTTTAGTGTGTGTGTGTGTGTGTGTGTGTGTGTGTGTGTGTAGATAGGTAGGTATGTACATGTGGATGCAAGCCCTCTCTGAGGCCAAAACATAGCCAGATCTCCTGGAACTGGAGTTATAGGGAGTTGTGAGCCACACAGTAAGGGTGCTGGGTCCTCTATAAGAGCAGTATGCCTTCTTAAGCTCTGAACTGTCTCTCCAGGTTAGATTCTCATCCATGTTTAAGACAGGGTTTCTTATTGGCCTAGAAATCACCTCATTGGGTGGACTCTTTGGCCAACAATCCTCAGGGATCCATCCATCTGCCTTTCTCTCTCCAAGTGTGCTCCGCCACATCTAGTTTTTATACATCTTGATTCTATATGTCCTCATGGATTCCGGGACTCAAACTCAGTCCTCATGATTTACGGACTGAGATCTCTACCTTGTTTCTTCCCTCTCTTCCTAAACAGAGCCCAGTGGTGCTTTTTAAAGAGAGTTGAAGGCACCTCAGTCCTATTTATGACCATCTAGTGCAGTGGTTCTCAACCTGTGGGTCATAACCCCCTGGAGGGGGTCAAGTGACCCTTTCACAGGGGTCACCAAAGACCATCAGAAGACATGGATGTCTACATTATGGTTCATAACAGTAGCAAAATTACAGTTGTGAAATAGCAACAAAAATAATGTTACGGTTGGGAGTCACTAACACGAAGAACTGTATTAAAGGGTTGCAGCATCAGGAAGGTTGAGGACCACTGGTCTAGCAGCTCCCCTCATCCTCCCACCCCACTGCCTCCCACATGTGTTCTTTTCAGTTTGATGCCCTTCCATGCTGTTCTCGCTGTACAGTAGCAGGACCACGTCTCCTCATTCTCGTATTCCCAATGTCTAGAGCAGTGTGTGTCACAGAGAGGCAGTTAAAGGACACCTAGAAGATGACTCGTGAATACTGGAGCCAACCCAAGGAGCTCCCACACTGTAGGAAGAGTCATATGTAAACGCAGCTGAAACCTAAGGCAACGGTTTCTACTACTAAGGCAATTCTCTAGGTGAAATTATGGCAGCATCTCAGGGTGAAGGAAGGGTGACCACTTGGGAGACCATATCGGACATGAGGCCTAGAAGGCACCCAAGGTGCCACTGGGAAAAAAAGTATTTCCTGCCTTTATAGAGTTTATTGGATGAATAGAAATAGAGGTATCCATTGTACCCATGGTAAAAAACTTTATAGTGGTGACAGGGAGTTCAGAAGTGGAGGGGGAGGTGAGGACCCAACCCAGCCCTGGGGAGGATCCAGACATGCTGATAAGGTGTCCTAAACTAAAACACTTCTGGGTTGGGACATGGCCACATCCTTCACCCACTCCCAGACTTACTCTCTCGGGGGAATGCTGCCTAGATACAGACAGTGGCCTTCTAAAACAAAGGGGTTAAAAACCAAGACTCGGGAGATACATGGCCATCCGATTCTTCCACTGTGCTTGCTCCTTTTTATAAAAATTCTACTCTACCGACATCCATGCAGTCTCACCATTGTCTCTCTGCACAACAGAATCACGGGAAAATCTGAGAAAATGTGTCTGGGTTTCACTGTGAGGCAGGCGAGCATAGAGAAAGTTTAGCAATCCAGGCTTTAACCTGGCTTGAGGTACATAATACCTCTTTATAGAAAAATACACAGCAACTTGGAACTTCACCTGCATGGGGGCTGCACCATTTGACCTATAGCTCCTTAAAAACTGCTAGTAACATCACTTTGAGTAATTTGCTTTTCATTTTAAAATGTCTTAGGACATATTGGGGAGCTACATGCAGGGGGCTGATGCAGTCTGAACTGGTTCTGGATTGCAGGTGCAGAAATGCAAGCTCTGTCCTCACGTTGAACTTTGAGGGAACTCTTCTATTTACTGTCTCACATATATGTGTGACCGGGCAGGTGTATGGTTAAATCAGGTGCATCATGGGAAGAGACATGAGCCGTTACAAAGGCTGATATAATCTAGGCTTGTCAATCAAAAGAGGAAACCACCCATGCGTCACCCCTTAGTAATCAATTCCTCTTCCTGTTGGATCCATGAAGAAAACCCCAAACAGCAACCCAGGGCTCTTGAGTAAGTTCCACTTAGAGTCCGCTGCTGTCTTTCAATGTATCTGGTCTGCGCTTTCATCTTGCTTCTGAATAAAATTCATTGACCCTTTGCTCTCTGCATGTGCTTCCTCAACCCAATGAGCAAGACGGCAAGAACCTGGATCACCTAGTCCAGACAGAGACCATGAGTAAGTAACAGGCCCAGGCTGACTGCACCAAACTGTCTTCAGAGTCACTGAATTTGAGTATCCATACAAAAATAACCATTCTGACAACTACTCACTATTCAGGAATAGCTTGACTAAGGACCACCGCACAAGGAGTTTGAAAGTCATTGTACCTGCGCGTGAAAGCTGTGGGTGTGATTCCGAGGTCTGGAAGAGCTATCTGTCTTGGAGTCCCATCAGTCATTCTTTCCTTCCCTCATTCCATTGCTGCCCCAGGGCCTTTGCACTCACCCTTCCCTCTGCCTGGGATGGTGTTTCTTGTGTGTGTGTGTGTGGGGGGGGCTTCCGTATTTCTTCTCATACTTGAAATCTCACTTGAATCATTACCCTACCCCCAACCATCTATCTCCCCTCCCCCATTTAAAATAGTTTCAGATCTGTTCCTCCAATCTGCTGCTTTTCCCCTTTTCACATCTCCTAATTTATTTTTTGTACAAACATTTTCATAGCTTAAAATACTCTTGTATAATTAATGCTGTGTCCCTAGCACTAAAGAAATGAATCATTTCACCAGCAACTAAGAAAAGACTCCCATGAACCCCTTAGCACTATGCCCTCTGGTAAGGATTGGGTTGCAACTATAATTTACTTTTTATTTTATGTGCGTGCATGTTTTACCAGAGTGTTTGTCTATGTACCCCATGTGTGCTGGGTGCCCCCTGAAGGCCAGAAAAGGGCACCAGATGCCCTGGAAATGGTTACAGATGGTTGTGAGCGCTGTGGGTACTGGGTACCCCACCTGGGTCCATTGGAAGAGCAATAAGTGCTCTTGACAAACTGAACCATTGTTCCAGCCCTGTAATTATAATTTGATAATTTTTAAACAATTAAAAAATTATTATTAAAAAATTTAAAAAATTTTTAAACAATTAAAAATGTGTGTGTGTGTGTGTGGGTGTATGGTATGGTATGTGTGTGTATGTGTGTGTGTGTGTGTGTTTGTGTGTATGGTGTGGGGTTTGTGTATGTATGCGTAGGTGTGTGGTGTGTGTATATGTGTGTGGGGTGTGGGGTGTGTGTGTATGCATGTGTCTGTGTGTGTGTGTTGTGTATGGTGTGGTGTGTGTGGTATGTGTGGTGGTGGTGGTGGTGGTGTGTGTATGTGTGTGTAGGTGTGTAGTGTGCACCATGGAGATCAGGGACAGCTTAGGGGAAGTAGTGCTCTCTTTCATCATGTGGGTCCCAGGGATAGAACTCAGCAACAATCTCTTTAACAGCCACGGAGGCATCTTGATGGCCCACTGTTCACCCAACAATTGCAGTTATTAAGGACTGGATGATTGGGGGTGCTACGTGGGGGACGTGTGAGGTCTGTGATGAAGAGGTCTATCTCTGCAGTGCTGGGGGATGCTGGGAGGAGCTGAGGCTCCGTGTCCTTGTTTTATGACTCAGTTCCTGATTCTCAGGAAGATGTTGTAGCATATTTATTGTTTTTATTTGGGTGCAATAACACAATACCACTAAAGTGAGTGTAAGCAGGAAAATGGAATTTATTGGAAAGATAAAAGGGTCTCAGAGAACCAGAAGGTAGGAAGGGGACCAACACGAGATGGACTGTGAACTAAAGATTAGAAAATGTCCGGGAGCCTGGCAGTTTGCCTCCCGTCTCTCTGCTATTGAACCTCTTCTTTCTTGTTCAAATTGGTTTTCTCTGCTCCTTAGGCATCTGTGTACTCCCAACTCGGGCTTTTGACAATATCCCACTCTTTAGCAGCCTCAGGGACAGAACGGTGCCTGGATCCAATGAGGAACGCCTGACTGGCTGTAGCTCCTGTCAAACATTCTCTCTGAGCCAATCAATTGCTGGGGCTAGGGTGGGGCGAATGGGACCAGAATTGGAACCTCCTGTGTCCTTGGTGGGAATGGGCGCGTGTCTCCATGGTAGGAAATCATGGAAGTCTTGGCTCAGAATCTCCCCTGAGAGCAGAATTTGAGGGGATGGTCTGCAGACTGGCGGTCTGATTGGGACGAGAACTCACGGAACAGGAGAGCAGGATTTGAGACGCTGAGTTAGGGAGTGAGATAAAGCCTGCTTATGGGTGGGCCAGGTTTTTGTTGTTTTTCTATTTGTGTGTGTGTATGTGTGTATGTGTACACGTGTGTGGATGCAGGTACATGTGGGGGCTGGTTACTTTTCACCTTATTCATTAAGGCGGGGGTCTTTCCAATCAAACTCAGAGCTTGTAGGAGGTTTGGTTACTCTCTCTAGCCCTCTTACTCTGGGAATCCCTGTCTTTGCCTTCTGAAGTTGGGACAAAAGTCAGACCACCATGTCCACCAGCATTTATGTGGATCCTGGGGATCTGAACTCCAGCTCCAACGCATATACGGCAAGCGCTTTGACTACGGAATCCTCTCCCCAGCCCCACAGGTGTGTTATACTAAACTGACTGCTGATGTGGGCAATAGGGGGCCCACACGCAACCAAGGACCTCTGAAGATGACGTAGGGAGCACTTCAGAAATGCCCCCTTCAGTCCCTTTCGCCCATGGATCACGAGTTTCACTCAACCAGACACCAGCACAGCTCTTGCGTCAAACCCTCAGAGAGCCAGAGGCGGCAGGCTGCTGGAGCAAGGTCAGCATGCACCTGCCGTAGCTGGGATTCACAAGAGCAATGGTTGGAGCCAAGAGAGGTGGACCATGGGGCTTGTGCGTGAGCGCGAGAGGCTGTGCAGCGCTTACAGGCCATCTAGCAAGGACAGCTTCCTAGATGGTGGAAACAATCCCTGTCTCCTGGATCTGTTCAATGTATGGTTCTGTATAAACAAATAGATGGGAAAAGTTCTCAGGGAAAGCAAGATTTTTGTCTGTCTTCTACAAGAAGACCAAGTCTGAACACATGTAGTCAATGATAATGTGCGCCCAAGTGTTTTAATTATAAAGTGTGTGTGTATGTGTGTGTGTGCGTGCGCGCGCGCGCACGCTCTGCAGGAGTTGGTTTTCCCTTTCCATTATATAGGTCCTGAGGATCGAACTCACGTCGGCAGGCTTAGCAGCAAGCACCTTCCCTGTGTGGAACCATACCGTCACCCCCCAACCCAGACATTCTCTTACTGAGGGCTATTGATTTCATTGACAAGCCTGAAGCCCTTGGGAAAGTAGATGGTGTTCCCCAATTTGGGGCTGAAGAACAGATGTAGGGGTGCCGAGCACTTGACCAGATGCTCAATGTTGGTTCTTCCGACTGCTTCACCCATTTACAAGTTATGGGGCTGCTGTGAGGCCCCAAGCATAGACCTCTCCTCCGTTTCTGATCTCTCCTCTGGGGGTGATTTGGTGCACTGGATACAGAGAGTGTTAAAATCCAAAGCAGTTTCTAATTTTGTTTCATTATAAAGGGAATGCAGCCCACAGGAGCCATCCTGCAGCCTTAACTAAATTTACTCTTTCAAGCTACGGAGGGGTGAGATAAGAATCTAATGGAGACTCCATTTGGTGGAGGGCTCAGCCCCGATAAACCTGCAGCTGAGCAATCAATAGAACCCTTTCAGGACCTGCCATTATCCAACAAGGAAAAAAAATCATAAAATAAACAGCACCATGCCATCAAATCAGATTAAGTAGATAACGGGTTTTGCTGACTCCGGGGCCACGTTAGGGAAAGCAATGCAGGGAAAGAATTAGCCATTTAATGAGCCCCGCTCTCTCCTGCTTGTGTTTTACAAGTGCTGGTGTTCTGGCTGAAGAGGGGTGTAAAAGGGGGAATGAATTTCCACTTGCAGACCGAGTTTCTCCCCAAACACTGACCCCACCCTGCCCTGCTGTCTTGGGTCAGCTCTGCATTGCTCGTAGGCGGATTTGTAAAAGGCGTAACTCCTCCAGCATGGCGGACATTTACTTCCCAGAAGCCTCACCACGCTCTGAGGCTGGGACAGTGTTTTCACCTGACCGTGAGCCTCAGTTTCCTTATCTGGAGTTGAGCTGCCTGTTCACTGAGGCGGGGGGTGGGGTGGTGGGGTGGTGGTGGTGGTCATTCTGCAAGGAAAACTGTTGGGGTATCAGAAGAAGGGGTGGGTGTTAGGCAGGAAAGGAGGAGGAGGAGTTTAATTCTGTCATCCTGTCTTGACTCCACTGTTTCTAGAACCATCCAACATGCTCCCCTGAGGCCGAGGAGATGGTTCAGTTGGTAAAGTGCTGGTTGTCTGTCCTGGCTAGTTTTATGTCAACTTGACACGAGCTAGAGTCATCTGAAAGGAGGGAACCTCAATTGAGAAAATGCCTCCATAAGATCCAGCTGTAGGGCATTTTCTTAATTAGTGATTGACGTGGGAGCGCCCAACTCATGGTGGGTGGTGCCATCCCTGGGCTGGTGGTCCTGGGTTCTATAAGAAAGCAGGTTGAGCAAGCCACGGGGAACAAGCCAGTAAGCAGCACCCCTCCATGGCCTCTGCATCAGCTCCTGCCTCCAGGTTCCTGCCCTGCTTGAGTTCCTGCCCTGACTTCCTTTAGTGATGAACTGTGATGGGGAGGCATAAGCCGAATAAACCCTTTCCTCCCCAAGTTGCTTTGGTCATGGTGTTTCATCACAGCAGTAGAAACCCTAACTAGGAAACTGCCCAAGCATGAGGACCTGCATTTGGTACCATCTAGAACCCACAGAAAAAGTCAGGTGTTGGCTCACACTTGTGATCCCAGCGTTCAGGAGGCTCTTAGGTGGATCCCTGAGGTTTTCTGGCTGCGAGCTTGGACTAATCAGTGAGATCCAGCTCCTAGTGGGAGACCCTGCTTCAGAAAATAAGGTGAGTGGTTCCTGAGGAATATCAACTGAGGTTGACCTCTGGCCTTTACACTCGTGTGCCAGCATATGTGCAAGCATGGAAGTTAGTGCCAGTGTCTCCATGGAAGTCAGTGCCAGTGTCTCCAGCATTATCTACTCCCTTGCTGACTATAGACAGCTGGTGCTGAGGACGGCCTGATGAAGTCCAGGGAACAAGGAGGTTCCCACCTCTTCTGTTGTCCCCTGGACTCTGCTTCCTGTCTAATCTCTGGACTTTATCTAGTGTCTAGACCACTGTGATGACCAGACCCTCTTGACTGTCCCCTCTTCACCTGGATCCCCTCCTGAGTCTTATTAATAACGATATTTTAATTGTTGGCCTGACCTAGCTGGTCTTCAGATCATCCCTGCTCCTCAGAGGTCCTGAGGACCTGATTCTCTTGTCACCAACCAGTGTTGTGACAGGTGGCTGTGGTTGGATTCTAAGTAGGACTAGCCCAGCAGCTCTTCTCAAGGGAGTGCTGTGCACATTGTAAGCATTGTAAATGCAACACTCTGCAATATTGCAGTGTAAGACTCCATTGGCCATATGCCTCTCTGTAGTCCTTGGTGGCTGAGAAAGACAAGCCACTTATTAAATTGTTTTCAAGTCACTGAAAGACATTCTATGTGTGATTGGTCCTGAGTTCGAGTTTTGACCAATTCTGATGTTTTTATAATGCAGAAGTCCTTCACCTACTGTGGTGGTTTTATAAACTTGGATAGCTTGAACTACACTTACCAGAATCCTCTACCTTGTCTGTTTCCAAGGCCACATGGGAGTTTCTGTAGAGAACTGATATGAAGCAATAGACATTTTCGTTTTTTTTTTTTTTTTCCTATGGTTCAGGTGAGGCATTTTTTTTGTGGTTCAAACATGCTGTTTCAAGTCATATCATCAACACAGAACCATCTTCCCATGAACCCCTCCCCCTCTTCAGCTTTTCATTGGAGGGTCAGGTGTGTATTTAGCTCCCTAGGGAAAGGTGCCAACCCTCCCCTCCCCCAGGACACTGGTATCATCAAAGTCAAATGTATAAGAACTGACCTGCTTCTAGCCTGTGACCTTGAAGCTACGAGGCCTTTTTTCACTAGATGAACTTCTCACCTCTCCCTTCCAAGGGCTCAGTTCCTAGCAGCGGGATATGAATGGGACACACTGGAATTATGCAGTGTACAATCCCGTTGATTATATGCCCCACTGATAGTCTTTAGTGACTGAGGTTGCCAGCAGACACTGAACCCAGGACTGGATACCTGGCAAAGTGCCTTTGCCCATCTTGCCTGTACAGTACAAGTTGCCAAACTCCCAATATCAGATGACAGACACCAGAATCCACTTTCTCAGCCTCACAACTGAGTAAGGTCACAGGCCTGGGACAAGTCTCCAATGTGGTACTAACATTTGCCATGGCTTCTTCTCCCAAACTCTGAATGCTACACTTTCCATGGGGAATATATTCCTGATAAATGCTGTGGTTGGGGGAATCTATTTTAGACTCTACCAAATCAGAACCCAAGGTAAGTAATGGCTGGTAGTTGGGAACCCAAACAAAGACTACAAATGAGCCTGCTACACTGCTGTATGGAGATCGACCCATTCGTTGCTTTTATCTTTTGTTCTTTTTTTTTAAAATCTTAAAGTGATGAGGTCAACCAGTAGGCTGTGTGAGTTTTTAAAATTATATTTATATGTATATATTTATATATATGCTCATCCATGAATTACAATGAAAATAACACTTCAGGTTCACACACACACACACACACACACACACACACACACACACACACACACACTAAAGAGACAGGGAGACAGAGAAAGAGGGAGAAAGAGAGAGACAGAGCTATGAATATATAAACAAAGCATCTCAGAGTCTCAGGAGTAAAGACTGGAATTAACCAGAGGCAGTTTTCCATCTGCTCACAGGGACTCACTGGAAACCAGGTGTTTTGGCTCTCAGAGTTAGTGCTAGCTAGCCTGCACTGAGCTAGCATGAACTTGACCACACTCTCTCCTCACACCACACCCCCTCCCAACAATGGGCTTCACCTTTGTTTTCCTTCAGGATCAGTGACAAATGAAATGGCCTGTTCTGGCCTCAGCTCAGAACCACGGTGCCTGTCTGTGATGAGAACGTGCTGTAGAGTAGATAGGGGGAGGCATCCATTAGGGCAGTTTCCATTTTCTACGGTCATATTCATTTGAATATGCAAATAGATCCTAGTGAGTATCACTTGATTCTCAAGACAATGAGCCACCCTCCCAGGTAAGGATGTCAGTGACAGTTCCCCACGGGACTGACAAGATGGCCGAGGTCCTGAGAGATAAAGTTACTTAGCATCACTCTCAACAATGTAGGTGCTCACTAATCCTTTGGTTATTGTGGAAGGCTTTTGGGTATGACAGTTTGAAGCACAGAATTTAGGGTTGGTGACATGGGTGTCAATAACTTAATCTCAGCATGCCTCACTACAAAACGGGAGCAGTAACAGATCTTTTGTGTAGGTTGTTCAGAGGATTCAATGGAATTGTGAGCTGTGCACAATGATGGTGATGATGGTGATGGTAATGATGGTGATGCTTGTGGTGGAAGTGATGATGATGATGGTAGTGAGAAAAGATGGTGGTAATAATGGCAGTGGTGGTGGTGGTGGTGGTGGTGATAATATGATGGTGGCGGCAATGATTGTTATAATGATGATTGAGGTGGCCATGATGATGTATGAACTAGACATGGACCTATGGGACCCTCAGTCATTCCTCAGTCATGTGACCAGTGACAGTTTAATGGCCTCTCCATTCCCCAGCGGGCGAGCATAGACAGAGGGTTCCCAGTGCTGTTTCAGGGGCTTGCTGACAATTGTTTCTTATTTAAGTCAGTGTTTCGCTGATGCACTGTTGACCTCTGCACAGGGCCAGGAAAAACTATGGGCCACGGAGAAAAAAAAAAAAAAAAGCAGTGTTTTCCAGCCAGGCGTTCCCAGTAGGGGACTCAGCCATCATCTGCTCACTTGAATGGCTGGCCTCTGCCACGTTTGGAAGAAATTCTTCATCAGAACCAGTCTTTCCCAATGGCTCCCTCACTCCGGTGTCCCTTTATTACTTCCATCAACCCTTCCCACGCTGGCTCCATTTGACCTTTTTAATAAGCACTGCTCTTGTGCAGGGCTGCTGGTGAGTTATGGCCATCCCGGCATCTCCCCGGGGCCGGCTGCCTCCTCAGCCCCTGGCCTCCCTGCAGCTTGTAAGGGAAAATTACATTTTAATCTACGTCCATTATTTCCACCCTCTGCCACCTGGGTTTGGGGGAAAGGTGGTGGTTTTTTGTTTTGTTTTGTCTTGTTTTTTATTTTGTTTTGTTCTTCTCCCTCTTGTCTGTGGCCTCTGCCTGTGACCTTATCTTTCTTGTACTCTTTTCCTCTGTTCTGTACCACAGTTCACCTGGGGAAACCACATGACCCCATCAGCAGCCTTCTTCACTCAGGTCATCGTTCCCTGAGCACCTGTGTGTCATCAAAGCCCCAGAGGTCAGCAGAAGATGAGACCTGACAGCCACCTGATAGTCCTTGAATGGAGCTGGGAAGCCTGAAGTCTTCTGGGATTGCCGTAGACCACGTGAGTTGACCCTGACACACTGCACCTGCTCTGACTTCATGCTCTTCATGTGTTTGTTTTTACCCAACACAAAGTTCACTCGTCTGATACCTTCAAGTATATCCAGAGGTCTTCCTGTTCAGAGCATTTCATTACCCTCAAAGGACCTCTGTTCCCATGGAACATTCCCTTCCAGAACTCCACTCCCAGCCCCCTCCAGCACCCATCTACTTTTTTTCTGCAAATTTGCCTGCTCCTGTCAGTCATGAGCTATCAAGGAAACACTATGTGGGCATTCATGTGTGCTCATTGTACAAAATGATGCATTGCACTGTGACAACTCCATATGGCATACATAGCATCATGTACTTTGCTTGTATTTACCCTCAACCCCCTTCTTTCTTGTGCCTCTCTCGCTGGGTCCCTTCCTTCCCCCCAAAACAATCCTATGAGTATATCTGGAATTTTTTGTTCATTTAACAAGGTAGTTTCAAGGCTCATCTGTGTTGTGCCATGTATCAATGCTTCATACTTTTTCATGGTTGCATAATATTCAATTGCATGGAAATGCAATATTTTGGGTTATCCATCCATCCATTCATTGATGGGAATTTGGGTGGTTTGTGTCTTTAGTTCCTATGTAATGCTGCTATGAATATTTGTGCACAGACTTGTCTGAACACGTATTTCCAGGTCTCTGTGCTATGTACCAGCATAGACTGGCTGTGTCATGTAGGAGTTCCTCACTTAACTGATTGGGTGCTGGCAGCTGTGCCCCCTCACAGCCTTACCAGTCACATTTTCAGATTTCCTGTGGCTTCCTTGGCATCTGATGGTTTCCAGTTTGGGGGTTCTAGCCATCCTGGTGAGTTTGAAATCTCATGTGGTTTTGATTTGAATTTTCTTATTGACCAATACTGTACATTTTTTCATGTGTATTATTTTTGGAGAAATGTCCATTTCCATGAATTTCCCCTATTCAAAATTGAATTATACATTTGGTTGTCATTGAATTATTTTTTTTTTCTTTTAGAAACATTGTATTATATCTTCAAGAGTTTTGTACAACGTATTTTGATCATATTCATATTCCCAGGTCCACGGTCTTCTCTTCCTACCCAATTTTGTGTCTTTTTTTTTTAAGTCCTTCAAGACCAACTAGTGCTGCTCAGACATATTGGGAGAGTGGCCTTCCACTGGACCATGGTCAACTTATCAAGTGCTACATGTAGTGAACACTGTCTTTCCCTTTCACAGCACCTAAACACTTGTCAATAGCTCCCGGGCTAGGAATGGGATGGCATGCCCAGCTCCCCTCTCTGTGCTGGGGTTTTGTCTGCTTTGACCTTGCACAGGTTTTGTGCAGTACACGCTGTCACAACTGCCGTGAGTGTCACTTGTGCAGCTGTCCTGCAGTGTCCAGAGATGATGCTTCCTTGCAGCCACCTACCACCTCTGCATGACAGATACTCTTTCCGACCCCTCTTCCTCAATGACCTTGGAGCCTTGGGGAGGAGAGGGTGTATGGTATACCTGTTACATTTAGGGCTGAGCACTCTGCAGTCTCTTACTGTCCACACACTGGCCAGTTGTGAGTCTCCGTGTTCATAACCATCTGCTGGGAATAGAGGTTCCTCTTGTAAGGTTGAGGGACGCATTGATTCAGGGGTATAATGAGAAGCCATTAGGAGTTGGTTTAATGTTATGTCCATTTAGCAAGATAATAATAGTAGATTCTCTTTTAGAGTCTATCTAGCCATGGGTTCTTGGGCCAATAATGATGCTCGGTATGGTTTCATCTTGTGGAGTGGAGCTTAAATCCAACCAGAAAATGGTTGGCTACTCCCAGGATGCTCATGCCACTATTACACCAGTGGCTGTGACTTGCCAGGGCCAATTATTGGTGTAGCTCACAGAGTTCACAGCCAGCCATGGTTTATGATTACTCTTCTCCTCTAGTAGTGTGCATGACACTTTCAATAGCATGAAAACTAACTGGTACAGATGACGCTTCCAGGTCAGGATTCGCTTGATTTCTCCATGTCCTATAACTCAAATACATAGAGTTGTCAGCAGTAGGATCCTACTGTTGGATTCTGGAGGGTCACCAGGAGCAATGGCAACACCCTATGCTGTTCGGGAATGTATGGGGCCATGCTGGACAACAATTCCAAGGAAGTATTTCTGGCACCGGGCTTTTCATTTGTTAGCCTCTGGTGTCTAGTATGGGCATTTTGTGATGCATGGGTCGAGAAACACTGTGTTAAAGAAGAAGAGTTAGACTGTTTAGGAGCTGCCTTGAAGTATAAAGTGTTAGCTCCTCATTCTCCCGGGTACCATTTTCATTAAGGACACAACATTTTATAATAACAATACATAAATTGTCAAACTCCATTGCTTGGCGTGGTTTGGAATGAGATAAGAAATAAATATAAAATCAGAAAGCTCTGTGCTTTTCTTTTACCACTTTGGAATCCCGAGTAAAGGGAGCGGATGGAGATTTAACCAGTTCAGCAGATGTGTTCAACTACAGAACCAGTAGAATGATGCTGAGCTGGGGACGCCAATGATTCTGATGAACAGCCTGAGAAATGAGGTGTGATGTTTAAGCTTGGACTTGGTCCCATAGACATGTAACACCCTGAAAGCTCTAATGAGCAAATGGAAGACTTTAATTTTATTATCCAGATATTTTTTCCCACTGTCTTAAATAAAGAGGAGTGACATTCAGAAGTGTCTCCTCCTAAATCATCGGAGAGAGATCCAATTACATTGGCTGTCATTTGTATGATCTTTACTTAGAAGGATCTAATTTTATATAAATTAGTTACCTGTGTATGATAAATAAAAATCTCTCCCCCAATCAAACAAGTGATCGTTCTCCAGAAAGTTCAGTGACAGGGAAATTCAAGCCCCCAAGGCTTCGGCTGGTCTCTGTGAATCTGGGTTGTATTATGTAATGATGTAATGTCACAGGTGCAAGTGTGAGAGTCCTGATAATTCGTCCTCTGCATTTTCAGCACAGCAGAGGTGACATCTAAATAAGGAAGTCGCCAGAGACCTTTTGTACACATAAAACTTTTGGTAATGAATGGTTTCTAATCAGTCTTATTTGTCACACCAGGAAGTGTGTGAGTCCACTTCGGCAGACCCCTGGGCCATCGGTCACAATGAATGTTGCTCTTGGAGAGATCCAGTTCCCAGATGCAGCCGTACGGAAGGCACAGATGGGTCAAGTGGTTTCATCAGGCTTCCTTGATGGAAGTCAATAGAAAGCCGTCCCAGCTGAGTCAGGCTAATTATAGTGTTGCTGTGCCTAGCAGAAAGGTCCCATGGGAACCCAGAGAAAACAGAACAGCAGGCCTTAGTGAGAGCAGGGAAAAGGACCAGGAGCCACAGGGCCATAATAATCCATGCAGCTTCTTCTTGCTGACTGGGTAGCAGTAGCTGGAGGGGCTTTGCTTGTCTTTGTAACATTCCATCTTTGCTTTGCCCCTTCGTGGCTTCCATGAGTCTACCTGACTTCCTAAGTGTCAATGTTGGTAACTTCCATGACACAATTCTTCTCTTTAAGTTGCTAAAAGGCTGTATTAGTTACTTTCCTATTGTTCTGACAAACTATCTGAGAAAAGCAGCTTAAGGAACACAGGGCTTATTCTGCCTCAAAGTTTGAGGGCACAGTCCATCATGACGGAGAAAGCATGGCGGCAGGAATGTGAGGCAGTTGAACATGTTGAATCCACAGTCAAGAAGCAGAGAGAGATGAACACTGGTGCTCAGCCCACTTCTTTCTCAGACCCCAGCCAATGGTTTGGTGCCACCCCCATTCAGCCTGAGTCTTTTGCTGTTCAGTCTCCCTAGAAACACCATAGATACATTCAGAGGTGTGTTTCCATGGTGACTGTAAATTCTGTAAGGTTGACAGTGGAGATTATCCAGTACAGAATGAGAATACAGGTGAATTATCTCAACCAAATAGACCCCCTGCCAGTCTAAGCCGGGTATCGCCTGGGACACAGATCCCCATTCACCACAACAGGGTATGGTTCCCTCAAGAGAACTGTAGGCAAGGAGCCTCTTGTCAGCCGGAGATGTGTGGAGCATGTACAGAAGCATGGGCAAGATCCCCTCTGGCTGGGAAATACCAGGGCCTAGAATGAACAGAATGGCTGGATTCCATGTGGGGCAGAACTTGCTTGGTTCAGCCTGTTATACATTTGGGGTGAAATCACAAGGGTTGTTAAATGTACTTGTCAGTGGAACAACAACAACAAAAATGTATGTGCATGTGTGTGCACATATACATATGCGTGCATGTGTGTGCATGTGTGTGCCTCCTGAGCAAAGGACATCAAGAGAGAATTTGGTGACTAATTGGAAGGCAAATGTGGGTTTAACAAATGGCTCAACATTTAGCTTGAAATTGTTCAACATTAGAAAGCACCACAATTAAGATGTTGACTAACTAAACACCTGTTTTCACAATAAATACAAAGGAATACGGAAATATACCAAGTGAGTAGGATTAAGCTAGCTAGGTATTCAGCAAGTCGTGGTCTATTGATAGTGTGTAAGTTTTTCTCTCCTTGAACCTCCATCCATGTGTCTATTCAGTGGGCTCATACTGCTATTGAGGGCACACCATGAAAATACAGGTCAAGCAGAGGCAGTATCCAACAGGCAGGCATTGGTACTGGCAGCTAGCCTCCATTCTGGCTGTTGGTTGAGCTTGTTTTTAACCAAGCTTGACTCTTGGTTTTCACACCTTTATGTGGCAAGATCCAAATGTATGGACATCATTTCTACCCTGGTCATCTTTAGCTTCATTCTCCAGCTCCCCTAGGAAACTGAAGAGAACAAGACATAGGCATAAACACTGGTCTGAGGTGGGGTGGTCTCTGTATTTTAGGTGTCTTGGGGACGAATGCCATCCCAACCAGAAGTAAAGGATCCCTGTATTTTTGGTATCTTGGGGATGAATGCCATCTCAATTGGAAGTAAAGGATCTCTGTATTTTAGTTATCTTGGGGACGAAGGCCATCTCAACCGGAAATAAAGGATCTCTGTATTTTAGGTATCTCAGGGATGAATGCTATCCCAACCGGAAGTAAAGGGCTCTCTGCAGCAACACGGGCTAGGGACAGTGTGTGCACAGAGAACACTCAGATGGGCTGAGTTAGGGAAAGAGGCCTGGGGCTACGGGGAGATGGACAGATGGACGCTGGGGCTCTGGGCAGATGGACGCTGAGGCTCTGGGCTAGAGGGTTGGGGATTTCAAGTATGTGCAGATACACCTGGGGTAGATGTGGAAGGACTTTGAAGGCTGGTGGCATTTAAACCATCTTTCTTTCTGTCATCTCAGGATCCTTAAAAGGAAGCTTAGGAAACATCCATTCAGACCGTCAATGACAGTAGATGATGGGCACGGCCTGTGAACAGATAGAAGCATGGCCTCTGAGAGAAGGAGAGGCTCATGGGCAACAGATGAAAATGTCAATGACTAAAAAATGGAAACAATTACCAAAGAGAGGGTGGCTCAATGAATTAATTGATTATTCGTATGAAGCAACTTTTATTAAGGGCTTCCTAGGTGGCCAGACACTGCACCGAGTGATTTGTCTATATTATCTCATTTAATCCTTACAATAACCCCACGATGTAGACACCATTGTCGCTGCCATTTCCCAGATGGGAAAAAGGCACAGAGGGCTCCAGTGACTTACCCACGATCACACAGCTGGGAACAAATGGAGCCGCTCTCCCAGTGCGCGCTTTAGTCTCTGCCCTTAACCATTGTAACGATGCACGGTGTTATAGTCCACAAACCGGGTAGCCTCCAAATGACAGAAATGTATCTGGTACAGCCATAAAGATTAGGACGTCTGTGAACAGGGTACCCGGCGTGGTGAGGGCTCACTTTGAGTTTCCGAGCTGATGGCTCACTGTGTCGTCAGCATGGCCAAAGGTGTGGGGAGTCTCTCAGCCTTTTATAAGGACATTGACCCCACCGAGCACTGGCAGAGCCTTCAAGATTCAGTCACCTGCTGAGTGCCTTCTGTGGTGGTATTGTGTTCCCCAAAATATTGTGCACCCTAATAAACTTATCTGGGGTCAGAGACAGAACAGTCACCAGATACAAAGGCTAGAAAATGGTGGCACTCACACCTTTAATCCTAGCATTCCAGAGGCAGAAATCCCTCTGGATCTCTGTCAGTTCAAGGCCACATTGGAAACAGCCAGGCATGGTGACTCACACCTTTAATCCCAGAAATCGAGTCTTTAATCCCAGGGAGTGATGGTAGAAAGGAAAGATATATAAGGCATGAAGACCAGAAACTAGAAGCATTTGGCTGGTTAAAGCTTTCAGGCTTCTAGCAGCACAGTTCAGCTGAGAGCCATTCGGATATGAGGACACAGAGGCTTCCTGTCTGAGGAAACAAGACCAGCTGAGAAGTTGGCCAGGTGAGGTTAGCTGTGGCTTTTTCTGGTTCTCTGATCTTCCAGTATTCACCCCAATAACTGGCTCATGTTTGATTTTATTAATAAGAACTTTTAAGATTCCTGCTACAGCCTTCCTTCTTAGTATCACCACCCTGGGGATCAGCTTCAATTATATGAATGGAGGCAAACATACAGACCAGGCCATCTCAGATCCATAAATGGATGGACTGATTTTATTCCATAGCAGCTGTTGGTCTCAACATTTCCAGTCAACTAAGACATTCATTCATTTATCCAATCATCCATCCATCCATCCATCCATCCATCCATCCATCCATCCATCCATTCACCCATCCATTCATTCATTCACCCATCCCCCTATTTATCCATCCATCCACCCATCCATTCATTCATCCAATCATCCACTCATCCATCCCTCCATCCATTCACTCATTCATCTACCCATCTATTCATCTATTCATCCATTCATTCATTCATTTATCTGTTCATTCATAATGAGCATCTATTCTGCCCAAGTCCTGTTCCAGGTAGGAGTGTATATTACAGCACTGAACAGGCTGACACAGGTGGTGTTTATGCTTTGGAGGAGAAGGTTGACAGTAAATAAACACATGTCTACCTTCACACAGGAACCTGAAGAGATGGCTCAGCAGGAAGAGGCTCCTGTGCACAGGCCTGACGACTTGAATATCATTGCTGAATTCCAGGAGATAGCAGGAGAAAACTGATTTCCTGGGGCTGGAGAGATGGCCTGGTGGTTAAGAGCACACATTGCTCTTGCAGAGTAAGGTCCCCAGCACCCACAGCACCCGTAACTCCAGCTCCAGGGGTTTCTGATACTGGCTTCTGGCCTCCTTGGACACTTGCACTTGCTTGTGTGGATGCCCCCCACATATATGCATATATTAACAATAAAGTAAACATTTGTAAGAGACTCCAAGAGTAGCCCTCTGACTTCCACATGTACTAGTGCATGCATGCATGTGTATTCAGACACATGAATAAAATATAGTTTTAAAAATAAAAAAAAATGTAATTTTGGATAGAAGTTAAATCTACAAAGGAAACATAAAGCATGTAAGAGAATCCAATGTCATGGTGAATGGTAGTGTTAGACATAAGGGTTATTGGCAATGGCAGCAGCTGCTGACTCCCCTGCCCCCATCTTCCCTGTTTACTTCCCCTCCCTTCCTTCTCCTCCCTTTCTTCCTCCTCTCTCTCATCCTTTTCTCTCCTCCTCTCTCTCCTACTTCTTCACAGGGCTACCTGGGTCATGGTGGAACAGAGAAGAGATGCTTTAGAATCATAAATTGGACATTATATAAAAATCTGGAGAAAGAACATTTTCGGTAAAGAGAACAGGAAGTGCAAAGGCCCTGGGGCACGAAAGAGCTGCAGGCAGAAACGAGTCCAGCCAGGAAGCTGCTGGGGCTTAATTAAGGTGAGCAAAGAGAAGCTCAGGGCAGAAAGAGGCAGCTGTCAGATCTTCATCCTGGATCCCATCGGTGAGAGGGAAGGAAATGAATTTTATTATGACAGAGGGCTGAACTACATTTAAAAATATCCTTCTGGTTGCTGTGTGTTGTTCCCATCATTCTTCTCCTCAATCCAACAAAAGCAACTTGATTGACTTCAGAATGAACTCACGTTTGTGCTTAGAATTCCGGCTGTCACCTCCATCCTCTCCTCTTCCATCCTCTTTGGGGATTCATCTGCCATAGATGTCCCACCCAGTGGCTGAGTTCATTTGCAGGAGCTATTTCTTCTTTGTTCTTCTGGGGGTCCTTGGCCTGAGTCATTCTGCAGCCCCAGCTAGGAGAAGCAGAGAAGGGGGAAGAGGAGGAGGAGGAGGAGGAGGAGGAGGAGGGGGCAATGGAGAGGGGAGGGGAAAAGAAGGAGGAGAGGGGGAGGGGTGTCAGCCACCACTGCTATTAACCCTTATGTCTAATAGGGGATTAAGCAGATCCATCCACCAGGACCCTGGGCCATCAAACATGAGAAGTTTTGACGTGTTAATCTAATTAATCTTATCAACAAAAACCAGGAGTTAGAAATCAGGGTAAAACCTGAAAGATCAGAGAAGCAGGGGAGTAGCCACAGTCGCTTCCTTTCTCTTCCATTCCTCCTGTCCGAAAGGGCAGAGATCCTGTCTCCGCCCGCCTCATCACTTCCTGTCTCCTCTCTGTACAGACCTCCAGACCTCTATGGTTAACTAGTGGCTAGCTCCGCCCTCTGACTCCAAGCAAGCTTTATGTGTCAGAACACAAACAAAATACCACACGACCAAGTTGCTGTTGCTGTTACACCAACATGGCAGATCTTATTCTAGCAACAATGACGCTGCCTGATCATCTTTTATACATCAGGTTTGTGACATACTTTTATTCCTGTGCGTCTGTGTGTGAGCGTGAATGCCTGTGCCTGTGGCAGCCAGAGGTCAGCCTCAAGTGTCGTCCTTAGGTGTCTGCCATCCAGCTGGTTTGAGGAGGTGACGTCTCTAACAGGCACGAGTTTCACCACTTAGGTTAGCTAGATTGAATGACCATCAGGCTCTGAGGATCCACCTGCCTCTGCCTCCCCACACACACATGCCACCAGGTTCAGCTGCTTACCTGGGACCTGGGGTCTGAACTCAGGTCTTCACGCTTATGCAGCCTGCACTTACCTGACTGGACCATCTCCCCTTCTGACAGAGTGGGGTCAGTGCATGTTTGTCCCCAGCTTATAGATGTGGAAATCAAGGCTTGGGCACCTCGCTAAGAATCACCGAATGGATGAATATTTAGCCACATCCTAGAATTGTGCCACAGGCTTCCCTGCTTCATTGTAGCTGGGCTGTATTGCTGGCTGATGGAGGCTGGCTGTGAAATAATAAGGGTGCCCTGAAGCCCATCTTTCCGAGTGCTAAAAGGGCATACAGCTAAACGTTAAACATCATTATCTCTGGGTGGTTAATTATGGAAGATTTTTGCATGTGTTTATGATTTCTGTAATTAGACTTAAACAAAAGCAATAAAAGGTCTCCATGTGTTTTTTCCTCCATGCTCAGCTCCTCTCTCTTCCCCTGTGGCCTCAAGGCCAGTGCTGGGGCTCTCTGTGAATATGAAGCTGGATGCCCTCTTCCCCTTGGCCTCTTGGCTTTGCAATTTCAGCACAATTCTCTCGACCGCTTCAAATATCGCTCTCATTCTAGAGGCTGAGTTGGTTGCTGTTATTGGCTTCCTAGAACAACTTATTGTTTCTTAGCTAGAGGCTTGAATAATACATTTGTAAAAGAGCCAGGTCCCAAAGTGCTTGCCATGTATGGTGTGCACCATACACGTTTGGCAATGGCCTTGGCTTCCCTGAGTCAGAGCCAGGAGTCTGTGCTGATAGGCAAAGGACCGGATTGGCTCATCAGGAGACTGGACCTGGAGAATAAGTGGGGATGAGGGATGCTTTGTCACAGTCAGGAGACCTGAGCTCCTCTGTCTTCAATAGACACCTGGGGAGTGGGGAATCTATGTTTAAAATGATTTCAATGGGATCTACCCATAGACTTGCTGTGCAGGCTTGAATTTATTCACAAAGGCAATATTTACAAAGCTCCTATTCTCTAGCACCATGCTAAGCTCTGGGAATTCATCAGAAATTCAGGAGAAAACCCAGGCCCTGCCTTTGTGGACTTCACAAAGTGGAATCTGTAGGGAAGACAGATGCGGATGGAGGCGGAGATGCGGGATGCTGAGGAAGTTTGTGAGGAAGGAGCTGAGCCTACAGATCCTAGAAAGGCAGCCCCAGGAAGTCGCGTTTCAGTGAGTTTAAAAGGTTGCCTAAAAGTGAACTTGGCGAAGATCAAGGAAGGAGGCGTGGGAACCTGAAAGTATATGTGTATGTGTGTGGGTATGGGTTGGGGGTTGCTGTTACTCAGCAGAAAGAATGCCTAACGCCCAGATGGAAGTCCAAAAACCACAGTCAGCTTGCATGATATTCTAAGAATGAGAAAGTTGCTCAAAGATTGAATTGGGGAAAACAGAGCTTGTGTCTGTGTGCATGTGTGAGTGTATGTGTGTGTGTGTGTGTGTGTGTGTGTGTGTGTGTGTGTGTGTGTGTGTGTCTGCTTGTCTGTGTGTCTGGCGGTAGTGGCGATGGTTTGAATAGGAATGGCCCCCATAGACTCATGTGTTTGAATACTTGGACCATTTATCTCTTAGGGTTTCTATTGCTGTGAAGAGACACCATGACCACGGCAACTCTTATAAAGGAAAACACTTAATTGGGGCTGAGTTACAGTTTCAGAGGTTTTGTCCATTATCATCATGGTGGGAATCATGGTGGTGTGCAGGCAGACATGGTGCTGGAGGAGGAGCTGAGAGTTCTATGTCTTGATCTGCAGGCAGCAGAAGCAACTATGAGCCAAACTGGGCATAGCTTAAGCACAGGAGACCTCAAAGCCCTCTCCATAGTGACACACTTCCTTCAACAAGGCCACACCTACTCCAACAAGTGTCATTTTCTATGATCAAGCATTCAGACACATGAGTCTATGGGGTGGAGGCACACCTTTTCAAACCACCACAGTAGTGAATGGAACTATTAGGAGGTATGGCCTTGCTAGAGTAGGTGTGGCTTTGTTGGAGGAAGTGTGTTACTAGGGGGTGGGCTTTGAGATCTCAGAAGCTCAAACCAGTTCACTTCCTGATGCCTGTAGATTGGGATATAGAACTCCTGGCTCCTTCTCCAGCTCTACATCTGCCTGCAAGCTGCTATGCTTCTCATCATGACAATCATGTACTTTTAAACCTCTGAAAACTGTAAGCCAGCCCCAATTAAATGTTTTTCTTTATAAGAGTTGCCATGGTCATGATGTCTCTTCACAACAATAGAAACCCTAGCTAAGACAGAAGTTTAAAGCTATAGACTTTTTTTTTGTTGGAGACAGGATCTTACTGCATAGTCAGACTAGCCTCAAATGTGCCATCCCCCTGCTTCAGCCTTTCAGTGCTGGGATAACAGGCCTGTGTTGCTCTGCCTGAGAGAAGCTAAATACAAAAATATGATGAGGAGACAGAAATGTTCATTGCTCTGATATGATCAGTATTCACTGTAGACACTAGCTGGATATTACGTGGGGCCAAATAAGTATGCACATGCGTGTGTGTTGACCCAAACTTAAGAACAAAGGTTCTATTTGTAAGGACCACCACCAAACAGAGGCAGTCAGAACTGAGAAGGAGGCTGCATCTGAGGACGGAGGAGGCTTTTGTTCTAGCATTCCTCTCCCATTCAGAAAATGTTTGTGCAGCACCCACAAATGTCACAGGCAGAGCTTTATGGGACACAAACAGAGACAAGGAGAGGCTCTGGCCGCATGGAGTTCCAGCCCACTGGGGAGATGCTGTAACTAACACCAGAGTCATTAAAAAGATCTTACACGAGGGGCATCAGTGGTTGTCAGCAGGTAAGGTAAAGGGGTGGGATGCAGAAACACAAGGAGGTTGAGGAATGCTGCTCTTCCTGGCAGGTGGACCAGGCAGCCTTCAGAACACTGAAGTCTGGGAGGAAGTCAGTCCAACCTGGGATCCTTCAGCTCTTACACGGTTATCTCCTCCCCATGAGGATTTTGGGTGGTCAGGTTGTATTGGGAGGCAGGTGGAACCTGAGAATAATTCTCCTGGTTCTCACAGACTCATGACCTTGGGTGTTGGATGCTGAATGCGGTCCACCTTTTCCAGGTCCAGCTGTCCACAGTTAACATGCTCAAACAAGGGCTCACACCATGCTCTTGCAAATAGCCCGACAGAAACAAAGACATTTTAAAGAGACACGTGTGTCTCTCAATCTGACTATCAGGCTAGTGACACAGTGGACCCCAAGAAATGGGAATTTCCCCCAGAATCTCATGCTGGGGGCAGGGAAAGGCTTCAGGTAGAAGGGAGCTTGGCTCCTGGAAAGAGATTTTGCACTGTTCAAACAAATCAACAGACCACCTTACAGCATAAACTTGACATCCAGACAATGGTGGGTCCCTCCTGGGCAGAATGGCATCTGATTATGACTGCTTAGTTGTGTGCACAGGCCTGATTCTTCATGTAATCTCTCTCCAGTTCCCGAAAGACAGACTTAAGTGGTTCACTGGACCTCTTTGTCCCCTTTCATCATGTGACCACTTCGAATAAATCTCCTTTTCCTGCCTTTGACTAATAATTGTATTGTTTTAATCAATTGGTTTGAAGAAAGAGTGGTTGAACTTGGTTTTTGGGGGGTATAGGTTGTGACCCCAAGTTCAGTACCATTCTGGGTCATGCCCATGGCTGATTGATAGCTGCTTTGGGGGAGGGTGGAGGTTGTGTGTGTGTGTGTGTGTGTGTGTGTGTGTGTAATATATGTGTGTTGTGTATATGATATATGTGTGTGTTATATATATGCGTGTTATATATGTGCATGTGATATAATGTATGTATATGTGTGATGTATGTGCTTATGTTATGTGGTGTGTGTTTGTGTTCATATGTGTGTGTGCACAAGTATGGGTGTAGGTGCACACGTACATGTGTGAATGAGTTTGTGGAGGTCAGAGGTTGACAGACATTGGACATCTTCCTAGAGTGTTCTCCATCTTATGTGCTTAGGCAGGTTCTCTCACTTGAATCCGGATATCACCAAGTTGGCTAGCCTGGCTAGTCAGCCCATTCCAAAGATTCCCGTCTGGTCTCCTGAGTGCTGGGATCAAAGGTGGGCCAACACATCCACTCCACATTAATGTGAATGCTTAGGGACCAAACTCCAGTCGTCACGAAGTGTGTTCACCGAGGCTTCTCCCAGCCCCCACAGCTCCTTTAACTTCACCTCTTTCTTGCTCTCCTCCATGCATGTGTTTATTGACCTTTTCATTTGAAAACAGAGATGCGCCGATCACAGGCAGGGCGGAAATGGCACCAGTGCCCAAGCACGTTGCTGCAATGTATCTCAGAGATGGAAATCTCCAGCGTCGATTAGGGAAACTGCGTTAGGCTGTTCATTCATCAGAGCCTCCTGATAAAGTCTGCCACAGCCAGAGTGCTGTGTTCTGTTTCCTTTTTACAGATAGAAAAACCATATCATTGTCTTTATCGATCTCTACTGCTGTTATTATCAGGGCACACTTTCAAAGCCACTACCCACGCTTCCCCTTCACAGGCTGTGTCCTACAGCCCTGAATTCAGAATGAGGACTCCAGTAAGAGTTTAATGCCTGAGGTTTATGTTTGTTACAACTTGGAACTCAGCAGCTGCATGACCTTGGACAGATCACTTCATTTCTCTGACCCTCAATATTGCTGACAATTTATGGTTTGATCCAAAATGTTGCCCCAATGGGCTCATAGGTTGAACACTTTGTTCCCCCACTGATGGTATATTTTGGAAAGCTGTAGAGCCTTCCAGAGGTGGGAATTGACTGGTGGAAGAAGGTCACTAGGGACGGGTCAATGAATGCTCTACCTGGCTAATTCCATCACTTTCTGCATCCTGGTTTCTCATGATGTGAGAAACATCCACCACACACACTCCAACCATGGCAGCCACCATGGTGGGCTGCCACCCTCTGAAACCATGAAACCATGATGAATCATCCATCCCTTAAATTGTTTCCTTTAAGTACTGTGATCCACGGTGTCACATACGAGTCATTCACACAACAGCCATGCCTCTTCCCTGGGTGGTTGAAAGGATTAAACAACAGTGACCCCAACACTTTTGGGAAATGTTTTCCCCAAAATGTCATGCCTAAGAGTGACCCAGAGAGTCTTCCAGAATGCATATGCAAATCATATACCGGTCAAATCTGGGAGGCAAGGGATGGGGCTTCCTAAGAGATGTCATCATGCCAAGGAACCCTTAGGAGGCATGTGGGAAGCCATCACTCTGGCCACCTGTTAAGTGCTGTGGGATGGTCTGTATGTCAAGTGTGTTGCTGATTGGTCAATAAATAAATCACTGATTGGCCAGTGGCCAGGCAGGAAGTATAGGTGGGACAAGGAGGAGAATAAAGCTGGGAAGTGGAAGGCTGAGTCAGAGACACTGCCAGCTGCCACCAGGACAAGCAGCATGTGAAGATGCCGGTAAGCCACGAGCCGCATGGCAGGGTATAGATTTATAGAAATGGATTAATTTAAGCTAATAAGAACAGTTAGCAAGAAGCCTGCCACGGCCATACAGTTGGTAAGCAATATAAGTCTCTGTGTTTACTTGGTTGGGTCTGAGCGGCTGTGGGACTGGCGGGTGAGAGAGATTTGTCCTGACTGTGGGCCAGGCAGGAAAACTCTAGCTACAGTTAAGCTTTTTCCTTTTACTGTTTTCAGCCCACATTTCCCAGTGTTCACCTCTGCCTCTGCTTCAACATCTTTGGTCAATGTTTCTTAGACTGCAACACTGCTCTCCGTTCCCTGGGTTTGAAAGCCACTTTCCTGTGACTGCCTGAATAAGCTTCTCTCTCCTCAATCAAGTGACCTTTGACAGACTGAACACCGCCCGTTAGCTTTGTGAAAACGATAGTGTCCCTGGTGCTGCTGGGGAAGGTCTGCCTGAGATGCAGTTGTCTGGGGGAATTTTCAGGTTGTAGTCAGCCAGCCATTAACTGCTCATCTGGATCTGTGCTCTCAGTCACATTTATAGCAGCTGGGGCTTGGCTTCTGTCTTCTGACTAATTTCTTGTGGGTTTGATTGAGAAAACATTATGGATTCTTCAGTGAAGTCACAGTATACAGACCTTTCTTCCTTTCTTTTCTTCTCCTTTCCCTCCCTCCCTCCATCCATACCTCCTTCTTTCCTTCCTTCCTTCCTTCCTTCCTTCCTTCCTTTGCCCATTAATTAAACAAGAGTTCATGTCATACCTGCATACCTGTCCACCCGACAAGTACTACATTCACTCAAACCCCCCTCTGCAGGAGTTCAATGCATGTCTGTGGAGTTGCTGTCACACTGGTAAATATCATCTCTCAGCATTGGGGATTTCTGCTGTCTTGATAGGCAGTGGGTGTGTGAGTGGCACTGACCCAACCATGTCTTTTATCTGAGCTGGTGATGCAGCGGCCAGCTCTGAGGCAATGCCAGCAGGGACACGAGAGCCCCATTATCTTCTATATACCAGGGCATGCTTCATGAAACTAGAACCCTGAGGTGCCAACCTAGGAAGAAAGGGATGCAGATTTCCATGAAGCAAAACTGTCACTCACACTACCAAGACTGAACTAATATCGGAACCGTGAGACTGTATTTCTTTCCAGCTTTTTTGTCACTGGGAAATGCCTGTGCCTACCAAATTGCCAGGCAGAGCATACACCCAAGACAAGGGAAAAGCCAACATAAAATTGGAAACAGAAACCCGAGTTAACCTGCCATAAGTGTGATCATTTACACTTACGTCTGTGTCTAGTACCAGGCACTGCTTTCCTTACCCTAGGCAGAATGTTTCCCAGTCAATTGACATGCTCCAAGGACAGAGCTGGTCTCATGGATGATGCCATGGCCCACGGTCATCACAACAGACACTCATAAGCGGCTAAGTGACCAAAAGTTAGATATATTATTCTCTCCAACCGCTTGACAGGAGAGACATCATCACTGTCCTTATGTCATGGCTGAAGGAACTGAGACACACAGAAGCTCGGGGACATCCTCAGGCAAGTTTCAGGGCTGAGATGTGGCCTTCCTTCTATTCTTGGCAGGTGATTACTGAGTCACTGGTAATCTGAGTCTGTCAATTCAGACTCTGAGTTGACAAGAGCCAAGTTGGTGATTGGTTAATCTTGGGAACGGTGGTTTGAACAAAAATGGCGGTCATATTCTCTCACGTGTGGACCTGAGTTAGAAGTCAACATTCCCATGAGTTCTGAGAACCAGCCATTGTGGATGCGAACAAGGCACAGCCGACGAGTTCCACAAGCCTGTGGGCATGGGATGAAGAAGCAGAAACACGCTCAGAGTGAGGGGCATCAGTGCAACCTGGCAAGGAGTAGCTAGCCCAAACCTGGGGTAAGATAAGAAAAATTGCGGGTTGGAAGTGCTCTTCCACAAAGAGTGGGTCAGAAACATGTCTTCTAACCGGGTGTGAGTTCGTTGTTCTTTATCTAGAGCAGTTAGGGGAATGAGCGGAGGTCCAGAGCATGAATTAATTAGTGCAGCACGTTCACCCCGTCCAGTACCCGCCATTCCAAGCACCATTAAGGAACCATCAGCATCACTCTGCTGGTTTCTCAGCACCGAATTCACGAGGCTCTGTCCTTTAGTGACTTCTGAGATCTAGGTGAAAGGAAGAACCCATCTGCCTTCTCCAGCTTAGGCCTTGGAAGAACTGGGTAGAACACAACCCACTCAAGACAAGCTTCTTGGCCAGAGGTGGCCACTACTTGGCTGTCCTTCCAAAGGAGGACTGAGCTACCTGTAATACCAGGTTATTGACAGTGATGGTATCCATCATAATTTTAGCTCTTAGGTGTAGGCTCTCTCCCTACTATGATAGAAATAATTTGTAAACATGTACATATTTGTTTTACTTAAAACAAGCTGAATTTTAATAGTGAAGTTGGGTGTGGTGGCACATGCCTGTAATCCCAGTACTAGGGAGGCCACAGCAAGGGGATTGGCACCAGTTCAAAGCCAGTCTGGGTTACATGGCACCTGTCAGGTCAGCCAGACCTATGTAATAAAACCTTGTCTCTAAAAAACAACAATAACAACAACAAAACAAAACAAATGAAGAATAGACCGGTGGTTTCCTCATGTGGTGGCGATAAAACCATAAAATCATTTTTTGTTGCTACTTCCTAACTGTAATTTGTTACTGTTATGAATCATAATGCAAATATCTCGTATGCAAGATATCTGATATGCAACCCTGTGAAAGGGTCATTTGACCCCCAAAGGGGTCTCAGCCCACTGGTTGCGAACTGCTGGAATAGACTATGACTTTATTTGTCCCTTATTGTAAGTCACAGAAATGGACTCATGAGTACGGAACGTTCCACACATTATGGCTCTGTGATCTCCAAGTGATGCTTTGCAACTCCTCCACCTTTGTCTTATATTTTGTGAAAAAGGGAAAGAGCAGAGCCAGCTCTGCCTGTAGGAGGCGCCATCACGCAGAAACTGCCCAGGAGTGAGGCGGCTCCTGGGAGAAGATTGCTGACTCTGATATTTGGAGATGGGGCCCCCTGAGCTGAGACTTAAAGGATTGTCTGAAAAGCGAAAGGGGACTGGAATTCCCCCACAGACAGGGTCTGCTGCAACCATCCAGAGGCAGGGGTGCATCCAGTATTCATGGTGGGGCACAGACAGGGTCTGATGCAACCATCCAGAGGCAGGGGTGCGTCTAGTATTCATGGTGGGGGGTGATGGCTGGAAGGTAGAAGGAATAGGGTATAACGGGATGAGGTTGCTGGAAAGATGCAGTGAGGGGCTGAGAGATGGCTTGGCAGATGAGCTGGAACATTAAGAGTTGCAGAAACGGAGATTTCTGCTTTCGAGAAAGATTTCTGTTGAAGGAAATCCACAATTATCTCTTCTTAAGCATTCACATGCCTATTTTGTGGTCAGTTGATGATCTCTGCTTTTGTGTTCAAGACAGGAACATCTGAGACACTCTAGTCACCTCAGTATTTCCACAGTTGTGCGTACAGATGCATTTTCATCTACAATTTCATGGCTTCTGATTGGCAATGGCATCTCCTCTTAACTTACCTCCAGTGTCTGCATGTAAAGTGCTTTAGCCCATCTGCGGTCCTCTGCAGGCTCCAAAGCCTCCCCATGAACATTTTCTTCTCCATCCTGCAGCCGCATGCCAGCAACGCTTCCCTGCAGGCATAGACTTTCCTTAGAAGTTCTGTGAGTTGAAGTGGAAGTGTAGAGGGTAAGAAGGGAATATCATTTAAGAGATGTAGGGGTCCTGCCGCCAAGACACCACTGATTCTTGCAAAGCCCTGGAGACCAGCTGGATAACTTCCTGTGCCTGGCTTGGCCAGTAGATACAGGTGTCTCCGTAATCCAAGCAGGTGCTGAAAAATGGCCTCTCCCTATGAAAGATCAAGAACCTGAGGAAGAGGAGGAAGATGAAGAGGTGCAGGAAGAGGAAGAGAAGGAAGACTAGGAGAAGGAAGTGAGGGAGGAAGGGAGAGGGAGAAAAGGAGAGAGAAAGGAGTAAAAGGAGGAAGAGAAGCATGGAAGGGGAGGAAGGGAAGCAGGAAGTGGAAGAAGAGGAGGAAATGTGGAAGAGATTGCTTGTCAACCTTAGTACAGATAAACCTTTGCCTCAATATATGTTCTTGGCCAGATCCATCCAGATTACCTATCCCTTTCTCTTGCCATTGAGTTCGGTAAGGGATGTTTCCTGAGTTAGGCTGAGCAAACCTACTTCTACTGTTGATTTTTTCCCCTGTCAATCAACATTTCCAATCAGCCCTGCAGATTACAATCACCCTGGAAAAACCAAGTTCAGCACTTGGTTGGTGCCTGGAAGAAAAACAGATGCCCTGGGTACCTCATGCAGTTGGCTTCTGTGGAAATCAGGAGGTTCTCCATTGGTCCTTGAGTGATGGAGCGGGCTGGTCTTTTCCAGGTAAAGTTCATTAATATAAATTCTCAGGAAACCCTTTTCATAATAGCCAAAGAGCTAGCCAGGTTCCATAACTTGAAAAATACAACAGCTGCCTATTTTAGGTTGTATTGGAGAAGTTGATTGCAAGTCTCAGAGCACATTCTAGGAAGACATACAAGAGGTGAGTCATACTGGGTATGGGTTATGTAATAGTTTCACTGCATAGCAAAACCCCCCATAGGTGAATGGTTCAAACAATAATGTTATATTAACTTACCCAGGGGTCACTAGGAATTTCACAAGACGGCCCGATGTCAGGTGGGTCTTCTTGGCGACCTGTGGTTAGACTGGAGTGAAGGAGAGGAAGTTCCCATATCTTCTCACTCATGCCTTGAAGTTAGTTGGCTGTGAGGTGAGTAGCAGGTAGTAATCGGGCTGTGTGTTTCTTATCTAGCAAACTCACCTAAGCTTGCCTGTAAGAGAGAGGGGCAGCGTGCCCGACCTCAGCCTCTTAGGCTGGTACCTTACAATGGGCACACATTCATTTCTGCTGCATTCTCTTAATTCAAGCCAGCCGTAAGTCCACCCCATGTCAAGGATGGCACTTCCTGATGAAAGGTGGTGCAAGGTTGCGTTGCAAGAGTTTGAAATACAGGGAGAGCGGAAGGGTGGCAGATCTTTTTGCAATTGATCCACCACAGACCTAAAGAAAGCAAATGGGTTTTGTGAGATAGAAAGGCCACAGAGAGAGTTTTATAATGTATGTAACTGGCTGCATGGATTTTTGACAGATCTATCACCTTTCTGAAAGATGTGACACTCCCCTCCCCCATAAGGCAGAACACAGGAGAGCACCTGCCCTCCCTTCTTCCCTCCCTCCCTCCCCAAGCTCCTGCTGCCTGCACAGTGCTATGGTGGCGAGGCCCCACAGTGCTTCAGACACCTTCAGTGTGTGTTGAACAGAGTCAGAGAGATGAATTCAAACAGATGGAAGGGAAATGCTAAGATATGCCTGAGGTGGCAGATTCACGAAGCCAGATTCTTATTCTGCCTCTGCCTCTGCCAGCTGCTCAGGCCCCCAGCTCCTCACTGATGAATCAGAGCTTTTTCCAGAGGGCTCTGTTCGCTCCCGCCATTACCACACAGGTATTTAATACGGGGAAATTTTAATCACGTTTGTTTGCCCATGTTTTCATCCTCACGACAAATCATTTTTAATGGGAGATCAGGGGGTGGAAAGAAGATGTAGCAAATCTTGGCTGACGTTTTTATCGCCGGCTGTGGATCTTCCGTCTCAGGGCTGGGTTTGCCACCAACTGCAAATCACCCTGATTGAATGAGCTCCGTGGGAAATGGAGAGAAGGACCAGTTCAGGACTCTCCCTGAGAACTCAGGTGGACCTCTGCCTCTCATTTGCCTACCATCCCCGCGACAAGAATTTGGGGACAACTACCCTAGGTATCATCCATTTTAACCCTTTTTGTAGTCAGAGTAGAGAGCCCTTCTTGGCCATGGGGAAATTGACACTAGAAGTCTCCCGGGGTTCATCCAAGGTCAGTCAGAGTAAGCCATGGAGTTGGGGCTGACCCAGGTCAGTCTGCATCCTTATTCATGGCACCATGATTTCCCCCACCAAATGGAAAGGCATTCTGAATTTTTTGATGAGATTTATTTCCTTCAGAGGAGTCTATTTTCCTAGAGCATGTTTACATGTACAGAGAGGACCAGCTCAGCATAGACAAATACGTTATTTATGGGTCCTGGTGGGCCAAGTCAAGAAGTCAGGATTCTTGTTTGGGAAATGTTGGGAATTAAACACAGAGACTTTGTAGACACCAGACAATACTCTGTCCCTGAGCCACATCCCAGGACTCTTGACGACATGCCTGGGTTTTCTTGATTATAGCATACACTCCCCCTTGGTCCTTCACCTTCCACTAAGGAGGCAGAGCCCTACTGACCCTGCCTCCAAGTAACTCATCACCTGGATCATCGATCTTTGTAGTGGAAATACAATTGGTTTTGGAACTTCGAAGATCTGAATTTCTAAGATGAACTCATGGCAATGCCAAGTCATATACTTTCTGCTCTATTTTTCAATTATACTTACCTTTTGTAAAATTTCAACTACATCCAGACTACTTAAAAGCCATTTTCCAAGACAGCATAACACTCCACGAATACTTCAGGGAGTAACTCTAAACGATGAAGACTTTCAAAGGAAACATTCAAAAATCACACGGCATATTGTACTCTCATTGTGCCCACTTGTAAAATGTTACGTATCGCTGAGAAAGTTCTGTAAAGAGTCCTAGATGAGACATCACAGTCAGAGATATAAGTAAGAACCGGGAGATGCTGCGTAAATCAAGGGTTTGGAGAGCGTCCTTCAAACAGTTGTGGTTTGAATGTCAATTGTCTCCCTGAGTCTCACGGGTTTGAATACTGGGTCTCCAGCTGGTGGCACTGTTTGGTGAGGTAATAGAACTTATAGGGGGTGTGACCTTTCAGGACAAAGTATGTCACTGGGGATGACAAACAGATCTTTGAGGGTTTAAAACCTTATGTCACTTCCCATCTCTGCTTCCTGTGGGTAGAGGAACTTAACCAGCCACCTGCCGACTCCTGCAGCATGCCTTCCCCATCATTATGGGCTCTCCCTCTGGAATCTGAAGCTAGATTTAACTCCTTTGTCTGCATGGATTCTGGACCAACAGCTAGGGAGCCTACATGGGACCAACCTAGGCCCTCGGCATGTGTGTGACAGTTGTGTAGCTTGGTCTCTTTGTAAGGCTCCTAGCGTTGAGATCAAGACCCGTCCCAGTGTTTAGTTTTCCCATGCTGGATTACCTCAACCAGGCTTGATGCAGGGGGAGGAGCATGCCTCAACTTGATGTGCCATGCTTTGTTCAAGGCCGTAGGAGGTCTGCCCCTTTCTGAATGGAGACAGAGGAGGAGTGGATGGGAATGGGGGTAGATGAGAGGTGGGGGGGGGGAGAATACGGGAGGAGAGGAGGGAGGAGAAACTGTGGTTGGTATATAAAATAAATGAAAAAAAAAGTTAATTAAAAAAATCCTCCTTCCTTAAGTTGCTTTTGGTCATGGTGTTTTATTGCAGCAACAGAAAATTAACCAGCACGGTGATCGGCCACATTAAATGATAATGACGGTGGAACAAAAGCTGAGAAATTGCTGCTGAATTTAGTATCTGGAGGTTTCCAGGACTTTGATGATTTTGATGATTGTTTTGATGGAACCCTGTGGATGGAAGCAAAGGGTGTGAGAGTAGCATAGAGTTTTGTTTCCTAGAAGGTTCACTGAATGGAAAAAGGTTGGGGGAGGCTTCTAGTCTTGGAAGAAATCAGGCATGAATGACATCTTCAGGATAAGGGAACACGAACGCCCTGTGAAGTAGGATATTGCTACAGTACTGAGCTTGGGTGCGGAATGGGGGAGGTTCAGTGCGTGGAATGGGGTGTTGCTGAAGAAATGAGGGGGTTCCAACAGCCTAGGGGGTACCACTAGAAAGGGGGGAGAGGTCTTAAATGCCTGTTTATTGAGCTCTTGTTGATACTGGGCAAGATCACAAGTGCCTACTGTGTAGGGTAGTGAGAGGGCAAATGATACAGCAGCCATCTTATTTTTGTAGTTTTTGTGGTCTAATGGCTGTTAAGAGCAACTGTAGGCAACTGGAGACATGCCATCTGAGCTGGTTCTTCGTAGACGAGCACATACGTTCTCCAAAGGAAAACTTGAGGTCTTGACAGCCGAGAAAGCACAAAGGGCATTCCTAGCAGGAGGAAACAGTGTTTGTAAATGTGCGGATGCCAAAGCCAATGAGAGCAGACATGGCCGGAATGGGGGGAGATGCAGGTGTGTTTGGGGAGCGAAAAGCAGCCTTTCCAGTGCAAATGTTAAGTGACTCATATCTCTTCGAGGAATCGGATACTTGAAGAGCGGGTGGCGGTGAAGGAGATGTACTGAGGAAGGGTCCTGAAGCCGGAGAATGGAGAGGGCCAATTACCTGCTTGAAGGACACACAGCGACCATGTTGCAGCTCCAACGTTAATTAGTCCAAGTGATTGTCCCTCTCCCCTGGGATGACTGACACAGCTTTTGTTGCTGTGTGCCCCCATCTATTCCTGACTCCTTATTGACCCCTCATCCATGCAGATCCATCCATCCATGGACTTCAAGGCAGACCATGCACCTGCCTTGTGTATATCCCTCTAATAACTCCGTGATGAACTGCAAGGAAAGTCTAGACACCCTTGCCACATCTTACGAATTCCCATAAAATTTCTCTGTCTGGTCCTTATGCTCAATCTCTTGTTCTCTTGGCTCCATCTGTCCACCTTGCCTTGACTAACACAGCCTGTTAAAATTCCATCGCTTTTTCTACCTGTACCACCACCTCCTGTGGTCCCCCTGTCTCAACCTCCAGCCTTGTGGAGAGCATGAGATTCACTCTTGAGATCTCAGCTCAGTCATCACTAACCCCAGGCAGCTTTCCTTTACCTCACAACGTGGGTCACATCTCCCAGTCCTCAGGGCTAAGTATCACAAGTTTCTTTACTGTGGAAATCCACAGAAGGGGACTTTTGACTGGCATCCGTCTCCACTATTATCATGGGCTCCATGAGGGGAGGAGAAATGGTGTCTTATTTCTCTCTCACACACACAATTAGAACCCAGGACCCAGCACTCAATACTGACACACAGTAGACACTCAAAAAAAAAAAAAAAAAAAAAAAAAGCTTGATAAATGGATGAATGATTGCATGGATTTGCAGGTGTCTACAAAACCCATCCTACCCTTAGAAAATCCAGGACACTGGACCATGGGCAGCCTTCCTCTCCCCAACATATCCACAGGATGGTTTTCATCATTTTTATTTGAGTAGATCGACTCCTCACAGCCCCATGCACATAAGTGTGCCCAACCCGAACACTAGTAAACACGTTGTTTAGACAGGGGAGCAGACACACTCTCATCAAACCCTGCAAGCAGGGGGAAAACAACCCTTGTTGCTTCTGCACACATGTTTATTGATGATGCAGATTAAACTTTAATCATATTGCACAGTTTCAATTTCCAATTGAAATTGAAAGTCTGAGCCATGTACGGGTTTTTATTACCTTCCACTTACGCCGCTGATGGAAGCGATCGGAGGGGAGCCATCTTCTGGGGGCCTCAGGTGGGGTGGCTGGGCCGTAAATCAAATTAATACTGTAATGTTGCTGAAGTGGTAATGCATAATAGGAGATGAGAAGGGTTAGGGGCAATTTAGAGAATGTGGCACCTCATTGTCGGGGAGGGATGGTGTATGATAGGATGGGACTACAAGGTGGAGGGCAGAGTTGGTGTCTCTAGTTATCTCCTTGCAAGCGGCAGGCATTTCTATAAACTAATGGAAAATTGTATTCAACCACGCTTTCAAAACAGTCGCAATGGTGAAAGTCCCTCCTGAGGAGGATCAGGAGGCTCTTACATATGAATGTTTTCCGATGGTAGTCCCTAAGGGCCGCAGACGATACTGAAGGGCATGACAGCTGAGTTCAAAACCGAGGAAATCTTGTAATGCTATTAGAATTATTGCAATGACACTCATTGCTAAAAAAGGTGTGCCTCTGTGTCCTCACACACTCAGAGCATCTTTGCTTTGTGACTCATGGCTGAACTGTGAGCTTAAGCATCAGACCTGTCACCCCTCTGTGGGGGGAGGCAGTTACCATGGAGATTAGGCCGGTGCTAGACCAAGCAGTAGAGCTTAAGCACGCCTCTGACAACACGTATTGTTCACTGAGCACTTACTATGTTCCTTCCAGTCTCTGGTTGAACGCCTATCGTGTGTGGCTCAAGTGAGAAGCATTTGTGATAAATGTGAGGGATGTTCTCTCTTAGTCAGTCCTGGATGTATGGTCATCGCCTGGCATGGACAGCTCTTGCTTGTGGTTGGTGGCCTTTGCTGTGCTAGTCACTGGGGGAATGGAGATGTGAGGTACCTGGGCTGAGGCCACACAGCCAGGAGGTGGTCATCTCTGATTGACTTTGAGATGTTTGACTTTGGGACATTCTACCCCATTCAGAAATCTATGACGTATTAATGCTAACTATTGACACCCTGCCGTTCCACACAATGCCAATGCTTATTGCTCTTAGGGAATTATAACTCTCGCCTCCATTGACCCATTTGCCCCTCTTGGCCTCCCCAGGCTCTAGCAACTGCTATTCTATTTTGAATATTCTCAAAATGCACAAAATAAAAGCTTACATTATATTTATGCTAATTTACCTGCTTCGGTCACAGCTGTATACATACGTGAGCCAAGGCATCTTATCTACTGCATCTTCCAAGGATGTATCAATGTTATGTTCCCATCAAAGACATTTTAGAAAATACATTCTTTTTTTTAAAGTAAAATTTTACTCTGAGAAAGAGACCTTTGAGTAAACCCACTTGCATTGGGAGAATCAAGGACCAGCTAATCCATGGTGGATTCAATATGTTGGGCAGTTAGACTGAATGGCTACCAGCCATCTCTAAGACTGGATAATCCTGTATCCAGTGTCTATGTGGCAGTGGGCTTTGAGGCTGGGAGGGTAATAAGATGGTGCCCTATCTGCAGGAGATCCCATGTCTGTTTCAGGGGTTTGCCCAGTGCTCAACTGACTTCACTGGGGACCTCCAGTTTGTTGACATCCCTGTCCTAAGGTGAAGACTCACCTGGGGGTGACATCGAGTTATTTTTCTCTTGTGTGGCTTTGTGCATGCTCAGATCTGTCACGTGCACCCTAGGAGAGGCTGTCTGAGCTCTAGCTTTATGCATCTTCAAAGAGCCTGACTCTCTTCTGTCACTCAAGAAGAATGGTTAACAGCTCTGCTCCAGACCCCCGCACACATACCACCAGCATGTAGAGGAAAGAAACGGGGAGGGACACTCTGCTTTAAATCTTCTAATGCTATTAGTATTATTGTAATGACACCTGGTGCTAAAAAGGGTGTCCTCACAAACCCGAATCTTTATAAGATAAAGCCAAAAAGATAAGCAACTCCATTGGCCTGAGAAGTCAGGAAGCATATGCTGAAAATTCCATTGGTATGTTGGTTGGCTAGGGTATCTCACTTGGTTCTCAGAAAAGGCCTTGAAGGGAGGTGGGGTAAACCGTATTCTGTGGAAGAAACCAGCTGGATGGGTTAAGAGGCCTGCAAGGATCACACAGCTAGAATCTCAGGGCACAGATATGCAAGATAAGTGGCAAAGCCCACACCCTTTCAGCTCCATGATGTTGCTTCTCCATCCTATATGAGTTTTAAAATTCTCTTCCCATTTGAAGGAGTAGTATATACAACAGCTTGTGAGGGCCCCATTTTCCAGATGAGAATGATAAGGTCCACCAGAGGATAAGAGGCTCTGGAGGTGGTCTGCAGTGTTCCCCACTTCCTGGAACCCATGCTCTTATGCTATTTTTTCCCCTGCAGTGTGGATGTCACTGGAGTATGGCTGTCACTTCCACGATCAGGTTACTACAGACTGTGACTTTTGTCTTGCTGGGGGACTCTTGCAGCTGCCTTCTCAGGTTGATGGTGTTCAGAAGCAGGCTGCCATATGCAAAGGCCACGTGACAAGGTCCAAAGGGTGGCTTCCAGCCAATGGCCATGTAAACACCTCAGTCCGAGACTCCTTGAGGATCGACTGTTGCCAAGCTTGGATGAATGTGGAAGCAGCTCTGCCTCCCGTCACCCTTGTTGTATGACAGAAGCTATCATTGACATGTTGATTAAAGGGGAAGCTATCGTTGACCTGGGTTTGAAGGAGAGGATGTAGCTAGGCTCTGGGCACATTCTTCACATCTGTGGGATTGTAAATGGGTACTGTTTGAAGCCACCAGCTCTGAAGTTATCTGTTACACAGCCACAGATGACCAATACAATTATAAAGAGTAATTTATTGTCCAGAACCTAGACATAGAGTAGCTCAATATGTACCACATTCTACTACTACTTTTTAATGTTATTTACTTATTTACTTATTTACTTACTTACGTATGTATGTATGTATGTATGTATGTATGTATGTATGTATGTATGTATGTATGTGTTTTTGGAGATGAGGGCTCTTGTCCCTGATGATGACCATGAGTTTCTGATCCTCTCACTCCCACCTCTTTAGTGCTGGGGCTGCAGATGTGCACCATCACAGCAGGTTTATGCAGTGCTGGGGTTGCAGATGTGTGTCAATCACAGCAGGTTCATGCAGTGCCGGGGCTGCAGATATACACCATCACAGAAGGTCCATGCAGTCCTGGGGCTGCAGATGTGCACCATCACAGCAGGTCCATGCAGTGCTGGGGATCAAACCAAGGCATTGTGTACTAGGCAGGCTTGGAGCTGCATCTCTAGGCCTGTTGTTTTCCATCTTTTGTACATGTATACGGATGTACGTTGAGAGTATCCCCCTCATGCCTTTCTCCTGTCTCCCTTTCCTCCATCCACTAGACAGACGTCTTTGTTCCCATGTTAGTGTTGCTTCTGCTTCTATAGTGTGTGTGTGTGTGTGTGTGTGTGTGTGTGTGTGTGTGTGAGAGAGAGAGAGAGAGAGAGAGAGAGAGAGAGAGAGAGAGAGAGAGAGAGAGATGTAGTGGGTAGCTGTTCCAGCTTTGCCCTGGAAGTACTACCCCCATTGAGGCTTCCGGTAACTGTCGCACCTACAAGGCCTAGAGGAGCCCTTAAGACCTGAGATCTGGCTCTCTTGGTTCCTGGATCCTGGACGCTGGAGGCAGATCGAGCAGAATTCTCGAGAGAACACCGCTGGACAGTGCTTCACCTTTCCTGGACCCTGTAATCTATCCCTTCACTTGTGAGTTATCCCACAAAATAAACCTCCCTTTTTAACTATGTGGAGTTGCCTTAAGACTTCAACCAATAGCGAGAGATTTTATTATTGAAGGTCTTATTGTAAGACCTGAAACTTTTAGAGTCAGAGTAAAAGTAGGAAAAGCACTTCAAGATGTAGGCAGAGGCAAGGACTTTCTCAATAAACTCCTAGCTGCTCAGGAGATAAGGCCAGCCATTGACAAATGGGACCTCATGGAAGCAAAGCTTCAGCACAGCAAAATCAATAAGTGAGGTGTCAGCCGCAGAACGGGAGGCCATCTTTGCTTACTACACATTGGACAGAGGCTTAATAGCTCAACTATTACAGAGAACACAGTCTGTATCTTTATGGTAACACAACAGTAGCGCTTCTGGTACGTCTTTTGAACAGTCTCCTAAAGAGTCCATGGCTATAAAATGCTTAGCGACATACCATGCTGAGTGTGTATCCCTGTTAAAACAGCAGATGGTTTTTTGGTATCCTCAAGACATGGGTAAGGGAAAGAGAGAGAGCCCCATAAGCAGGGAGGCTGAGATAACGCTCATGATGGCCGTCAAGAGGGGTTGCACCGCCCCACTCAGAACCATTCCAAGGAGGATATTTAATAAAATGTTCATGAGCCACTGTCTGGGAGGCTGAAATGGCAGCCCCCAGATGGCCACCTCTGCTGCTTAATCTCCCCATCTCTTTCAGCACTTCCCAGTGAGCCCCTGAGACAGGGAGGGAAGGAATTGTCTGAAACTAAGTAGACATTACAGTAGGGCAGGTATTGGTTTGAGAATTCTCAACAACACTCTCCAGTGGCGATTGTCCTTGGAAAGAGTGGAAATGGCCTGGGAGATTTAACTTGCTCTGTGCTGAATCTTTTGGGCACTGTGCGCCGACAGCCCATGATTTGGGGACTGTCTTAGTTTGTGTTCCTGTTGCTCTGAGAGACCAAAAGCGACCTAGCAAGGAAAGGGTTTATTTCATTTTGCAGCTTGTACTTCATCATCCAGGGCAGTCAGGGCAGGAGCCTGGAGTCAGGGGGTGAAGCAGAGACCGTGGAGGGACACTGTTTACTGGCTTGTTCCTCGTGACTTTCACAGCCTGCTTTCTTACACAGCCCTGGGCCACCTGCTCGGAGGTGACACTGCCCACTGGCTGGGCCCTCCCACGTTAATTAATCAGGAAATGATTGTGGCCCTCCGGCGATCATTAATCAGGAAAATGCCTCGCAAGATGCCCACAAACCAATCTGATGGAGGTGGCAACTTCCCAGTTGAGAGTTCTTCTTCCCCGGGATGTCTAGGTTTCCGTCAAGTTGACAGACACTATGACAGAGATCTAGAGGAAAGAGGAGGACATAACACTGCCCTCAGAGGCCTGGTCTCTGTCTCCCTAGTCATCAAGGACTCCTATGATAGCAGAACTATGCAATTATTACCAGAAATGCCTAATATTCAGACAGAACTGGAGTTCATCTGCCCAGGAGGAGACAGCCCATGAAGCATATTCCATCTCCTTCTTTGCGTCCCTGAGCAGCATGAAGCTGAATCACCCGTGTCTACACAAAGGCTTTTATTAGTTTTTCTTGGCTAATTTTTAAAGTCTGCCTAGCCTTGTCTGATTCCACTTGTTTTAACCTCTTCTGATGGAGACCCGCTTTTCTCCTTGCTCTGCGTAGACACTCAAAACACTTTAAGATGTCTGATAGGCAACTGCAGGCATTTAGGGAGAGGCAGACCCGTTCCCGGCATTATGAGAATCTGATAAATGCCGAGTGTTTGAAGACACCCGCAGCTGGTCTGTTTGGAGCATAGCTTGGAATGTCAAAACTTATATCCACAGAAGTCAATGCCTGAGTCTCTCTCTTATTTGTTATTGCTTCTACATTTTCATTATATAGTGTGGGTTGTTATGGTGATGGGCAGCCGGAATACTGAGAGGCTCTTGGAGAAAATACATCATCCGTGTGAAGTGATTGGCTTCTCAGTCAGGTTGGAGAAGGCAAGCAGACTGCACCCATGTTCCAATCAGTCAAGGATCACAAGGTTAATAAAATCTCTAAACTAAACGTTATTTGACTTTTTTTAAAAAGAGCTCAGAGCTTTAAGGGGTTGTGGCAGCGGGACAGGAAGTGTCTTTTATGTACACAGGGGTGTAGTAAGGTCTTTGGTCAACCATGTCCTTCTTCTGGCCACATTCAGGTAGGCACTATTTTTTTGTAAGTAAAGTTTTATTAGAATGAGCCATGCCTATTCATTGGCATATTACATGAGATTGCTCTTGTACATTAACAGGGGGACTGATAGTCGTGATGGAGACTGGAAGATCGGCAAAGCCAGAAGCATTTGCTCTCTGTTTTGGGAAGTAAACCTTTTTCCAGTCCCTCATGGGGTCATGACTGAGGCTAACAGAAGTCCGGTCAATGAGGCTGGGGGACCTCAGCTAATACCCCGTCACCTTGGCTGACTAGCCCAGTGGACTTGAACACACCCATACCATATCAATGTTTATTCCTTGTGAAATGTCCTCATTTTTAAAGCTTTGTTTACTTTTATGTGCATCAGTGATTTTTGCCTGCATGTCTATGTGTTAGTGTGTTCGGGGCCCATGAAGGCAAAAGACAGCATTGGAACCCCATGGAACTAGAGTTACAGATGGTGGATTCACCATGTAGATGTTGGGAAGCCAGCCCAGGTCCTCTGCAGGAGCAGCCAGTTTTCTTAACAGCTGAGCCATCTCTCCAGCCTTCAAATGCCCATATTTCTATCTGCAAGCTGACATCTTATTTTATAAAGGCGATCTCTCTATAATCATATCTTTCTTCCATTCCTTCCCAGGATAATGTTATTGAAACACAGGTACTGGGAGTCGAACAAATGTTTGTTGAATGAATATGTGTCCAATGTTATTATTATCTCGCAGAGTTTCATTTAGCTCAAAGGATGCACTAGAAACCACATTTTGAAAAGGAAGTGGGAGGCTTCCTTCTCAACCTTTGCCTTAAAAGCTAGAAGCCGAAGAAAATAGAATTGGTTCTTGGGGTCCTCGCCTCAGCCTTTGCACGGGAGATTCTCTTTGTCTCCATTTGGCAGATGGGTAAGGCATCGGCTCCTTCGAGTTAGCTCCATGGTGAAGGCTTATTATTAGGGCAACTGTGAGCTGTAATTAGAATAGAAAGTAGTTGGGGCCTAGGGCTGTTCAAAGAGCTGTGTCTCCTTTATTCTTTCTCATCCTTTCTCTTGTTCTAATTATCTGTTCAACCCTCCTTCCTCTCTGCTGGTCATGTTCCTGGTGCCCTTTTGGCTCCATGAGATTTGACTTATCCACACCCTGCCCCTAACCCCCAGCATCCTCATCCCCTGTACACTCTCAGATTTTCACCTTGATAATGCTCAACACAGAGCAACTTGCTTGCCTGGAGACGGCTTTTCACTCCAGACTATTAAGGTTGGAAGTCATTAGTCATATGTCGGAACCAGCATTCTTGACCCGCATGGTCCATACATTGCTCAGGTATCTGGCTGGGTGAGTCCACAAGGCTGAAGCAGTGGGCATATGTTCATTCTATTGACCACAACTAACGCTTGATTTTGGAAAATAATTTAATATCTTTGTGGCTTATGCGTGTTTCTAGCTGTTAGAATTTTAATCTGAATTGCTCCCTCACTGGCTCATGCTTTGAACTAAATGTTCCCAACTGGTGTCACTAGTTTGGAAGATTGTGAATGTCAGAGAGGTAGCCCTAGCTGGTAAAAGCAGGCCACCAGAGGGGATCCTTAGAAAGATATGCCTACTTCTGCTTCCTGCCTCTCTTTCCACGTCCTGGTCTGCTGTGATGTGAACAGCCTATGCCACGCATCCCCACTGCCCTGAACTAAGATGGCTACACCTTCTCTTCCCTGCCGTGATGCACTGAAGCCATAAAACACCATGAATCTTTGCCCCTGGGGTTGTTTCTGTCAGGTGCCATGTGATGCAAAAGTTATCTGTACATCAGTTAAAGATGGAGGATAAATTTCATAAGCCTTCATCCTGATTCCTGACGTGTGAGCCAGGCGTATGTGTGTGGTCCTTCACTGTGTTCTTGAGGTACAGTCTGTGAAGTCAGAACAGTGCATACTTGCGCGCGCGCGCACACGCACACACACACACACACACACACACACACACAGAGAGAGAGAGAGAGAGAGAGAGAGAGAGAGAGAGAGAGAGAGAGAGAGAAACAGGAATCATGCCCCTGAGCCTCTGAACCATCTGAGAAATGAGACAGAGAAACTGGCCATGAGGCAAGCCCTTGGCTATGAAGGATCCATTCCTCCCTAACTGAGGCTAATTGATTGAGACCAGCTAATTCACCCAAGAGTAAAGCCAAGCAAAAGAAGCAGAAAACTAGCTTCTTTTGGTAGATCCCTCCTGTTAGCTTTTCACCACCGCTGGGGCTTGTCAACCTCAGAATTCCACACTAATTTTTCTCCCTTCCTCTTTCTATGTACTAATTCCACTTGGGTCTGTTCATTGGAAAAGGCTCACTGATAAAGTGATAAATGACCCTGTCATTAAGAAAGAGTTTTATGAGATGGCTCAGCACTGTAGAGCCCTTACTGCTCTTGCAAAGGTCCTGGGTTCAGTTCCTAGAACCCACCTCAGATGGTTCAAAAGTACCTGTTGCTCCAGGTTCAGGGGTATGATGTCCTCTGACTTCTGTAGGCATGTGCACACATGGGGTTGGCCTCTGTAGGTATGCATACAGATGCAACACACATAAACTAGTGCAGGCACATGTACACACACACACACACACACACACACACACACACACACACACAAATGAATAATCTATCTTCACATAAAAAAAGAGCTGGAACTCAGGTTCTGCCTTCCCTCTTTCCAACTCAAGAGTGTCAGTTAGATATGTTGGATTTTAGATTATACAAACAGACTTGGCCTTCCTTAGGCAGAAAACATATATTAGAAGAATATAGGCTCACAGGTTGAATTAGAAGGCTGGAGAGCCGAGCTCAAAGAGAAAAGGAATGCCTTGGTATTGGTGCCATGAATTCTTTAAGAGAAAAAGAAAAACCTGTCACTTGGAAAGAGAGGTGACAATTGCTTTCCCATCCTATGACACTCTACTGCAGAACCATGAACATCCCAGTAGGAAATGGCTACTCAGCCACCCTTGGGTCTTATGTCTGCAGGGTCTTTGGGTTGGGAGGTAAATTGCCTTGACTTTTGGTGTCTGTGGGGCTATATACAATAAACGAGAAAATTTCACCAGAGAAAAGTAAGTACTGTTCCTAAGCTTTCGGGGACTGGACACTGGGCTGGCAAACGCCGAGCAAACCCACCTTCCCTAAACTTGTGGCTGCGACCACTGAGAGCTCAAGTCACAGAGCTGACAGTGACCCTGTGGGCAGAGGTTCGTTCTCCAATCCAGATCTCGCCATATCAGGCTCATACTGCGTTTTGGCTGATCCCTCACACACTGAGGACTGAGCAGTATGTTCTTCGCTCCTGAGACAGTTTCTGTTCACTGGAGCCAGACCAGCACATAATCAGAGCAGGCAGGCATCTACGAGCTGTGGTTTGATGAGTTTGTGGAAGTCTCCTCTCCACTCGCCACCCCTCTGGCCCTGGCCTGAGCTATCTCTCTGGATTCAGGGTTGTTATCTCCAATTTTCATATTCAAAAGACAAGTCAAAAAAATGACCTCTTATACCCCCTACATATGAGATTCACCATATATTTAACTCACTCACGTTAAAGCGAAGGAACACACATTCCTTTGGGATACTAGGTACTATACTTACTGGTACATAACTATAAACAAGAGAGAGAGAGAGAGCTTCTGGACCCATGGACCTTGCAGACCAGCAGAAAGGACAGATGTATCAGAATGCCACTGTGACAAAAGGCTAAAACCTCTGAGAGTGCTAGGACTCTGGGGGAAGAGACAAAAATAGGCAGCGAATAGGAACAAGGAAGGTGATGTCCTGCTTGGCACCAGGAAAGCCTCTCTCTGGCTCATGTTTGAACACCTTGTCCCAGCAGGGGTTCCAGGACGCGGTTGCTTCCTCATCCTGTAAGACAACGAACCCCATTGCAACCCTCCCCAGGCCAGGGATGGACCTCTCCTACCACCATGCCCTCCCCAGGCCAGGGATGGACCTCTCCTACCACCATGCCCTCCCCAGGCCAGGGATGGACCTCTCCTACCACCATGCCATCCCCAGGCCAGGGATAGACCTCTCCTGCCACCATGCCATCCCCAGGCCAGGGATGGACCTCTGTTTCTTCCACAACACTGAGCCAAAGTACACACCCCCTCCCTTAAATGGCTTGTCAGGGATTTGTCATAGTGACTAAGAACACCAAGTGCCGTAGGTGAGCTCACTGACTCTGGGCGGTGGCTCTTCACGCCCACCTTCTGCTGAGCGCGCTCAAGGTATCGAGCCACTCCATCTGTTTGCATCTCCCCCTCCTGCTGGAGCTGAGTATGAGAATTCCACCAAGGACTTCCAGACCTGAAGCCTAAGATGAGCACTTGGGGGAGTTGCATGTGCTGGAAACGAGGAAGAAAACCCTTCCTTGTCTCCACAGCTGCCAATCAACCTGCTGTCAAATGACCCAGACTTCTTTGCTTAGCTGTGGGCTCAATATTTTCCAATCAAATATTAGTTTGGCTTTTTTTTCTTTCTGCAGGATCATTAATTCTCATTAGCTTGGCGTCTAAACATTTTTGCATGAGTATCAGACAACTGACTTTCAGAGTGAGTGACTTCAAAGAAGGAATCTGTCAAGGTTGTGATCCATGAGCTTAAATATTTCTTGCCTGTAGTTTTTAATTTTTTTTAGGGGGGAGTCTCTCTCCCTTTTTTCATACTCCTTCAAGCATGAAGCTAGTGTAGTTACAATAACAAAATTAGCTCATCATTTACTAACTGTTAATTTAATTTTTAATTGTCCATTAAATCAGGCACTGGGCTGTTTATATTTTAATTTTTAATGTTAGGGTTTTAAATTGCTTCCCAAATGAAGGTTAACAAGGGAGGGCTATTCCTGACTCTGGAAATGAGTGAAATCACAAATGGGGTGCTGTGAGTTTCTGGGACCAAGCTAGGGTATGGACGAGATGGGGGAAGAGGGAGGGTCCACATTATTCGGTACTCGCTAAGCACCAGACACTGTACTAAGTGATTTAAATGCAACGTCTCACTGGTTCCAGAACATAGCTTCCGATGGCCATGTGAGACAGGGAAGGGATGAAGTTGAGACAAGGGAAGGGCAACAGTGAGTGTAAGGCTGGGAAGTGGCCAGGAGCTGGTGAGGTCTCCCCAGCTCTAGTCCCAGCACTCTGAGCCCCAGCACCACATGGCATTGTCTGGATGTTTTCGGATATTATCGCGAGAAGACAGAGGTGCATAATGAGAAGGGTCGGACCTCAACGAGACACTAATGCCTAGACACTATCTTGGGGCCAGAACTGTGTCTCAAGCTCTGTCTGACCTGTAGCTGTGTCCTAGTAACAGGTGAAGTTGGTGCCAGGCACTGTGGGCCTCGGTGAGGCCAGCAACAGAGAGATGTTGAGTGATTCTCCCTTTTGAATAATTCTTCAGATTCTGTGTGTTACAATAAGTAATAGCAGAAGATGAAGTCTAGTGATGACTAGTGAAAAAGCTGTATTCTCTCTCTCTCTCTCTCTCTCTCTCTCTCTCTCTCTCTCTCTCTCTCTCTCTCTCTCTGTGTGTGTGTGTGTGTGTGTGTGTGTGTGTGTGTGTGTGTGTGTATGTATGTACGAGAGAGAATGCATGTTTGAACTCATTGATATTGTTCATCAGTAAATATGCATTCTGGTAAATCAAGGTCAAGATATTTCAGTGGAAAGAGCCAGCAAGACCACAGCTCTCCTCAGCTTCCAAAGTCATTAATCTATTTAGAGGGTCTCTAGGTGACCTTTTCTAGAACGTCTATGAACATCTCCAGGAGGAACAGCATGTTGGATCTTTAACAGCGAACCCCTGACTGGGGATTAGATAATTAATAGTTGAGAACTTCTCTCCCCCCCTTCCTCCCTCCTTCCCTCCTTCCCTCCTTCCCTCCCTCCCTCCCCCTTCTTTCCTCCCTTCCTCTCTTGTCTCCATTGTTTCTCTTCTCTTTCCATCTCCTTCCCTCCCTCCTTCCCTTCATCCTTCCCCCTTCTCTCTCTCCTTCCTTCCTTCTTCTCTTCCCTCCTTTCCTTCTCTTCCTTTATTCCCTTTCCTCCTCCTCTTCCTCTCCCCTTTTAGTGAATACTCTCACTACCCTGGAGTTGGATAGCAGCACAGAGTCACCTTCTTTCTCCATGCTGAGGGTGCATGGCCTCAAAGTTTCAAAGAACACGAAATGTAGGGAAATATCCACCAGACATTTAACCTTTATCTCTGGGTGTGGTGTCTTCACCATTCACCCTAGGAGAAGTCAAAACTGAAGGAAAGAGTATGTCATTGTCAGAGAGATTCCATCTGCCTCTAGCTTTGGACAAGGTCTGACTCTCCTGTGACGCATCATACTAAAGAAAGTTCACACTGGATGGACGCAGCTGCTGGGGTCAGGTGCTACCTGCTCTGTCTCTTGCTCTTAGATGTGAGGTGGGTTCTTCAGCTTCTCTGCGTTTCTTTTTCCTTGACATGCAGGGGTAGTAATTGTCTCTAACCACATGGCTGTCAGTATCAAGTAAGTCAATATTTACAAAGTTCTTTGGAAACTGTCTGGCACATACTAAATGTTAGACAAATGTTTTTTAAACAGAGAAAACATCTTCTGTGGATCTCGACACAGCTTCTAGATCGCTAGCTGTGCTCACTGAGATGAATTCCCCATGCTTTCTCCCACATGGTACTGGTGGGTCTAACAGGAAGGCAGTGGTGCTTCTCTGCTAACATCTGCTTTCTCTCCTGCCTCCTCATGAGCAAGCTCTGGCTACAACCAGCCTTATTCAGTCCCGGAAGGTGCCCAAGGACATTTGTTTTACAGAAATTCTTGGAAACATTGCTGGATGGTCAGGTTGCCTGGGAGACATGGACCATTTATTTCCTCATATGCTCGATAGCCGTGGACCATATTTTAGCTCTTGGGAATTAAATGTTTATTCTCTGGACTGTATCCCAAATGAAGAAGCTATATGTATGTAGATGTACCCATTCAGGAACATTAACCCCTGGTGGCATGTCTTCAGGGGGGGCCCAGATGTCCCTGGTCCTTTCTGTCTTTACAAAGAACACCAAGGCAGGTCAGAAGGAACAAAAGGATGGATGGAGGCTCTCCTGTTCCAGGCCCCTCCAAGGGCTTCCCTAAAACAATTGAGCCTGAAAAGGAAACAAGAGGAGCTGTCAATAGGGCTTGGTGGTATTGGCTAAATTCCCACTGTGATTAAATTTCATATTTTGCCCTGGACTGGGATGGTTTCCAAGGACCTGTTTGTTGAAAACAGCTATATTGAGCCAAGGCTGTTCTCCTAAATAACTGTGGAAATCAGAAGCCTCTTTTGACTTGGCAGGGGCTCAGAAAGGGGTCACAGTGAAAACACTTCAGCTCAGAGTCTGCTACCACTTAGCTTCCCAGCTCACTCCAGGATATGCAGGAGACATCTTCTTATACTAAAATGATGAGAACATGGTTTGGCCTTGAAACACCCAGAGTTCAAGTTCCTAAGGACACTCACTTATCTTGCTAAGTCTTAGATTTCTTATACATAACATATGTGTATTGGTTGGCCACAGCTGTGTTTTATGACTTTTCCTGGGGAATTGTGGACCGACATCTACTCATCCCTGATAGAGCACTTATGACAGACCCAAGACACAATTCTATTAAAGTCAGTTCAGTGAACCAACACAGTGACTATGGTTACTCACAGGAGTATGGGCAAATAGTTACAGGAACGTGGACATCTCAAAGGCTGTTGCATTATGACAGAGTCCATCTCGGCATGAGTGACTTTCAAAAACTGTATCCTGGAAGCTAACTGCATGACTTGCAGGCAGCACCACAAGCCAGAGTCTGCTCTCCCTAGAAGTCATCATTATTTGGTTTTATTAATCACATTTATTTGTGTGTGTGTGTGTGTTTGTGCGTGTGTGTGTGCACACACATGTGCACAAGTGCATGTACGTGTGTGTAGTTCAGAGGACAACTTGCAGGAGTCAGTTCTCTACTTTCATCATGTGTTTTCCCAGGGATTGAACTCAGGTTATGAGTCTTGACAGCAGGTACTTTTACCCACTAAGCCACATCATTGGCCCCAGTCCTTACTGTTTTATATCACCTTGGGGAGGTTGAGGCCCTGTAAATCTTGTAAGTTTCAGGGACTTTCTGAGACTTGTGAGTTGTTTATTTCCTGAGTCTTAGTAAATCTTTTCCAGGATGGAAATGTTCCACTTTGGAGGATGTGGGCTCCACCAACATGTGGTGGTAACGTTAGCCCTCACCCCAAAGTCTTGGTGGTTCACAGTAACAAAGCTTTGTTTCTAACCCATACAGTGGCTGTGCTTCAGCTCCCAGCTGTGGTTCTGTGGCTCTGCTCCATGTCAATCCTTTAGTCTTGGGTCCAAAAATATCCGCTTTACTACTTTGGCTTTATGAAGAGGGGATCAAGAACAATGACAGTTATGCATGGTCTTTTAAGCTCACATGCCATTTGTGCTAGAGAAAGGGAGATTATGTTTCCCCCACAGAGACAGTACAATCTACATGGAGTAAGCAGGATGTCCAACTCTCTTACAGAGAAAACAACAGATAATTTGAAACAATACCATAGACTGCCATCATGTGGATAATAATACTCCCTTTCACAAGGTACTTATAAAACCCAAATGAAATCATGTGCACATAAGTTTATTCTAGACTATAAAGTACTTTCTCATGCTACTTACTTCCTGGTGCCAGGGTCTCCATAGGTCTCATGGAGAGTGGATGGAGATGGATTTTTTTTTTTTTTGCATTTCCCTGTTTATATGGAAATCGATTTCTTTTCAAATAGACTCCCACATATACTTTGAGAAAGTGAATTGAGTATGGGTTTCAGTCCGCAGTTCTTATGATGGAATCCCAGAATCCAGAGAGCTTAGTTTTGCATACAGATGAATATCCAGACTCTCATTTTGAAAATATTGACAGACTTTGTGTCACTAAGAATGGCAGACTCTCCAAAAAGGAACTGGGTTTTGCCAGGAGAAATGTGACTCCTCGTTGATAACCCCTCGATTAATGAATGCTTCATTCTTTAAATGCTTTGTTCTTCATCCTGTGGAGGACATTTACAGAATCGTGTCAGAGACGGCCAATCAGCCGCATGCAATCCTGTCTCAAAAACAAAAACACATGAAACACAAAAATGACTTCATTGTCTGATCAGTTTACTCAATACTGGCCAGTTACTATGGTAGTTGTGCTGTGAGAAGTTGGTATTCAAATATTTTGTCCATTCATTTACATCATTCACATACCTGGCAGATATTTATTGGGCATCAACTGTGTGTCAGACACTGTTTAGGCATAGAAATGTATCAAATACTCAAAATTCTTATTATTAGGGAAGCAGGGAATGGAGAAATCAGGAGACAAATGAAAATAGATAAAATATAATATCTAACCCCATCATCATTAGAGAGGCTTCCTCCGGCAACTGATGGGAGCAGATACAGACACCCACAGACAAACATTAGGTGGATCTTGGGAAACCCCACAGAAGAGGGGGAGGAAGGATTGTAGGAGCCAGAGGGGGTTGAGGACACCAGGAGAACACGGCCCACAGAATCAACTAAGCAGGGCTCATAAGGGCTCACAGAGACTGAAGTGGCAACCATGGAGCCTGCATGGGTCTGCTCTAGGTCCTCTGTATATGTGCTGTGGTCGTTTAGCTTGGGGTTTTTGTGGGACTCCTAACAGTGGGAGTGGGGGTGCCTCTGCCTCTTTTGCCTGTGCTCAGGGTCCTATTCCTCCTACTGGGTTACCTCATCCAGCCTTGATATGAGAGTTTGAGCCTAGTCTTATCTCATCTTACTATTGCCATGTTCGGTTGATATCACTGGGAGGCCTGCTCTTTTCTGAAGGGAAATGAAGGAGCAGCAGATCTGGGGGAGAGGAGAGATACAGGGGAGAGTGGAGGGAGGGGAGGCTGCAGTTGGGATGTACTGTATGAGAGAAGAGAAAAGAAAAAGAAAAAATCGATAAAATAGTCAAGGAAATATTTGCTATGGTCCCACAAAAGATAGTAAGAAAGGAGGAGGAGGAGGAAGAGGAGGAAGAGGAGGAGGAGGGAGGGTAAAGATAAAATCAACACTTTAGAGTATCAGAGAGGGCTGAAGGTAGAGTGCAGTTTAGAATACCTGGGGGAGTGAGTGAAGAAAAGTCTCACGGAAGAAGAATTCAGACAGTGAGGAACCTGTGCCTCACGGGGAGGTGCATCCCCACTGTGTGTGATGAGCTGCAAGGCCCTGGGGCTGGAGTTGCATGTGATGGGAGAAAAGTAGATGACATCAAGCAGTCAGATCACAGAAGGCTCTGCAGGCTATGGTAGGGATGAAGAGATCTCCCCGAGTAAGCGGGAGCTAAATGTAAGATTTTCAGTAAAAAAAATCAACAACAACAACAACAACAAAAAAATAGGTTGCATTTTTAAAGGGTCAACTTTGAATGTGATCTTGGCAAAGGTAAGGAGGGCAGCACCTGACCTGTCAGAGGGTAGGGCCCGATAGGAGAGGCACCGGTGGTATTCAGTGGTGATAATATGTGGTTTGGGGAACTTGGTTTATAGGTGAAGGGGCCAATATTTGCATAGGAATTGGATCGGAGGTACAGGAGAAAGAACGAGGCAGGCCGTTTGCACTCACAGGTCAATCAATGCACAATCATATAAGGATAAAGTGGACAGAGGTGAGCTAGATGATAGAGTGATACACAAATCCCACTTGGGTATCTCACATACAAGTACTTAAGACTCTTCAGCTGAGTGTAAACAGCGGAGTGGGATTTTTCCAAGAGATCCTGTGTGGTAGTTTGAATAAGTCCCCACACCATACTAACTCATGTTGAAATATAACGGTCACGTGATAGTCTAAGTAAGCTTGGGGAAATCTTTAGGAGATAATTAGGCCATGTGGGCTCTTCCTTCATGTGTGGGACTGTGGGCTCTTACAGAAAGGTTTGTGGTAGAGAGTTCATTGCCTCTTCCCTCTCTCCCTTCTGCCATTCGATGATACATTTGACAATTGATCCTAGGGAGAAATAATAAAGCATCTATTTCTTCACTTAGAAAATGTTTTATTGATTAGATTTGTTCTTTTGACAATTTCATACAAATTTATAGTTCATTCTGCTCACCCTCATCCCTCAGTCCTCCATGATCTCGGCCCCACCTCAGTCACCCCTCCATCCTTCCTACAAGAATTCTTTCCCATATTCATGCATTTTTTGGTTTGCTTTGGGACCCTCTGATTTTATCTGGGACCATCTGTGTAGCCATAGGTTTGAAACTACCCATGGGGGCCTGGTGGGCTCAGCATTTGTTACACAACTGAAGTAAATTACTATCCCTTCCCCAGGATCCATCTGTTCAGTAGGGGTAGAAGGGCCCACAAACCCATTCCTGATTGATGATCGACAGTGGACCATTGCAGTCTTGTGCAAGCAAGCACAGCTGCTGAAGGATCATGTTGACAATGTCTGTGTCGTGCCCTGAAGAAAGCATTTTAGGTTCCTGTTCCCCAACTTCTGATTCTTACGTTCTTCTCTCTCTCTCTCTCTCTCTCTCTCTCTCTCTCTCTCTCTCTCTCTCTCCAGCTTTTCCTTGGATTTAGAGGGAGTGGTGTAAATGTCCTGCTTAGGGCTGAGCACTAAACTGTCATTTATTCTAAGCATCTTGATCATCACGAGTCTCTCTTTATTCACCACTGTTTGCTGCAAAGGTAAGTTTCTTAGGTTGAAGCTGAGAATAGCGGGGTTGTCTATTGGCATAAACATCAAATTTAGGCAGCAATTGGGTGCCATGCTAATTTAGCAAAGCCACAGTAGTAAGGTCTCGCCTAAGTCTGTAACATCCACAGTTATGAGGGTGTTTAGTGGATTTACAGAATCAGGTATGAATTCCCTCCTGTGGAATGGGCATCGAATCCACTCTGAGAGTGGTTGCTTACCCCAATAACAATCATGCCACTATCACTCCAGTGAGCACCTCTTACCTGGTGTTGCAGTTCATATAGTTCACAACTTGGTAAGGCCATTGATGCCTTATTTACCCCGGCAGCCTGCACAGCACCTTCCGGTACTATGAAAGTCAGCAGTGGGGAGGAAGCCTCCAGGTCAGTGCCAGTCTGCTCTGTATCTTGCAACCAAAGTATGTGGTGTTTTCCAGCAGTAGGGTTTCATCACACAGTTCTGATGGTCAACCAAGAGGAAAAGCAATAGCCTGTCCAGCCATGGGGACCTCTGGGGCCTCTTCTGACCAACAACTCATGAGGCGGTACCTCTCACCAGCACTCATGAGGAGGTATCCCACACCAGCACTATGGCTTCGTTTAGTAGCAACCTGACTTTTAGGAATGACGTTATCCAGTAATGCAGGGCATCTCCCTTCTGACTATTTTTTTTCACTTATATTTTTAATTGGTTTACAAAGCAGTAGGTTTCCCTGTGACTTTTCTATATTTCCTTGGCTTTGGTTAGCCTCCGTCCCTGTCTCCCTCATCTCCCCGTCTTTCCCTGTCTCCCATCCTTACTTGAACCATTCCATCTCCGTTGTTCCCCTCTCTACTTCCTTATTACCTCTGTTCTACTGTCTCCTCTCACACAGCACCCCCCCCCACCGTGGTCCCTAGTTTCCTGGCTTCTGTAGATGTTCTGAATTAAACACATAAAACTAAAGTTTTGAATCTAAGATCCACATATAAGGAAGAGCACATGCCATTTATCTCTCTGAGCCCGAGTTACCTCACTCAGTTTAATTACTGCCAATTCTGTCCATTTACCTGCAAAATTCTTAATTTCATTTTTCTTTACGGTTGAATGAAGTTCCATTACGCACATGTATCACATTTTCATCATCCACTCATCAGCTGATGAGCACCAAGGCTGCTTCCATGACCTGGCTATTCTCAGGAAAAGCCGTGTGTGTGGATGAGCATGTGTCTCTACACTGGGAAGCCGAGTCCTCCAGGTATATGCCAGAGTGGAATAGCTGGGTCACATAGTAGTCTCTTTCAACTTTGCGAGGAATCTAAATGCTGACTTGCACAGTGGCTGCACCAGTCTGCACTCACACCGACAGTGAATCATTGCTGATAATTTGGAGGGTTTCATGCTAAACTGAAGAACCAGGGTGCCTCTTTGCAGGTGGCTCACCTTGATTTTTCTTTTTTAGCAATAAGTGGTCAGACTAGGGTTCCCAACAGGATTTGGTCTCTGTAGTGTGTGAGTAGACTGGACATGGATACAAACATTGGGACACAGACGCAGGCTAAGTAAGTCTAGAGAGAAGGGAATGAGGATCACTCAAGGGAGTAGAATCGTGTTGACAGGTTTGACACCAAATGGGTAATGGCCCTGAGAAGCGATGGACGAACCATAAAGCAGGGCTCCAAAGAAGGTACTTATCGGTTACATCACTTCCTTCCATGTGATACGAGCTTCCCGCCTCTCCCAGAGTCCATGGTGAGGAATGTAAACATTCTGGAGACTGTGCTAATAACACAGCATCCCCTCCCCCCACTTTTTTAAAAATTATTCTGACCGTCTCCTCGATAGGAAGAGTGTGAAGGAAGAAGAGTTTATTTCAGTTCATTGTTTCAGGGGAATCAGCGCATGGTCATTTGGCCTGGTGTGGTTCAGCATAACATCATGGCGGCCGGGATGGTGGGGGCTGCTCTGTGCTGCTCTGTGAATAGGAGGCAGAGATTAAGGGGGGGGGGCTGGTGCTGGGCTGGCTTGCTCTCTTGTCCCTTTTATTCTGCCTGGGTCCTGACCTGATGAGATGACGCCACTCACAGTGGGCTTTCCTCCCTGTTAGTCCTCTCTGGAAACGCTGTCACAGACACACCCACAGGTCTGTGTTACCCAAGCTTCTGGGTAATTCTAAATTCTGTCAACTTGACAATCAAAGCCAACCATGGCGGAGAACAAGGGGGGCTAATTCAAACTACAAAGATATGGAAGGATGCAGAGTCACATTCAGATCTACACTTTTATCTGCTTCCGCACTATAGGGAAAAAATAACTTTCTTGAAATACATCTCTATAAAAAGTAAGGTAAGGCAGCTGTGGGGACAGCACAGTTGGCAAGGTGTTTGTTGAAGCAGGAGGACCCGAGTTCTGTCCCCAGGACCCATGTAAAAGCTGGCTACAGTGGATCATGCACCTATAGCCACAGCTCTAGGGATGGGGGAATGGGGAAATGGATCCCTGGGGCTTATCAGCCATCCATATTACTCAGTGAGTTTCAGGCCAGTAAGAGGCCCTGTCCCAATAAATAAATAAATAAAATGTAAAAGGTGTGTAGCATCTAAAGAATGGCATCCACGATGTTCTCTAGACTCTATGTTGCACACATGCACGCACACATGTCAGCACGCACCCATGAGCCTGCACATACACACACACACACACACACACACACACACACACACACACACCATATATGCATACATACAAAAATGAGATAGGACACCATTGCCTGTGTTTCAGTTACGTGATTATCCCTGTAACAACCACAGTAATCAGGAAAATGTGAAATGCAGTTGGCTTAACCTCGGCCATAGGATGATTCCTGGGGGCTCAGAGGAGGCAGTGTCTCCACGGAGAAGGGAAGTTAAGGAGCTCGCTGAGTGGACAAGGAACAATGGCTGCAGGGCTTGAGGGATGCTTTCTCAGGAACGATGAAGAGATGGCCAGTTGGCCATCTCCAGGATTCTTTAGCTGTATCCCTTGGCTGTACACTAAGGCTGCGTCAGGGCTGTAACAATTATCAACCAATTCTAAGCGAAGGCAGAAGCTCACAAACTGAAGAGATGGTCGCAGGTAACCCTCCATGGCAGGATGCCCCCAGCCCATGCAGACTTGACCTTGTCCCAAAGTCAATGCCAATGCCTCCAGCTGCTACAAGCAACTGTTCATCCCAAGGCAGATCGATGTGGCTTCTCCTCTGGCTTCCTGGGGACACTTCTTCCCACCTCTACCACAGTACGGGGAACATTGCTTTCTCCACAGCTGTGTGCTGTCTGAGATCACTGGAAGCTTCTAGAAGATCTTAGTTTTTTTGTGCGTCTTTGTATCCGACTCTCATGGACAGTAATAGACACATAACAGACACTCAGAAATGATCGCTAAAAATGGTGATTGCGTTTTCAAGCTTTTGGAACTGGGTTTGTACAAAATCAGCATTTCTTAAATAACTCTCCCCCGGCCACCCCAGTATGAGGAAATGCTCAGTAATTGGAGGGTATTCAGGGCTGTTGTCACAACCGCTTCTGCGTCTAGTCCATTTTCACCTGGCTAATCAGACCACTTCATACTTCAGGCCACACAGGTTGAAGCATACGTGGGTCCGTGACCCGAGGTTGTTCATTAGTGAAAAGCGTTGCCTTTGTGTCACAGTTTGCAAGCTTCATGGTCAAATGCGAAAGTCCCATGACGACAACAAACAGGAGCCAGGTTCTGGTAGCTGAGGGGAGAGGAAAGGAGAGGAGATAAAGGATGAGGTAGAGGCTGGGATGGGGAGGGGCTCCCAGGAAAGAGATCAGATGGCATAAGAAACCCCCAGACCCAGTTAACTGAGAGTATATGCGATTCTAGGACCTAAAGTCACGGGAACCGATACGTTCTTTTTTAAAGCTAAATTCTTCCGTATGCAACTGACATGTCATTATTTATAAAGTATTATAACTGCCTCTCAGAGAGGCACAAATAAAGGCTCTGACGAGTCCTGCAGTGTGGAAATTGGTTTCACTTTTTTTAAAAATTTTTACAGATATCTCCCAAACATAAATACCAAGTCCTTTTTCACAGTGACAAATATTAATAACCTGAAGGTCTATTGATTTTACACATTACGAAATATCCATAGAAACCTGTGCTACCTTGGGTTAAGAGAAGACACAGTAACTAGTATGCACAGGGATTGGACCCATGACCTCGGTCAGCTAAGTCGGGAGGACCGATGGCGTGAGTTAGGGAGACCTCTGGTCCTAGGGCCCATTGCAACACCGTTCCAGAATTGCTTCTATCAGTTATTACTGCTATTTACTGTGAGTAGCAATGAAAATATTAGCATCAATTAATATTAAATTAATTAATATCAAATAATATGTGCTGGATAAGGTGTGTGTATGCATGCATGTGTGTATATGTGTGTGTGTATGTGTGTGTGTGTGTGTGTTACACTGCCTCATTTCGTCATCACCTCATAAGCCGATGAAGATCAGAGAAGTTGAAGGTCACGATGTCAAGTCACAAATGGGACCAGTGTCTGAATTCAGGTCCAGGTTATGTTGGAACCATGTTCTTTCCATTACAAGCCCACATCTGGGAGCCTGCAAACAGAATCTGAAAGAGGCACCGGACATCGCTGTAACGACTGTTGCGCCAGTCTTCATGGCCGCCAAGAATCCCGCCTAAAGCCCTCCTCCGCTTTTCCTCCATGAGTGTTCCTTCTCCCTCTACCAGAGAGTCTCACGGGGATTATAACACAGGCTGTCACCACCGTGTCGTCCTTGGTGCCATGGAACTTTTAATAGCATGGTCTCCAGTAGAGGGGCCATGGAAAATGGAAGCTTCAAGACAACCACACCAGCCACTGTCTGAAGCCTCTCTGGGGAGGGTGAGGCTGAGATGTGGCCACAGGAAGGGGCACAGCTGGATTCCTCCTGTCAATCACTGAGTCTCTGGTGCCTCCCTAACAATGCCGCCCTGGGGTGGGGACGAGGGATGTCACATTTAGAGGGAGCTGGGTGAGAAGGCAAGGACTTCAGATCTTGGCTCTGTCATCTGTGAGCTGAGTGGCTTTCTTAATAAGTACCGTGTCTCTCTGGGTTTCAGTTTTCTCCTCTAGAAATTAAGAATGACAAAGCTTGCATTTGTTCCCCGACAAGGCACCTGCTGCCAGAGTGATTAAAAGCCATGTGAGTAAAAGCACTTCTCAAACTCTTACAGGGCCTTAAAACACAAAGTGCTCAAGTGCTAGGTTATTGATACTGGTTATTTGTAAAGATGTTCTTTTTTTTTTTTTTTTTTTTTGGACGATAAAGCATAGTAAGTTTTTAAAGTCAACTCTAAAGCTAGCATTAAAACATACTGTTTACATAAAATACCCAAATATGTGTTTCTGCATAGAAAATAAACATGTTTTCCAAAACACTAACAGTGATGGGTGGTTTTTAACCTTTTTCCATTTATTCCTTTATGCTATTCAAATTTTTTATAATGGACATGGATTGTTGGTATGGTATTTATTTGAAAAAAAGAAAAAAAGTACCTCTTCTCATTTGGGAGTTGTGGCAGATGAAGAAATAAATTGCTCAGCTCGCCCTTCAAAAGTGACCCTCCCCGCTGCTGTTTGGAAGTTCTCCCTCCCACGGCCGGCCCCTTCAGCTTTCCGGTTTTTTATTTATTGTGAGATGCTAATTGTGTGTACATTGATGGGACACAATGTTTGATCTATACACACCCTGTAAAAAGATCCCACCGAGCTAATTAACATATTCATCTCCTGGTACGCAATATGTCCGCGTTTTCATTGAGCCTTATAAATCTGTTCTTTACGGATTTGTAATGCAAAGTGCGTTACTGACCAGTCTCACCTTGCAGCCTCCTAGAGAGTCATGGGTTGCAGGCTCTCACAGCCACACCCAACTTTCAAGCACGTGCTGAGGACCCACACTCAGGTCTCGGTTATCGTTTGCATCATGCACTGGGCCACCTCCCCAGCCCCCAAACCAAAATGTCTAACTCAGAACATATCTGTGACCCTTCGAACTCCTCACCTCCACCTTCAAAGTCACCCAGGCATCCCACTTCTGCTGTAGCATTCGTCTGTGTCAAAACAACCAAAAACTCCAGGGCAGTGAACGTGCCCAAACTGCTGGTGTGTGCCTATGGATCACTGACGGGGACCTCTCGGAGGCTCCTGGGTGCACCCCTTTGTGTCCAGGCTCCCTATAAGTAGCTGCTTACCTACTGCCAGTTCCTTCCAACCCCTCCCTCCACTCGGCTTGAGTGGTTCCTGAGGTGAGCAGAAACTCATTTTAGGAGTCTGCACTGGGAAGTGGGACAGGATGGGAGGGGGAGAGGGGGATGAGGGGAGAGGGGGATTGAATGTTAATCCACTGTGCGCTAGTCTTGAATCCCTCTGAGCTTCACAATCTCCATTCATTAAATAAGAACAGCCACAACCATTTCACAGGGCTATGGTTACAAACTACAAATGCAGGGACCAGGCAGCGTTCTTGGCATAGTTGGTACCTACTACACTGTGAGCATTTAAACGTTGGCCATCATTACTATGATTGTGTGTAAGTGCACTCGGGGACTGGTGGTTACAATAAAGAAATCACAGATATTATTTCTATCACGTGATACCCGTGTGGTGGGCATGTTGGTGCTCTGACTGGGTCCTGCATCTATTGAGGGACCCGCTACTCCAGCTGCTTGAACAGCTGTTGGCAGGCAACCTTCACCAAGCAGCAGGGTGGTGGCTGCCTCACCCCAGGATGGACCCTTCAGCGCCGCCCACAAAGAACTACCAGTCTGTATGGGAGTGGGGATATATGGCCAAGTTCAGAGAACTCCGAGGCCATTCTAGCTCCAAAGTGTCCTGCTCCTGCGGAACCAGCTGTGGCTGGCTTGGAGGCAGCTTCATTCAGGACCACTTCACTCACTCCTCCCTTCCTGAAGGTGAATGCTCCCTCCACACCCTCCTGGCAAATCACCTTCTTACTGGGGTTCAGATCAGAGCTGGACTCCCAAAAAGCCTACCTTTGATGTCACCAGCATTTTAGAGTCCAGAATCCAATCTTTACCAGCAAGCCTTGCCTTGCTATATTCCCCATCTCATCCTGGCCTGAAGCAAAACCCTGGTGTAATTAGGTTAGGACATGTACCAGATTGCATTGGGCTATCTGCTCTCCTTAACGAGACTGCGGACAGCTTAAGGCTTGTTACTTGCCCTTGTACATGAGTTCAGCCCTTGTGAACGGCTCTGGTGTGTGACAGCTGCACAGGCAATATTTGCCAGAGGCTTCTGAACTCGTCACGTGTGCAAATCATACTTTAGCAGAAGTTGAGCTGGGGACGAGAACCCAGCTTGAGGTGCCTTAGCTCATATAAATGAAAAAAGCACCCACATTTGGAGGTCCTGATGCTGATGGCCACCATCATTTAGTGTTTCCATCCCATGTGTGGCCAAGCTTCATCTTCTGTTGTCTTCATTACTGGGTGAGCGCTCAAGGTGCCCATTTCAAGGGTCCATCCCACCAGCCATGCAAACCCAAGATAAAGAGGAAAGAAACTTTCTATGGTCCCAGAGTCAGCTCTTAGCCAGTCTTGGTCATGCGCTCAGGTCTGAGCTAATCATAGTAGGCAAAGGAAACATACATGTGACCTGCACACACTGAGGTTTGGCATTCTTCCTTGGAAGGACAGGAAGTGCCAACCTCACCAGAAGCCCACAGGGGGTAGGGAAGAATGGGGTACAGTAGGAAATAACTTAAACTCTAAGAGCGTTCATAAAGGTCAGGCCAAGCAACAAATATCCAAGGACTGTGTGTTAGGACTGTGTGCAGAGAGTGTCTCCATCAGAAAGTATGCTGCAGGCACATGCATGCTCTTGGGAGTCAGACAGATGAGAGAACAGGTCCTTATTTTTCAAAATCAATAAAATAGTTTCTCCCCTCATTTTCTCTATAGGAATATATTTCAATATTTGCTCGCAAATTATTATTCATACATCTGTCCTTTAGAACCATGTGTATGTGTGTGTATGAGTGTATGTATTTGCATGTGTATATATGTGTGTGTATGTGTATGCAAATGAGTGTCTATGTCTGTATATTTTTGAATTTGTGAGTTTGTATGTGAGTCTATGCTTGTATGTGTCTTAGGGTTACTATTGTTGTGATGAAACACCATGACCATAAGCAACTTGTGAGGCAAATTTTTACTTTGTTTACACTTACACATCACTGGCCACCATGGAAGGATTCAGTACAGGAACTCAAGCAGGGCAGAAAACTGGAGGCAGGAGTTGATGCAGAGGCCATAGAGGGGTGTTTCTTACCAGCCTGCTCCTCATGGCTTGCTCAGCCTTATAGCACCCAGGACTACCGGCCCAGGGGTAGAACCACCCACAGTATCCTGGGCCCTCCCACATCAATTCTCAATCAAGAAGATGAATTATAAACTTGTCACCAGGTCAATCTCATGCATTTTCTCAGTTGAGGTTGCCTCTCCTCCAGTGACTCTAGCTTGAATCATGTTGAAAACTAGCCAGCACATTGTGTGTGTGAGGCTTTGTATGAGGGTCTATTTTTGTGTGTGCATGTGTGTGTTGTGTACAGGTCTGTGTGCCTGCATAGGTTTGTGTGTGTTGTGTGTATGTGGTGTGTGTGTGTGAGTGTGTATATGGGCATGTGCACATTTGCACCTTGAGAATGTTGCACAAGCATTAAATTGCATTCTTTTGAACAGGGAGACCTTCTCTAACTGCTTCTTGTGTTCACTCTTTCCTGTCTGGTGACAAACTGGAGTCTGCAAAGCCTCTGTAGGCAGGCACAAGGTAGTGGGGTGCTGCACAGCAGGAAGTTATATCAGTGGGTGTGGGGGGCAGGGATGGGGGTGAGGATGGTTGGGGGAGGGTGGTTGTATGGTCAAAGTTTAGGAGCCCTGAACTCGGTGAAGTTTTGTGGATATTTTCCCAGGGACCTCTCAGAGCTTTTAATACGTTCCTCGTCCTTAGGTTTCCAGGAAGGGGAAGACAGATTACAGAATTTCCTGGTCTTGTTTCTTATTTCCATCGCTAAAACCTTTTGGGGACACAAATTCACAGGGCAAGTGTGTGAAGAAAATATTTTTGATCAGCTCTCCAATACCATCTTTCAAAACATTTAATCATTCTAATTTTGGAGTTTGATAGTCACATTGTCAGAGCTGTCAGAGGCAGAAACTAATTCCTATTTTTGTCTAGCCGACACTGGGTGAGTGTGGGCACAGCTGTACAACAGTTTCTTCCCTGAAGAGACTTTTCAATGGGTTTGTGGGGGCACCAACATAAACTCGGAAGGTAGCATTCTTCCAGGTCCCAGGGACTTAGCTCTGGGTCCCCAGCATCATTAAATTCCCAGCTTCCCCTCTCTTGCTCTGCATCTCTGGCCACTGATGTCTCACCCTCTGCGCCTTTGTTCCTCCCCCTTCCTTTGCCCCCTCAGTTCCCTCAGCCTGAAATGCCTTTCTCTGCCCCTGAGACCACCACAGTCCACTCCTCCCCCTCCACTGTACGCATGTCCTCTTTGCCCGATTATAGTTGGAGGGAGGTGAGTGCAGTGTTGGAGAGAGAGGAAGAGTGTCCAGCTGAGTGTGGATGTGCTGGGATGGTTACTGTTGGTCGAATCCAATCTAGTTGCAGAACTGTCAAGGATAGGAGGGCTCCTGGGGCCCTCGTCTCTGCATCATACCCCTTTCTCTAGCCCAGAAAGATACTACAGCACACTTGGGAAGCGATGAACTCTAACTGGCAGAGCCTGGGGCTGCAAAGGCCCCTTTCCTACCCCCTGCCTATGCAACCTGAGTGAACTGTTTTCCTCCGTGTGCCTCAGTTCCTTCTCCTATAAAATGGTGAGATCAAAAAAGGCCAGCAATCCTCGGGTCCAGCTGCCCACCAAGGTTGTCTTGGATATCTAGTTAAAGGTACAGTTTTCTGAAGAATACAAACAGTCTCTGAAGATGGGCTTAGAACTTTGTAGAATTAGAATTTAAATTATTTATTTATTTGACTGTGTGTATGCAGATGTGTATGCTTGGCATGGCTTGTATTATTTTTTAATTAAGAAAATGTTTTCATTCATTTTTCACACCAATCAAAGATCCCCCTCTTCCCTCTACCCACCCTCTCCAGTCTCCCCCTTCCAACCCACCCCCACTATCCCCTGCAAGAAGTCAAAGCCTCCCATGGGGAGGCACATCCAGTAGAGGCAAGTCCAAGCCCTTCCCCCTGTTTCAAGGCTGTACAAGGTGTCCCATCGTAGGTATTGGGCACCAAAAAGCCCACTCATGCACCAGGGATGGATTCTGATCCCACCATCAGGGGGCCTCCCAAGCAGATCAAGCTACACAACTGTCTTGCCATGCAGAGGGCCTAGTCCAGTCATTGACGCAACTTTCGTGAGTTCCCACTAGTTTGGTTTGGTCGTCTCTGCAGGTTTCCCCATAATGATCCTGATGCACTTGCTCATAGAATCCCTCCCTCTTCTCTCTCTTTGACTGGGCTCTTGGAGCTCTGCCTGGTGTTTGGCTGTGGATCTCTGCATCTGCCTCCATCAGTCACTGGAGAAAAGCTCTGTGATGATGTTAGGATATTCACTGATCTGATCACTGAGGGACATGGCTTGTATTTGAAGGTCAGAGGACAGTTTACAGGAGTCATTTCTCGCCTTTCACTTTGTTGAAGCACGTTTTCTCTTGCATCTCCCACAATGTGCGCTCTTGAGTCCAGCCAGAGAGCTTCCAGTAGATTCTCTGGTCTCCACCTCCCATCCATCTCTCTGTGGGAGTGCTGGGATTACAGATGTGCACCACACCAAATGGCTTGAAGTTAAACAACAGCAAAACAAACCCATGAGGTCCAGAGATCAAACTCAGGCTGTCAGGTTTGTGCGTCATGTGCTTTTACCTGCTGAGCCATCCCGCTAGGCCCGGAAACTGGACTTTGAATGAATCCATCACAAGCAGTAACACTGAGCTACACTGTCTCTGCCATTATTTCTCCAAACCAAACACACCGGCAAGTATCCCAACACTATTGTGTTCATGAAACTCTCTGTGTATACTCTCCCTGATACTGTGGTGGGGCTAGAGCTAACAATCACAGAATTCCACTCTAGAAATGTGGAACTTACAGGTCCTTGACCAGAACACTCAGGTGCTGTGGGCTCACTTGCAGCAAGAGAGTGTAAGTATCTGTGTGTACAGATAAGAGGCTAAAATTTGATGAGTTATTAGCCCATCCCAGTGACCTCCAGTTTCTTATGCCTAAGAACTTCCCAAATGACTAGTCTATCATGTAAGAATCCCTCTACCAGTTTCTGAGAACCACTAAGCCTTTTTTGCGTAAGCCAGCTCAAGGTAGTCTCTATAGCTTATAACCAAGAACCCTATGACTACAAAGTTTGTGCTTGTACTGTTCAAACTCATCTTCTATGCTGGAGCAAAGGTCCCTCCATTCCCTGCTGAAAGGCCTCCATCCTGAACCAGTCCCAGCCACAGTTAAAAAACCTCAGCCCTCTTCCTCTCTCTCTCTCTCTCTCTCTCTCTCTCTCTCTCTCTCTCTCACCATTTCCTTTTCCTCTTGCTGTGTTTCTGCCGCTTCTTCTCACTTTCCGACAACCCTTTGCTGCCATGAATCATGGCTCCTCCCATCTATAATGTATGGGTGACTTTCGCATGGCTGTGATAAGACACCATGACCAAGACAACGTATAAAAAAAAGCATTGAATCGGGCTCACAGTTTCAGAGGGTCAGAGTCTACAATGGCAAAGTGAAGGCATGCTGACAAGGACATCTGGGAGCTCACATCTCAAAGAGCAAACTGCAAACAGAAAGCACACAAGGAATGCTGGGAGTCTTTTGAAACCTCAAAGCTGGCCTCCAGTGACACACGTCCTTCAACAAGGCCACATCTCCTAATCCTTCCCAAACAGTTATGCCCACTGGGGATCATCTAAGTACTCAAACGTATAATCCTGTGGGGCCTGTTATCATTCAAAACCACTACATGTCCTAAGCCTTTGTGACAGGTTCTTGTCTTCAATAACTCTGGTTCTGTGCCTTCAAATTATTAATTCCTTGAGGGCATAGAATATGAATTAGCAAAACAAAACACAACAAAAGCCTGATTATTTATCGTTTGGGTCAGAAGAATGACCAAGGAGTATGTTGAATATTAAGGTGGAAGGGTCTGGAGTCCCATCTCAGTTTTGCTAACTTGTATGTGGGATTTGAACCCCAGAAGGTCATCAGCTCCAGGACACAGTTGTGATTGGATGGAGTCTTTACAGAGTCACAACCAGAGACCAGCCTGTTCACTGAAGATGATTTGAAGGAAGCACGTAGCCTCTTGCAAAAGCAGCCCCATCTTCCCAGCGATGGGATCCCAGAGGGAAGAGAAGGCCTCATTTACAAGCCTGGCACACCATCTGTAAGTGAAAGTCATTAACCTTGATTCCCTCACCCCAGGTCCCTGGGACACCAAGAGTGATGGAAGCTGCCCTTCCAAGATGCAGAGCTCAGGCCTCCAAGTGATAAGATGCTCACAGCTCTCCCAAGGCACTGCCTGGGGACAATCATTCTACCTGGCTTTCTGCCCCAGCTGTGAGGAGCCCTCACCCAGAGGGGCTGCACCTCAGACTGGGGAATCAGAAACAGAGTCTCAACGTGAACCAGAGACTTGGTCCCTGCCCTCAGCAAGTCTGGATTCTGCTTGAGGACACAGCTCACATCTGTGTGTGAAAACCACTTTGGAATATTTATGAAGCTGCCTTGTGCCTCTTGCAAACAAACACAGTGTGTAGAGTCCTCACAGAGACAACCTGTCTCACAGCAGGAAGGGACCTTACATGTTGGCCAGTCTGGGGTCACTGAAGGGAGGCTCATGGGCTACATGACCTGGTGGTATATTATTTGATGCACATAATGACTTTATTATTATTATTAAATACATTATTGAGTATGAGTGTTTTGCCTGCATGTGTGTTTGTGGATCCAGTGCATGGCTGGTACCCATGGAGATCAGAAGAGGACATTGGATCCATTGGCACTAGAGTAATAGATGAATATGAGCTGTCATGTGGGTGCCAGGACCCAAACTCGGGTCTTCTGCAAGATCATAGGGGATAATTCATATACCATACAAGCTTCTCATAGAAAAGATAAGCAACCTGGCATCCCCAGAGGCTCAGCTTCCTTCCTGACAACTACTGGCTGGACCTAAGGTGTCTACTCAACATAGGATGCCTGTTCTGCAGACTCCTCACTGTCCATCACCTGACTCCCGATCCCGGGATCCTTTGCTTCATGCCTGTGTATCACTGCATGCATTGTATTGTTCCCCTCAGCATATAAAAATAACTCCATAGCCATTTCTTTTTAAATATCTTATTTATTCTTTGAAAATCTCACGTATTTATCCAATGTCTTTTGATCGTATCTGTTCATGACTACTCCCTCTAGTTCTTTTCACCCCACCTCACTCCCAACTTTATGCCTCCCTTATTCTATCGTTATTAATATTTCCCTGGGTACAATTTGTGTTGCCCACATAAACACAGGTTTGGGGATGAAGTGGAAGAGGAGGCTGAAGGAATGTAAGAGCTGGTGGGTGGAGAGGAGAGCTGTGCAATGTTTGGCTTCTGGAAATGCTATACGCTCATCGGTCCCCAACAGTTGCTGTTACCTGCATAATATCAAGCCAGTCAAAATCCCAGCACTGAGAAGTGGGGAATGGGGTCTCCAAGTTCCCACCCCTAACTGAGGCCCTACTGGCAGTTGATGGCTGCTGAATCTCTCACTTAAATCATCTGTCTTGTGTATTAAGCTTCTGAAAACATGGTTCCTGGTGGAATTCTGCGACATTGAGATTCAGAGAAAGGAAAAGCTCAAAGCCTGGCCCCTGCATTGTTTTCAGAGTTCGATCCAAGTCAAGAGGGACAGAAACCTGGGTCTGAAACCCATCATCAGCATTGTATGACTCTGTCTTTGGAGGATTGTCTCAGTCCTCTGAGCCTCAGTTGGCCAGATCTATAAAATGGGTACAGAAATAGCCAGCTTGGAGTCACAATGCAGATGAAAAGAGAAAATTTTATGAGTACTTTATATAGCATGTCTGTTGGTACAGGGCTCCAATTTTGTGTTTCCTTGAGCCCCATAGCCTCTGCTGTTGGACCGTCTAAATGAACTTTCAGAATTTTGTTTCACCTCCTCTCTGTTTAACGGGTGTTCTCAGGTCTGCATTGTCTGTTCCCTCTCTTCCACTGGTGCATCTTCCAGGGCACGGCTTTGGTATACACATCCTTCTCAGTCTTCAGTCAAAGTCAGGAGAAAAAAAAAATTTTTTACAGTGCAAAGTGGCAATCATAGGTAATAGCTCCCATGTCCTGTTGCTGTGGTGTGCCAAGTGTTATGCAAGATACACTCTCAGGTACATTTGAACTCCACAGCCACCATAGCAGATGACCATGAGATATATGTATTGTTGAATAACGTATCACCCCCAAATTTAGCTTCTTCAAAATGGCAATAAATATTTGCTCCCTCATGCTGAGTGTCTGGTTAGGATTTCAGGAATGACTTAGCCGAGTGCGACCAGCTCAGGCTGTCTTACTGGGAGGCAGTCATCTGAGGGTTTGGCTGGATGGTCCACTTTCAAGGTATTTCACACACCTGTTCGGCAAGGTGGTATTGGTTGCTGACAGGAAGCTCCATGCTTTGCCAGGTAGACTTCTGTGTGGGGCTGATTGAGTGTGTTCTTTACATGGTGGCTGATGTAGATGCCCCAAGGGAGTATCCTCTATGGGGCTGAAGACTCACTCCATCATTTCAATAGCATGTTCTTGTTTGTGCATATCCATCTTAGTCTTTGCCATAAGATCCTGAGGACCATTTTTGAGATTAACATGATCTATTGTTCCCATATTAAAAGTAGAGAAACTGGGATGCCAAAATGGCTTGGTTGGTAAAGCAAATGCCATAAACACATATAAAGACCCAAGTTTGATCCCCCCAAAGCCCGTGTGTGGTGTCATGTGCCTGTAACCCCAGCACGGGAAGCAGAGGTAGGAAGATCTCCAGGGTCTATTGACCACCCAGTCTACGTGACTTGGTTCAGTGAGAGACTTTTTCTCAAAAAATAAAATAAAAAAGAGGCTGTGGAAGACACTAGACATCATTTCTGCCCTCCACAAGCATGTACACACATGGGCACACTCACCCTTCATATGCACACAAACACACTAACATGTATAAACACACTAATTACTTAAAACAGAGTAAGGCTTAGGCAGAGCTTGGACATAGATGATATGCATAGGATGGACAAGGCTGGGGTTCTAGCTTATTTTCATCTAAATTTGCATCTGTAAGCGCTGGGCCACTCAGACTTACTGTATCCCAAGGATTCTCAAAACTTCGGAGCATTAAGAAAACAATTTCATTATTTAGCAGGTTAGGAATGGGTGGGTGTTTGCTGATAAGCAAGAGACCATTCATCTACTCGTTCCTTCATTTACCCATTTAACAAATACCCCTGGGAAATCTTCATTTATGCTGCTCTTGGAAGCAAGTGGCATGGCTGAAATCACACACTTAGTAAATGGCAGGGTAGGACACAAAGCTGCACAACTCCTAGAGCACAGTGCTTTCTTACCACCTACAAGGTTGTTTTGAATGTACTGTATAAACCCCAGAGCATCCTGACGGAGCCCAGAAAAAAGTGACATGACTTCTCACCGACCAAGAGAGCAGCCTTCAGTAAGTACCAGTGCTCTCCTTCAAAACAGCTCTGAGCCCTGGAGCACACAAGCATTCAGACCTGTGAGAAAAACTCAGCTGGAGCTGTGAGTCAGATCTCACAGCGTCGCTAATAATGGGCGTCAGCTCTGCAGCCAAGCGTGTGCCGGGCACTGGGAAAGTATGAGGTAGTGATGCTGAGGAATGATCCTGAGACTACTTAATAAGGAAACGCAAACCAGGCCCACAACAGAATACCACCTCACATCTATTAGTTATGCACACGCGCACACGCGCGCGCACACACACACACACACATATGCACGCACGACAGAGAATACAAGTGTTGGCAACATTGTGAAGAAAGTGAAACACTCATGCACTGTGGCTATAAATGTAAAATGGTGAAGCTCCTACAGAAAGTGTGTGGTGAGGGGCTGAAGGGATGGCTCCATGGCAAAGAGTGCAAGCAATAGAGAGTTGCTTAGACCTCTTGCAGAGGACCTGAGTTTGGTTCCCAGCACCCATATTGGGTGACTCCTAACCTCCTGTAACTCCAGCTCCAGGGGATCTGATGCCCTCTTCTGGCCACCATGGGCAACTGCACTCACATGCACATACCCATCAGGTCTGCAGCCAAGCACGTTCCATGCCTTAGAAGAGTATCAGGGAGGCCTGAGAAATGATGCTGAATCCACTTAATAAACAAGAAAATGCAAACCACAGATACAGACACACATCCACAAAAGGAAAAATAAAAATCTTTTTTTTTTTTAAAGAAAAATTCAAAACAGGACTACTGGCTATGTGATCCAGCAGGTCCACATGTGAGTACATGCATAAAAGAACTGCAAGTGGGACTCTCAAAAATACATCTCTACACTATACTCATAGTGGCATTCTCCACTCTAGCTGGAATGTGCAATTTAGCTGGCTGAAGGATGATTGGGGAAACAGAGCATGGTGTATGCATACAATGGGACATCAGCTTTAAGAAGCCAGGGGAGGGCTGGAGAGATGGCTCAGAGGTTAAGAGCACTGACTGCTCCAGAGGTCCTGAGTTCAATTCCCAGCAACCACATGGTAGCTCACAACCATTTGTAATGAGATCTGGCGCCCTCTTCTGTATACATAATAAATAAATAAATCTTTAAAAAAAAAAAAAAGAAGCCAGGGGATTCTGTCACCTGCCATAATGTGGACGGGCCTGACTGTGATCAATGGGATAAGCCAGCTAGCTGCCTACAGAACACAGGCCTATCTGAGGTGTTAGTTGAATTCACAGACAAGGAGTAGCCCTCTTATTGCAAGGGACCTGGGGAGAGGGAAAGGGGGGAGTTTACATTCAATGAATACTGGATTTCAGCTTTACAAGATGAAGAATTCTGGAGAGGGACGATGTTCGTAGTCGGACGGTAGTGGGGGTGTAGTTTGTATCACTGAACAAATGCATGTTACGTGGACTTTACTGCCGTGAAAAAGGTATTTCATTGTGTCCTTTAATTTTATGATGGACACAGCCCCACTTGATGAGACAGCTTAGGGGCAGAGTGAGGGGGGCTAAGACACTCCATTACTTACATGGGGCCAGGAAGCTGGGAAGAGGCAGGGCTGGGACATCACATGACAAATCCTTCCTCCTAAAAGATGAAGCTTTTCGTGCTCTTGCTCCTGAATTTGCTGCCACGGGGGAGGCCCAGGAACCATTTTCACTGCGCGGGCACAGCAACTCATCAGTTACGGCATGCCTCGGGGAGGCAGTTGGCTTTTTATGGTCCGAGATCAAACTGGAAGAAAGAAAGGCTGGGGCTGTGGACTCCTTGAATGGGAACCATCAGAAACCAGAGCAGCCGGCCGGCCGCTGGTGTGGCAGTTCTCTCCCCAGCAGACGAATGAGACAGCGTTCCAGGTGGGCTGTGGAGGCACAGCGGAGAGAACTGTCTAGTCTGGGAACACAGAGAAAGATGTGTACAGGTCCAGCAGATGCTGCCAAATAGTTCTTTGCAACAGCTAGGCCAGACACTCTAGCTTTAAAAAAAAAAAAAACACCTCCTAAGATACTGGGAATTACTTTTGTTTAATTTGTGGGTGAGGGGATGATGCATGTAGCAGAACTGCTGTTGGGTCAGAGACAGGAGCTGGCTAGGGCCTGCCCCACCCCCCCCCTCTCCCTCCCTTGCCTTCTGAGTTCCTTGCCGGTCCACGTCACCCGCAGCTTCTCGCTGAGAGAGGTGACACTTTAATTCCGAGCCTGTGAATAGGAAGCCATTTTATACTTAATGGGAAGTGACCAGGGAACATGCCGGATTAACCAAGGGAGATTGTAAAGTGCCGGGTAAATATCAGCTGCTGGTCCAGCAGGGTGGGGAGGAGCTTGAACCAGTGCGCGAGCAGCATCCACCTCCAGAGGCCACCAGAATCAGGCACTTGCTGGATGCTGTTTAAGAAGGCCAGCATGACTCTGGGAGCTTCTGGCACTTTCTGGGACAAGTGGGTCTTAAAGAGGTTGACCTATAGTCATGAAAAAAAATTTTATTTGCAGAGGATTTATGAGCGAGGGTCTGTGTGTGTTGTTTCCACACTCCATGAGCTAACACATTGGGCTACTGGGGCCTCCTCCTTGTGGGTGTTGGGAACTGAACCAGGGTCCTCTGGAAGAGCAGCCGATGCTCTGGACCACTGAGCCATCTCTCCAGACTCTACCTTTTACTTTTTTTTTTTTTAAACAACTAGTGGTAAACATGTCTGACCTCTCGATATCAAGTCAATTTAACCTCCTTGGACCCAGCATACATTCTGGAAACACCTTTGTGTGTCCCCAACTTCCCCTAAATGGGGAGCTTATTGAACCCCTCCTGATTAAAAGAACTTGAGGGAACATTCTGAGAGTAAAATGACTCCAGGCACAGGGCTCAGAGTGCTAAATACCAAGGCTTAAAACCTGGTTCTGCATCTCCAAATCGTAATGTCCCACTACAAAAATGGAGATGTACAGAGTACCCATCCTATGGGGTGTTAGCAGGACTGAATGAGACTGGTCCACAGATCCTTCCAAAGGCTTTGTATGTCCTTTACTGAGAGTTGTACCACCAAACCCCGACATGAAAAGTTTCTAGTGTCCTGCTTGGCAGGTACACACACTTAAGTTTTGGCAGATCCAGCCACTCAAGTCAAATACTTCAGATGCCCCCAAAGTACCCTTGTGTTACTTTGGACATACTGTTCATGAAGCCTGAAGGAAGATATCTTTTCTTCCTCTTGGCCTCAGCATCCTCGTGCGCACACTGGCAGTAGGATGTGTTTCCATTCTGACAAAAATAAAAAATATCATTCTGATAAAAGCGAACCCGACAAGAAGGATTTCGTTTGGTTTACAGTTCAAGGCACAGTTCTCAGGTCATGGAAGCTGGGGTTGCAGGAGCTGGATGCAGCTGCTGACATGGTGTCCCCAATCCAGTAGCCACAGAAGCCAGAGGGCTGAAGGCTTGTACGCGTTCCACTCCATTGCCCCGTTCACACAGTTAAGATCCCAATCAGAGAATGTCCACACCCACAGTGGGAGGGTCTTCCTACCTCAATTAATACAACCAAGATAACCCCAAGGCATGACCAGAGGCCTGTCTCCCAGGTGATTCCAGACCCGGTCACTTTGACAACACTATCCATCACACCTAGAACCTCCAGCATCCCATCTCTATGTCCCCAGTCCCAGTCCTGGACTCTCCCTGCCCTGATCTCTTAAGAGGAGGTACCATAGAGATCTTTTTAAAGCGGAGAACTGCCTGCTGATGCTGTCTCCCATACTCTAGGATGCTGAGGAGCACCCAGGCCTTCTACCACCTCCTGTCCCCACCCTGTAGACAATGACAACAGAGTGGCTGTAGCGATTCCCAAATGTCCCTCAGAGTGTAAGATCTCTCCCTCCAGGTTAAAAAAAAAAACAAAAACATGACATCAGAGCAAACCCAACATAAATAAGGGGGAATGTTGGAGGAGGAGAGTGTTTTGCAGATGTCTGGGGCAATCTGTGGTACAGACACATGGAGAAATAATTACTCCCTCTGTGGAGACTCTAGAGAGGGAAACCGTGGCCCCAGAGAAGTGGCTTTGCCTCCAGCAGCCCCAGCTGCCCCATGTGTGTGTTGCGGTAAAAATCCCTAACGCTCTCAAGGTTGTGCTGATGTGTAAATGCATGGCTGACCTCCCGTAAATACCGAGGCATCTCAACACTGATTTTCAGAACACTGTGTTTTCATTATGGTTACCGAGGACAGAATCAGTGTCCCTTTTGGCCTCTGGAATCTCGGGTTCTTTGTGATACTCACGGCACAGCTTACCAACGGGAAAGAGGGCATTGGCTGTCTGACCTTCTGATGTGCTTTCTTTGGACTTCGATGTGACTTAAATGGGTTTGAATACATAGCTTCCGTTTTAACGGAAGCTTTTGTTTAGAACTCCACATCTGGACTTCTCTTGGGAAAATCTGGCGATGAGCCAGAGCTGGGGCAAGCTGCTAGCTGGAACTCGAAATGCACCCCTCTTTTAAGGATATGTGTGCTCACCTGTCCCCCTGAACCTTCATCAAACTAAATTATGTCTTCTACCTGGTAACTGAATGAAATGGGAACCCTGACAGCTGGAATTCTTTTTCCAGGCCCTTAGAACTGAAGATCCCCCTCCACCCCTTCCCCCAATTGTGAACCTCTTCGAGCTGAAAGCCCTTATAACCACTGAGGATGGGTCATGTCCATTTCCCCGCCACAATCTCAAAGTCTTCACAACAATCCAGGCAGGGCTGTCTCTGGGCCACCTGTGCAGTTTTGGGTGCCGTTGGGGGTCTGAGGCTCTGGGACCCCCCTAGTCCTGTTATCCGTTCCCATTCTCCTGACTCATGCCTTTCCCCAATCCAATCTTCCCTAGCAAAACCAGAGTGGGCAGCTTCTCAGCAACCGTTTATCAGACACAAGGAAATAACAGCTTTTAACCACGGCTCTCGCACTTGAAGACAGTGATCAGATTCCAGACCGTTTCCAGAAGTGCCCCTTGGGGCCCAGGGGAGACGTGGTTTCCATGATAACCAGTCCTTACTGTCGCCCGTCTCCAGGTTCTGAGAAGGGACAAGTATCTCGCTGCCTGGTAGTGCTGGAGGAAAGTGAAATACACAGCCCCAGCAGGAATGACATACACAGAGACAGCCGCCCCACTGCAATGGGCACCTGCAATCTGATGTCTTGACGGTGACTGAAGCCGTAATGGGCAGCCTCTTGGCTCCCTTCTCTCCAGACACCTCTTCCCGGCTGAGCTGGTCCAGTGTAAGGCAGGGGACATGGGAGAACAAAGATGAGAGAAAGATAATTTTTTTTAAGGACTTCAGGCTGTTCTTCGAGTGATCTTGGGTTTTAATTACTTTCCTGGGAAAAGAGGGGCCGGCAAGATGGCTCAGTGGGTAAGGGAGCTTGCTGCTAAGCCTGATAACCTGAGATTGGTCCCCTCCGTGAGTCCCACATGGTGAGGGGAGAGAACTGACTTCTCCAAGTTGTCCTCTGATCTCCACATGAACACGGTGGCACACCTATACACACTCATAAACAAACAAACAAACAAATAAATAAAAATAATAAAATGCAATAGAAGCTTAAAAACAAAGAGAAAAAAATATTAAACTAGGAAAATGCAAGGGACAGAGAAAATACTTTTTAGATGTTAAAAAGATCATATACACATTGCTATATACCTACAACCCAGCACTCAGGAGGCTGAGGCAGGAGGCTTGCAAGTTCAAGGCCAACTTGAGCTGCAGTGTCAAGCTCTGTCTCAGAAAGGAAAAGAGAAAAATCACATGTGCAAATTACCTAGAGGTCTCTGGTATTCAAAGAGTGATTTGCACTAGTGATAATACCTTTTATTAAGATCCTTAGTATCTAGTTGGCTCTGCCATGGAGGATGCAGGAGTAACCATAGTGAACGGCTGCCGAGTGTTGATATCCATGTTCATCACCGTACCTGGTTCTCACAGCTGTCTGACCCAGGAATGACCACTGCCATTTTAGAGACCCAAGGAGGCTATTCTGGCTAAATGACTTGTCTCATGTCCCAGAGCCAGTCAGGGGCAGAACCTGAACTAACACCCAGCTTCAAACCCGAAGGAATGATACACCCACTACCCTGATTTGATCAGTGTGTACTCCATACCTGGGCCAAACCATCACACCATATCCTAATAACAAGTATATGTTAACCAAACACTAAAAGTGGATTGGAGACCCTACGATGGCATCTTCCACATGACATGATACTCACTCATTTGGCCTTGGGTAGAGTACAGGATTAAGTTTATGAGGAGGTGTTCGGGGTGCATTAATTTAAAAAGGCAACTGGTATACCTCCCTTGTTTTTCATTCTCTGGGCCTGGGGTAGCATCAGAAATATAACAAGCACTCAGTAAATACTGTTGGTTTAATGATAACCCAGTGAATAGCCCACATGGTTGTATCCCCATTCATGGGTTTTCTGTCAAGGTAAACAGATGTGCATTTCCTGTGATCATCTGTTCGATTGGCTTCCTCTGTCTGTGGTTTGTGAATAGCTGAGCTGTCTCTGGGATGGGATCTGTACTAATTTGCACTAAACACGGGCTGCTACAGTGTCTTAGATAGAGTTACTATTTCTACAATGAAGTACAATGACCAAAAGCAAGTTGGGGAGGAAAGGATTTATTTGGGTTACACTTCCACATTCATAGTCCATTGCTGAAGGAAGTCAGAGCAGGAACCTGAAGACAAGCTAATTCAGAGGCTATGGAGGGGAGCTGCTTACTGGCTTGCTCCTCATGGTTTGCTCAGCCTGCTTTCTTATAGAACCCAGGACAACTGACCCAGGGGTGGCATGACTCACAATGAACTGGGCCCTTCCATATCAATCATTAATCAAGAAAATGCTCTACATGTTCGCCTACAACCCAATCCCATGGAGGTATTTTCTTAATTGAGGTTCCCTCCTCTCAGATGACTTTAGCATGTTTTCAAGCTGACATAAAACTATCCAGTGCACACAGGAAAGCACTATAGACTCACTATACAGCTTCAGTAGCAGGAAATCAGGTTTTTTCAAAGTTCTTTATGCTAGAAGACCAAAGTCGCTAGCACAGTTGGTTTCTTCTGGGGTCTTTCTCCCAGGCTTGCAATTGGTAACAGAAAATCATCTCTGTGTGTGGCTGTGTCTGGTGTCTCTATCTTTGTCCTAACGGGCTCCTCTTCCATAAGGATGCTGATTGTGTTGGATTAAGGCATACTCTGATGGCCCTATGTTAATTTAATTGCCTCTTGAAGATCCTATCTTCAGACATAGCCATACATTATAGTAGTAGGTATCAGGGCTTCAACATAGGAATTTGCGGGGTGTCATACTTTGTTTTCTGTTACCGTAAATGAGTACCATGGACTGGGAAAAATCTAAAGAGGATGGGTTTATTGTAATCATGGTTCTTCTTCTCCTTGTTATTATTATTTTCTAATCTGATTAGACTCTGGGAGAGAGAGAGCAAGAATTCACCCTCCCTTCAACTTTCACCTCAATTCTGTCCCTGGATGATTAGAAGATGCCCACCCAGTGGAGAACTGATCTTCCCCACTCATTGGTCAACCAACTCAACTGCCAGTCTCTCCAGAACTCACAGACACATCTGTGAACCATCCCAAACACCCGTGCCTACCTTTCAACAAAGGAATAGGCTTGGTGATTACTGAATCACCAAAAAAGAATTATTTGCCAGTTACCTGAGTATCTCTTAGTTCAGTCAAATTGACACATAAAATAAATGCCATCTATGTGTGTGTGCATGTGTATGTGTGTGTTCATATGTGCACATGCATATGTACCTGTGGAGGGTAGGGGCCAACTCCAGGTGCCACATAGTCTTCAGGCACTGTCCACCTGCTGGTTTTTTGTTTTGTTTTTGTTTTTCACTTTTTTAAATTATCCTCTCCTACAATACATCCTGACCAGTTTCCCTTCCCTCCACTCCTCCCAGCCCCACCCACACCCCTTCCACTCCTCCTCTGTGTCCCTTCAGAAAAGAGCAGGCCTCCTAAGGATATCAGCTGAACACGGCATAACAAGTTAACAGTAAGACTAGGCAAAGCCCTTATATCAAGACGGGATGAGGCAACACAGCAGGGGGAAAAGGGTTCCCAAGAGCAAGCAAAAGAGTCAGAGACAGCCCCTGCTCCCGCTGTTAGGAGTCCCACAAGAACACCAAGCCACACAACCGCTAATATACATGAAGGCTCTGTGACTGTCAGTTCAGTCTCTGTGAGCCCCATGAGCCCTGCTTAGTTGATTCTGTGGGCCATGTTCTGCTGGTGTCATCTACCCCTCTGGCTCCTACAATCCATCCTGTTGGGCTTAAAATGTATACATTTCTGTAAATCTAAAAAGTTTGTATCACATGAAAATGTATATATGTGTGTGTGTGTGTGTGTGTGTGTGTGTGTGTGTGTGTGTGTTTGGGAACCGTCCGAATTTTCAGGAGGAGCTGGGACCCCACACCTTAGTATCATCTTCCTTGCTTTTTATAATTAGCAAATTCTTTTTAAATTGTGCAGGTGAGACCTGCCTACAGATGACGTTCCATCTGTGGACCCCACGTGGGTGAGCTCTGCTTCAGAGAGCTGCCTGGGTTCAGCTCCCCTGGGCACAGAACACCGTGACCCTCATCCGATAAGGCGGATCTTGGTGTTCCAGGGTGGCATTGCCTGCCCTTACATGACCCTGTTTCTCAACGGTTCCGTCAGCTGTGCACCACCTTACTGGGGACCATGCCCACAACCTGTGGACCCTTTGAGGACCAATCACATCCAAGCTACACCACCCTGTGACTCACAAAGAGTGTGGCCATTATAGAAGAGGATGACCCAGACACCCTTCACCTGGAAACTTAGAGAATCATGTTGTCAAGTAGAGTAGCCACTGGTCACATACAGCTATTTATATTTGCATTAACTTAAGTGAAATGAAAAACTCAGCCCCTGGGTGGAACCAGCTGTATCTTGTGTGGCTTGTGGCTATCCATCAAATGAGACACACATGGCGCATTTTGATCATCACAGAACACCCTTCTGAGAGCCCCTTAGGGAGTCAAATAGGGGTGTTCCTCTTTCCTATGCCCACCCCACAAAGCATCTCCTTCCATGTGCTGTTCTAAGGAAATCTGTTAATGGACGGACAGTTCGTCTGAAGAGCAGGAGGAGAGAAGATCCTCCGAGCTAATGGGAGGAAGCTAGAAGTTCTCGGCCCGGTTTGCTCTCTCAGTAAGCACGATCGTGGCCCTCTGGAGACTTTTGCCACCTTTGAGTTGTTCAGAAAAAAACAGTCCTTGGGAAGTATTTCAGAACAGAAGAATGCTGCACTCCTGGAAGAGTGTCTCCAGGACCCTTGCCACCAAATGTCTACAGATATCTGGCACTGTCATCCTGATGCTGTGACCGCTGCTGTCTCTGCAAGGATGCTACTGGAGTTAGTCCATGTTAGTCCTAGCTTGGTGACAGGAAAGACAATGGGGTGACGGGAGTGTCCCACAGCATCGAGGAAAAAAAAGAGTTCTGGGGCATGTGGAATCGCTAACTAGGCAAGGTAGGCTTGGGATGAAAGAGGGTTTAAAAAGTCAGAAGTACCAGGTATTTCTTAAAGTAGTCGATGAGAAAGGGGAAGTGGAGAGGGCGGACCGTTTGCCAGACTTGAGAAGTTCTAAGGGTGGGTATCCGCCAAGAGGCAATTCAAAAAGAAAAGAAAAGCTGGCATGAGCTTGGGCGTCTGCAGTGTTGTCTGCAGGCTGGCGGAGGGCAAGGCGCAGAGCTGAGGTGAATCTGCCAAATTGCTGTGTGGTTCAGGACTCAAGTGGGTGGGAGAGAGAGCCAGAGCGTCGAGGGGAGAAAAGAAGCCAACGGAGGATCTGTCCTTGCAGAAAATGTACTTAGGGTAGGCATTTGGAATTATGACAAGAAGGCTTAGTGATGACAAGAAGTGAGCGGCATAAAGAGAGGGGCGAAGCTTCCCAGTGTGGGAGAATGAACGGAGACAGACACAAACCAGAGAACAGTGTCAGGTTTGGGACCCCCCATGCAATCTGGGCGCCATGTTACATTCTCATGAGGCCAGCTGGTGCAGGCCTGACATCTCAGCTACTCGGGAGAGTGAGGCAGGGGAATTCTAGGTCAAGGCCCGCCTTGGCCTCAATGGGAGTACAAGGTGAGTACTTAGTGAGATTGTTTTCCCCCCAATTTTCTCTTTAAAGGAAAAATTAAAACTCAAACAGCGGTGGGGGTGGGTGGGTTGTGGCTCAATGGTAGGACCCTTGCCTAATCTGTGCGAAGCCCGGGAATCAATCACACATATAAAAATTGTCAATGAATGTTTGGGTCAATGAAGATTATTTGAGTCATTCACTCATCTGAAACAACAAATTAGCTATGTCACAATTTCTGTGAGTTAAGAGTCTGGGCATGCTTTAGCTCTATCCTCTGGCTTTGGGTCTTTCCCAAGGCTCAGCCAAGAAGGGTCCATTTCCAAGATCACTCAAGTGGGTGGTTGGCAGGATACCATACCTTGAGGGTAGTTGGACCCAATTCTTCCTGAGCTGTTGGCCGTGGTCCTTCCTTGATTGAGTGCCATATGGGTCGCTCCAGAGAGTGCCTCAGAACATGGGAGTCTGCCTCCACCGGAGTGAGCAAGAGAGGGCAGAGCTGGGCTGCAATGGTGAGCTAAAAGAGGGGTGTGTGTGGAGCAGAGTCTCATCATGAAGCTGGTGTATCTTTAACTGCTGATGCATCTGCTTCTTGGATTCATGTCGCTGGGGACCACTTGCATCCAGGACAGAGGAATGATAAGGGGTGCGGATATCACAAGTAGGGGCTGACAAGGGCCCACGTGGGCAACTGAACGGCTCACTTAAAAACTGAAAGGGTGTACACTAGAAAAGCATTTCAGTGAGTGAAGTCCTTGCCATAAAAGCATGAAGCCCCGAGTTTAGATCCCCAGCACCCACAGAAAAGCCAGATACAACAGAGCGCACTTGTAATTCCAGTGTTGGTGGATAGGTAGGGGAACAGGCAGGTTCCTAGAGGCTCACTGTTCAGCCTGTCTAGTTGAAACAGCATGTTCCACGTTCATGAGAGACCCTGTCTCAAAATATGAGGTAGAGGTGTGATTGAGAAAGGCATCTCGATGTCAGCCTCTGGCCTACACATACTCCCACATGGGCTAGCCAGCACACCCGCACTCAAACATGTGTGCCCAAAAATACAATAAGAAATACAATGCCAGATGGCGGTGGTGCACGCCTTTAATCCTAGCACTCAGGAGGCAGAGCCAGGCGGATCTCTGTGAGCTTGAGGCCAGCCTGGTCTACAGAACGAGATCCAGGACAGGCACCAAAACTACGTGGAGAAACCCGGTCTCAAAAAACAAAAGGGTGGGAAAATGGGAGAAAAAAATCACAGGGAGAGAAAAATCAAAGGGAAAGAATGGAGAGGGTGGGGAAGGATGAGAGAGGAGGTCTGGCGATGAAGCTCAGTGGTTAGAGTGTTGCCTGACACGCATGATACCTGAGCCACAGTACTGCAGAGAGGAGGAGTGGGGGAGGGGAGTGGGAAGAGAGGAGGAGAAGGAAGAGGGAGAAGAGGAAGAGGAAGAAGAGGAAGAGGAGGAAGTAGAAGGAGAGGGAGAGGAAGAGAAGTTACTTACACTCATTGCTCATTTCCTGTGTCCTCAAGCAAAGTGATGTAAAAGACATGTGTTTTGGTACCTCCACATGGATGCTGCCAACATGGGAGAAATCCACATGGGGGATGCTTACCCCCGGGCTTGGCTCCCTCTACAGAGGAACTGTGTGGTTCATCCAATCCCCGGCGTTTAAGACTAAGGTGAAGGTGAGCACATTAGATCTGGCTGGGAAAGGCACACCTTGAACTCAGGCTCGCAACATGGCTATATCTGAGATGGAGACACAGAACAAGGGGGCCCAGGGAGGTGGCTCAGGAGGTAAAGCGCTTGCCGTCCTAGCAGGAGGCTATGAGTTCAATTCCCAGTGAAAAAGAAGGGCGTGGGGGTGTGCCGCTGTCCCTCCAGTGCGAGGATGTGGATCCCTGATGCTTACCGGCTGGTCAGGCTGGCTGAACTGGTGAACTCTGGGTTCAGAGAGAATCTCTATCTTAAAAGATAGGGTGGGGTGCCTGAAGAAAACACCCAGTGTCAGTCTCTGGACACACACAGACACAAGACAACAAATGGAAGAGTAAGAAAGGGCTCAGAATAGAAGGATTTGAGGAAAGAGGATTCAAAACACCTGCTATGGAAGATTCTGGAAGGTGTTGATGAAAGAAAATGGGGTTCATCTTTGAGAACCTATAAGACTCTTTGAATGCAATCTGGTGGGCAGCTAGGAGATGTTCAAAGTGGCTGGGCAGGGGTGGTGTGAAGGAGGGCTGAACACAAATATTTAGAGTCAGGAATCTGGCTTTCTAATTTCCAGCAGGCATGAACACACCTGACATACACACACACACTACCACCACCACCACCACCACCCCACACCCTACCACCTCCACCACCATGAGATCCTCAGACTGCTCCGAGCCTCAGTTTCTTTGTCTGTTCTTGGGAAGACTGAGAAAACAGTGTGCATGAATTATCTATCACAGCTCCTGCTGCACGGTCAGTATTCGACAGTCATGTTTACCACAGTGATGTTTCTGCCGTAGGGTGGGAGACATACTTAACCTTAGATGGAGAACGTTCAAAGTCAGCCTGCCTCTTGGTAACAAAACATTCATTTGGCTCCTTCCTTTGACTCTTCCTGGCTGTGGACCATGACAGATAAGCGATGGGGACTTTAAAGTGACAGATGCAGCCACATAGAAAACAGGACAAAAGTGGGGAGGGACGGAAGAGGGCGGGGCTGAGGAATGACCTCACCGCATTTACAGTGCAGGTCAGGGGTGTTGCAGAGGGCTAAGGATCCCTCTCTTCTGAGACATAGTCAGAGAAAGGTCCGAGGATTTCCTTGAAGCCCTGGTCTGGCAGTTTTCATTCTGAGCAAGGAGCCAGACTAGATTCCAAAGTCAGAAGGCCCCGCAGAGGTCAACAGGTAGGCACCCCTCGATCTAAGCAAGACTAGAAAGGACAGCAGGGAGGGGTCTTTGGCGGTCAAGCTCTGCCTTGAGTAGGTTCAGAAGTAGGGGGCACTCACTCCCACCCTGTGTGTGTGTGTGTGTGTGTGTGTGTGTGTGTGTGTGTGTCTGCGTGTGTGTCTGTGTGTGTCCATCTGTCCATGTAGAGGCCAAAGACCAACCTCAATTCTCAGGAGCTCCCTCCCTTGTCTTTTGAGGCAGGATCTCTCGCTGGCCCCAGGCCCACTGGTCAGGCTAGACTGGCTGGCCAGTGATTCCCAGGGATCCTCTTTTCTCTGCCTCCTCAGTGTCGAGAATGAGCCACCAAGTCCCACTTTGTATGTGAGTCCTGGGGACTCGAACTCAGGTCCTGATTCTTATGCAGCAAGCACCTTACTGACAGCTATCTTCCCAGTTCATTTGCTTGGTGGAAAAAAAACCCTTATTGCACCCACCCTTCAACGATTTTTGTTCAGATTAAATGCATTTTCTAAGCCATTTTTTCATGATGTGTGTGTGTCTCTCTCTCTTTCTCCTCCATTTCTTACCAACAAAAACTACCCACTGTAGATTATATTGCCTCAGTTCTTGTTTTCGCTCTGTGATCTACGGGGTGCAGTCCTCACGTTTAGGATTACCCCCATCCATCGGTGCATTTCCCCGTGGAAAGTTCCGCGTGGAAATACAAATGGAGCCACAGGGGTAGAGACACTGAGACGTCTCATCACAAGGCTGGCGATTCTCCACTTGGTGGAGAAAATGCCTTTTAAAAACCATTCTCTAAATGGCAATTTAAGCTCTCAATAGAGAAGAAAGGAAAATCTCAAACAAAAGGCAAACCTCGGAGTGGAAAAGTTTTAGCTGTGTAGGAAATTCCTCTCGATGACCTTATGGTTTGGCGCCACACATTACCATTGGAAACCACAGTAGAAGATAATTCATACTAAAGTGATAATGGCTTGCTAGCACACTCATTTAGGAAGGATGAAGATCCCTTACGTTCAAGCCCCGTGCTGACCATGTGGGGACGAAGGATGCTTCCATCTGATGTCAGAGCATTTATAATCTGGTTGGGAAAATATTTGTAAACAATGGTGGGGATGCTTCTTCCTGTTTGTCAACGTGGCTGGGCTGAGAGACACCTAAGAGATTAAGCCAGCACCCCCCTGTGTCTGCAGGATGCTCCTTGGACAATCAGATCACACAGGCTCTGACTTAGTGGATTAATTAACTATAGGATTCAAATTTTGAATGGATTTTTTGGGCGGTCATGGTGTCTGGATGGAGGAAGTAGATGTCTAGGGTCTTGTCCTGTGGGTTTTTATCTTATCCTGTCCCCTTCTTCTTGTCTGTCTTCTACTTCCTGTGTGCTTTGACGTGATGAAGCTCATCTGACCCATACATCCACTCCCATGATGCTCAGCCCAAGCCTGTAGGGCCAAGCAACCCTGAGCTGAACCTTTGAAAACGGTGAGCCAGCATAGGCCTTCTGCCTTTAAGTTGTGTGCGCTCCATAACAGTCACCGACTCGAGGTCTAACCGATATAGTGATGCTGATACCAGCACCCTCAGTGTGGTGGGACTGGTCTAGAGGTTAGATGAAAGTCTCCCAAGAGGGCAGAAGAGAAGAGTGGGGAAGGATTCACGGGTGGGGAAGCATAGAGGGAGAGATCTCCAGGTAGAAAGAAGAACCCAGTAGAGGGGACCGTATGAAGCACTGCTGTTGTCCGTGTCCAAGAGCATGGTTGGTTCTCCGTGTCACGTCGGTGGGTATTAAGATCCCTATATTAAACTGAGGAAATGTAGCTCAGTCAGTAAAGCTTGAGACTTGAGTTTGTTCCCTGGCACCCATGTGAAGGCCAAGTGCATGGCATAAGCTTATGATCCCAGAGCTGGGGAGAGAGCGAAAGCTGGGTCCATGGCACTGTCTGGCCAGTCAGTCCAGCTCCAGACTCAGAGAGAGACTGCCTCAAAAACCAAGGTGGATCCGTGTTGGGCAGCACAGGCATTTGGGAGGCAGAGGCAGGCAGATCTCTGTCAGGTCTAGGTCAGGTCTACACAGTGAGGTCCAGGTCAGGGAGGGCTACATAGGGAGAACCTGTCTCAAAAAAAAAATGGTAAAAAGTAATTGAGGAGGTCAGCTGACATCAACCTCTGGTCTCCATGTGTATATGCATGTGCATACATAAATACAACACATACACATCACACACATGCACACACATACAGATATACACATATGACATATACATACAATATACACAAGACTCAACATAAAAACATACAACACACACATACATACAACACACACACACACACACACACACACACACACACACACACAGAGTCCTATTTTCCCATAAAGAAAAGAGCCACAGGAGGAGGTTGTCATTTTGGGAGAGCACATAAAAGAAAAGGTTTGAGGTTTAAATCCAGTCCTGGGGGCTGAAGAGAGGACTGGATTTTTAAGAGGGTTCACTGGGCTTGGCAGCTCACAACCTCTTGCAACTCCACTTCCAGGGGGTATAAGTAAATATTAAATCTTGCCCTGCCTCACACCAAAGCCCACGGGCCAGATCACCCCAGGGCTTCCCAGGTGTCCCTCAGAGGCACCTGATCCCGAGTCTTTCCCTACTTCTCGTAAAGCAATTCCATAGGAAATGCAGTCTCGGCTTAGACTGTCACTAGTCCAAATAAAATGGAAGATGCCCAGGTAAATTTGAATTGCAGAACAAACACATTCTTAAAATGTAAGTGTGTCCCATGTAATACTCCTACCATGCTTAAAAAAAAAAAAGTGTTCATCTGCAATTCAAATTGAATTAGGTGTCCCACATTCTTATTTTCTACATCTGCCCAACTCACCAACAAGCCAGCACAACCTTGGCATTTCAATGGGAATTTTCAAAACGTGAGTCATTTGGGTAAAAGGAGTCTGCCTCCCATGGACCACCAACAAGCTGAAGCTGAGTCCTAGCAAAACAGGATGCATTTAGGTTAGACTCACACATACACAACCCTCCTGTTAATTTGCTGCGAAGACTTATGATTCTTTCGTTTGGAGAATGTCACAATGGTTTCCAATGTCACAGTGTCCCTGAAAGGTATCTGAGGACACTCAGGAATCTGGAGGGTTCTGTCATCTGCTGGGAGCCTTTCCAGGTCCCCCATCCTCGGCTCCAGTTTTTCTCCTGTTCTTGGCTGTTTGAAGACCAGTTCTGCCTCCTGTCTGGAGAATCCCTTTGTGGGCAGGGAGCTGGGGACAAGCGAGGGGTGGGGGTGGGGGTCGGTTTCCAGAGAACTTCACAGGGAATGGCGCTCCTTTCTTCCAGTCTTCCTGCTCCTTGACAAACAAGAGGCTTGTTTAATCACAGAAGGCAGACCCAAGTGGAGGTTTTTATCCTGTGCCACTCACTAAAGGGATCAAATTTAGGCTGCCTTTGAAGCAATGAAAAAGGGCGGCTTCCCCCCTTCTTTCTCTGTGCTGGCGGCTTTCACAAAAACAGCCCGGCAGTTTGAAGGGGAGAAGGCTGATGCTCTGGAGAAGGACCCAGCTAGTCTCCCTTGGTGAAAGATGCATGATCAAACCTCCCCGGGGCTAAATGGATCTCAGCACCATTGCACATCACGTCCACTTCCTCCACTGTAAGCATCCTGACTCAGAGCTTGAGGCTTTGCCCTGTGTCCTGGTGAGGCTCCTAGGACTTGGAGCCTGTCAGTGATGATAGTTTAAAGTCCTTTATCGGGTAGGATGGTGGATGGGGAGAAGGGACTATAAAGCATACATCTCACAGAATGGTTTAAAAAATTCTACCCGATGATGTGTAGATGTAACCAACCTTCTTATTAAATAAGAAACACAGAACCAATGCAAAGAAGAAAGCCAAGAGGTCAGAGCTAAGAGCTAAAACCTTACCCTTCCTCCTGCGGTGGTCCTACCTCTCTGAACCAGAGCTACTTTCTGTGTTAAACTCCTTATATAGAATTTCTGTTCTGCCTTCTCATTGGTTGTAAACCCAACCACATGGCTGCCTCGTCACGGCCTGTCTGTATAGGCCTCCAGGTTTTCCATGATTGGTATTGAGATTAAAGGCATGTGTATCCAATAATGGCTGTATCCCTGAACACACAGAGACTTACCTAGCTCTGCCTATCGTGTGCTGGGATTACAAGTGTACGCCACCACTGCCCTGCTTTCCTATGGATTGCTAATAGCTCTGACCCCGGGCAACTTTATTTATTAACATACAAATAACATTTTAATACAAATAAAATATCACCAATGATGCCTGCTGTTCTCTCCCCTCTATGGAGAAGGGACACAAGGCTGCTGGGGATGGAGGATGGAGGAGGTAATGTCAAGAGTGTGCGGAGTCACAGGATTGGGAAGAAGTTAGAACAAGGTGGGTGCCCCTGATTTGACACCCAGAGGGGGAGAGTGTAACTCACCCTGGTTGGATTCTTTGCTTTCTGAATTACTCATTCTCAACTTGTATAATACGATAGCCAAAGCTGCTACTAGAATATAGGGGTTTTTTTCTTCCTCTTCACATGAGATGATGTAGGAAAAAAATGCAAATTATTTCATCTTCTTGAAGTAGTGGGTGAGGTCTCATTTGAAAATAGATACCAGGATCTCAACAAGAAAGAGAAAAGGAGATGAGGGAGGGAGAGAGTGAGAGAGGGGGGAAAAGGGGAGGGAGAATGTGGAGGAAAAGAATAGTATATCTGGTCTATGATCGGGTTTGTTGGCTCCTTTGCCAATGTCCTAAAATCCTAGCACATTCCAAATTCATTCACTGAGTGATTAAGAACATTCCTATATTAATTACTTTTCTTTTTTGCTGTGACCAAATACCCAACAATAATCAACTTGAGGAAGGCTTTATTTTGATTTTTCTGTTTTAGATTTATTTGTTTTATGTGTAGGAGTGTTTTGCCTGCATATATTAGTGTGTACCATGTGTATGCCTGGTGCCTGCTGAGATCAGAAGCGAGCATTGGATCCCCTGGGACCAATGGTGATTTTGAGCTGCCATGTGGGTGCTGGGAACTGAACCCAGGTATTCTAGAAGAGCAGTCATTTCTCTTAACCATGGAGCCGTCTCTCCTCCTGGAAAGGTTTTATTTTGGTGTGTGGTTTGAGGAAATACTGTCTGTCATGTCATGGAAGGCCCAGTCACAAGGCCATGAGGTGACTGTTGATAGCGTATCTGCCATCAAGAAGCAGTGAAAAGTGGGGTTGAGGTAAAAGACAGGACCCACCCCCAATGGCCCACTTCCTCCAGTGAGATCTCCTAAAAGCTCCACAGCCTTCCCCAAACAGTGCCGTCCACTGTAGACTGAAGTCTGTCAATGCCAACAATAAACATGTGGCCACCGGGCTGGCTTTGGAACCTAACCTGTGAAGGTCAATTAGGGTGATAGAGTCATGGTTGTGGGAAGGATAATTATCAGATATGTGAATCCATTCATTCATTCATTCACTCATTTGAATAATTATGTGATCAATGATAGTATTATTGAATCCCTAATATGTGCCTAGACCACCGGACCAGGTGTGTGAGACCCAGGCATCAGAATTTAAGACATGCCCAAGTGTTTTAATGTGTACTCAGCCTGTAGTCATTGAGACCAGAGGAGTCACAGGCATGAGTGTAAAATCAGAGATTATAGCTATAAACAAGATGAGCTACACATACCAGGGAGGACACTTATTTTAGTAGCTGGGAGGGCTGCAGACAGCATTGAGTGGCAAATGACATCGTCATTACATCATTATGTAATTACAGTGTGTAGAGATGGCTCGGAAGGAGCCATCGGGTGTGGAGTGAGCGAGCGGGGCTAACGTCATGGGCAAGCCAGGTTAGTGTTCCCCAGATGGGAAGGTCTGGGATGAAGATTTGAAGGATGAGTAAGAATGAATTAGGTGATGGGTGGGTGGTAGCAAGGGCGAGAAAGAGACAACGGATGTGAAATATTTGAAAAGGCTGGAAATAAAAAGTCAAGTACCCAGCCTTCCCGGGACCCACGACATCCCAGTGTTTGTAACCTCCCCTGGACTGTAGAATGAGCTCTGTGTTGAAAATGAATCCCAATTTGACTGGATTTAGAGTTATCTAGGCGACAAACTCCAGAGGGGTTAGTTGAGATCTCCCCTGGATGAGTGACACCATGCCATGGACTGAGGTCACAGTATGAATAAGAAGGAGAAAATGGCTGAGCAGTAGCTTTCTCTCTCTGCTTCCTGATTGCAGATACAATGTGACCAGCCCCCCTGATTTCCCTCTACAAGGTACTGTGTTGTCCGACTGTGAGTCCAGATAACCCCTTCCTTCCATAGTTGCTCTGGTCAGATATTTTATCGTAATCAGGAGATTAACTCACGTAGCCCTAAGCAATGGGAGACTCAGCCACTGTCCACCACTCCCAGGGGCTTCATACTGCCTGGGAAACCTGGACTCCCTTGGAGAAATTGATGGAAACACAATCATTTAATCCCAGAATTAATGCACATGGACCCATAATGACAACCTTTTCAGAGAGCTTCGGGAACTCATTGACTCCATCAACCTCTGGCTTCAAAGAAAGACACAAATGCCTTCGTGGGACATTTTTGGCATGTCTCTAGATCTCTGCCTGCATCCTCAGCTCCAATGTCTTGAACTGAACCACCTCTAAAAAGACACTCCATCCTTTCCCGTCCCTTGCCTTATTTACCCTTTGCTCGCCGCTCTGCCTGGAAGCTATCAACTTGGTCCCCTCTGCTACCTAACTCTTGTCCATCTTTCAAGTCTCATCTATCACTTTCTCCAAGAATCTTTTCACAACTGCCTGGGGCTGAGTCAAACCCCTTTCAAAGTCTTTCTCCCTAAGAGTGATGATGACTTTGAAATCTGAATTTCTACTGTTTAATGTCTAATCCAACTTTATGGTGAACTCCTTAAAACAGGGCTTGGGGTCCCAGCTTGACCTGCTCAGATCTGGACTAAAGGATTGTTCTCCATCAGATACTTAGTAAATATTTCTTGAATAAACAAATGGACTGCCCTAAGCTTGCCCTGAACATCTGCTTCTGAGCCCTGGACTTTCATACAGCCCAAACCACCATGTGTGAGCTGAGCTATCGGCTGGCTGGATTCTAACAAGGGGACTCCCTTTCGTGGCCATCAATCCTCAGCTGCCAGGGGCCATTCCTGAAGCATTAGGATCTCATCCATTGGAGCAGAAAAAAAAGACACAACATGACAAATGTATGATCCACTTCCATGAGCAACCAAAATGGGGGGGGGGCGTGTCACAGAAACAGAAAGTGGGATAGAAGTCACTAAGGGCTAGCAGGGTTGAAGAGAGGAGAGTTACTATTTCATAGGTACCATTTGGGGGTGATAAGAACATTCTGTGAAGAATGCATTTTAATTATGCAACATGATGAACATACTGAATGCCCCCAAGTCACCTAAAAATTATTAAAATGATCATCTCTGTTATTCTGTTACATTCAAAAATGGGGGAGGGAAGAGTAGATGGGTGGATTTGTGCGGTTAACAGACCTGTGAACCTAATGCTGACTTGCTAGCCTGGTGAAGAAGCCACTGACCTTGCTGTTTTTGAGTGGACTCACTCAGTGCCCACTCAGGGTCCTGGATGGGCCAGCTGTAGCCTGTGCAGGGCAGTGTTCCGAAATATCGTCGACGATCTAAGGTCTTTCTTACCATTTTCTTTGGCAAAATGAGGAGGACATAGCAACATAGAAAATCCTATGAATTTTTCAGTGAGTGAGATTTAGCCAATTTTGGAGTAAATTCTTTATCCAGAGATAATGTCTCTCTCTTTCCTGTGCTTCACATTTAAAATGCACTTTCTTTCGTGAAATGATTGTGAGCTACAACAGTCGAGCCTTTAAAAAAAAATACCTCGATTCTTGACAGAAAAAAAAATTAGCCTGTTTCATTTGTTTACATTTAATTTTTTACATTAATTTTTTTACTTGGTTATTTTAATTGATGAATGATGTTTGTGTATCATCCTGAGGTTCGGTACAGTACTCCATTCATGTTACAAAATGTGACAGTAATACCAGGGTAATTGACTTATCTATCACCCCCGAGATTATCATTTCTTTCCGTGAGGATCACCTCAAATTCCCTCTTTTATCTATTCTGAAATAGATGGTAAGTCATTGTTAAGGACAACTCCACTGCTCATGGGCTACAGTTTGTACAATCTGTTAACTTTTTCATACCCAGCTTCCATAGTCATAGTTTCTCTCTCTCTCTCTCTCTCTCTCTCTCTCTCTCTCTCTCTCTCTCTCTCTCTCTCTCTCTCTCTCTCTCTCTCATGTGTATGTGCATATGGTATGGTGTGTATAAAATAGTGTATGTATGTGGTATGACACATGCGTAGTTTGGTAGATGTGTGTGTGTGCATGTAGTATGATGTGTGTATTTGGCACATGTATATGAGTGTGTGGGTACATGTTCATGTGTTCATGGGCTTATGATTTGGGCTAGGCTGGCAAGCAGCAAGCTCTCTATGCCTCCAGTGCTGGGGTCACAGTTACACACAACCATGCTTGGATTTCTTTATGAGTGCTAGGGATTTGAACTCATGACCTTATGCCTGCAGAGCAAGAACCCTTAGCCGCTAAGCCATATCTCCAGATCAGCTGACTTTTCACTCTTATGAGAATAATTGTCTTAGCTCCCATGTCAGAGTGAGAACATGCAGGATCTGTGAAGTTATATACTCTTTGTGGGATCTCAACATCGAGGTGCCTTCAATCCTGACTGGGATAGCTCAAGATCTGAAGCAGAGTGTGTGGGCAGAGAAACCCAAATCTGCAGGTCACCTTGAACTGTGGATGAGAAGTAGTGTTCTTCTGTGGTCATGAGTCCCCTCCTCATCCCTACCTCATTTCCATGCCCACATTCACCATGCACCCTTCTCTAGCATGCCCTAACACAGCTAATCTGCTTGCTGTAATCTGTGTGAATGCCCTCAAGGAGCACCGGATTCTGCCTTAGATCCTGCCCACAGCCGTATTTGTTGGTAGGTCTTTATGGCAGGTGTTTGAGTCATGAGGCTAAATGAATGGACTGATAGATTATCTGCCACGTGAATTAGCCACCACCCCCCATTCTCTCTTCCTCAGACGCTGTACCTGTTTTTCTTTCTACTTCTTTCTGCCCTGTTATGGAAGCAGGATGAGGTCTCCAGCAAGTGCATCTGACTAAAGGTCGGATTTCTCTGCTTTAGAGCCAAGAGCTGAAATCAACTTCTTTGTAAATCACCCAGCCTCAGGTATCCTGTCATAGAAACAAAAAAACGGACCAAGACAGGCTCCTTGCACTCAGCTACTGAGGTCATCTTGGGTTTTCTTCCTCCTTTCTCTTCTTTGCCTACTTTTCCTCGCTGCCCTGAGGGAAATTCATGCTATCATATAAAGACTCCTAGAAAGAGCTTTCTGGAAGGCGTCCCAGGTAACCTTGTTGATGGGACAGCCCTCCCCTTTGTGGGAGTCCTCCCCTCTGTAGGAGTCCTCCCCTCTGTGGGAGTCCTCCCCTCTGTGGGAGTTCCATGGTGTGCATTGTACGTCCTTCACTCCCTGGCTTTGGTTATTGTAGGTGCTGACTGTGTGCAGAGCAGTGGGATTGGAGGTGCAGGTGCAGCAGGTGAGCGAGGCAGCCGGTTCAGCTCTTTTGCCCCTTCCCAAAGAAGAGGGAGACAAACAGTAAAGACACGGTGAACAAGATGGGGTGGGCAGAGGCAGCTGTAAAAATAAAAGAAGCTGATGTTGGAGACCAGACAGAAAGACCACTCATAGGCGACCTGAGGAAGCAGCCTTCGAGCAGAGCGCTAAGGAAGGAAGTGTTCACACTTTAGAGACCAAGAACTAGAATGTTCCAGAAAAAAAAAAGCAACAACATTCCAAATGCTTAGAAGTAGGAACAGGTTAGCAAGGAATTCAAAGGCACACCTCTGAAGGAAGGGACAATCCAAGTGGCATGCCACCACCTCTGTTAGACACAAACTCATGACCCCAAAGATACAGAAAGTCATGCTGGTGTGGTCCAGTTTTTCCTCCCCCTCCTCCTCCCAAATGTCTGACCCTGCAATCCTGAAATCCTGAACTCTAAATCTCTCCATTTTAAACTTGAGTCACGCTCACCCAAGAGCTCACTGAGTAGATTGCTGGCCTCCACCCATGTCCCAGGGTGCTGTGAGTCTAGGAAGCATCCAGAGCAGCAGCTGCTGCTGCTGGTGGTGGTGGTCTGAACTCCATACAAACACCACTACAGTCTGAGCAAGCAGAACTCAGCCTCGACTCTGGGTCTTTACACATGGAGAACGCTCTTCCCAGCCTAGACGCTCTTCTCCAGCTCTCTGCCTCATTGGCCTGGGTGATTCACACTTGTGTCTCCTTTCTCCTCTGGTGCACCCACAGAGAAGAATGATCCTTTCAGCACATCCTTGCCCTCCGAGTTTAGCTCGTTATATCACAGATCACGTCGGCAGCTAATCTGTAGAATGTGAGTTTCTGGAAGGAAGAGAGATTTTCTTTCATGTTGAAATATCAGGTTTCGAAGCAGTCCCTGGCATATTGTCTATGCCAAGTAAATTTCGTAAATGTGCGGTGGTAATTAGAAAGGCCCATGACTTGAATTGCTTTTTTAGCCATCAGCCACACTTTCTATATAGCTCTGGGGCCAGAGGGCCTTGCATGTAGCATTCTACTTAACGTTAACCTCAGTCTCATTTAATGTATGTGCAAACCAACACAACTGGGTTTCCAGACCACTGCCAGCTCCTTTTCTTTTTTTTTTTTTCTTTTTTCTTTTTTTGTTTTTCTGAGACAGGGTTTCTCTGTGTAGTTTTGGTGCCTGTCCTGGATCTCACTCTGTAGACCAGGCTGGCCTTGAACTCAGAGATCCACCTGGCTCCGCCTCCCAAGTGCTGGGATTAAAGGTGTGCGCCACCACTGCCCGGCACCAGATTTTTTTTTCTTATCTGCAAGTTTTCTGAAAACAGAGTCCAGCTATGGTTCCTGAGTTTTCTACTTCATCGGTCAGGAGGCTCTCCCCATGCCAAGAATCCCCAGCTGTTGCTGATGTCTGGTCTATACCACATGTTTGGTTTTCTCAAACACAGGCTCTAAACATGGTTGATGTGCCTCTGGTTCAACAGGACAGTGGAGGTGGAGGGTGCCTGCCACTCAGCCAGAGACCATGGTAGTGGGAATCCTAGATGCTCAGGATACAGATGCCCTTATACAGATCAGCAAACAGCTTTTGGAACACGCAACTGATCCTCATAGCTGGCCCCTGTACCTGTTCTCTCTGGAGACCCTGACTGCTTTATACCCAGTATCCATCTGACTGGTCATCTCCACCCCCTGCTGGTTGTGGAAGATTTTGAGTATCATTCTTGGATCCTGGGCTCAGAAAGACCTAGGTTCAAGTCACAGCTACCACTGTGTGGCCTTGAACAGCACGCCTCCTCCGTCCAAGACTCAACAATGATTGACAGCAACTGTACCCTCATTGGTTTGGTTGGAGTCGGGGGAGATGGGAGCTGCAGAGTGTTTGGTCCCCGTAGGTACACAGCAACTGCTTGACAGATGTTCACATCTGCTTTATAGCAGTGGTTACTTATTCTCCACTATTACAGTGGTCCTTATGAATAGTCTAAGGGAAGGAAAGCCTAGAGAAGCAGAAGCTACAGTTCCTAAGAGTGTCCTTGGAGATCCTCAAGTTCTGAAGCTACAGCAGGACTCGGTGGGAGGTATGCACATACATGAGGAAGCAGAGAGGAACTGTAATTAGGAGGGGAGAGGTCTTCGGTAAATAAATATTTGCCTGGTGTAGTCATTCAGATTCTCTGAATTGCATTAATAAACTAAACTGAGATGTAGGCCAGCATCACCTGAGCCACAGGTCTGAAGCTTCTGCGAGCCTAGCCCTCACCCTGAGTCCGGACTCCGGGTGGCTCTGGTTCTACAAGAATAGAAAACCTGGCCTCATTGTCTCATCCAAAGTCCACTTTGAAGGGGACAAGGCTGGAAGATGTAAGCTTATTTCTCAAATTCGCATGCAATGCAGTTGAGAGTGTTTAAAAAAAAATAGCCTTTATCACTTTTCCAGAAACAAAATCCTGTGACACATTTATTATAATCTTCTCCCTTGCCAAAGGAAAGCCAAAGAAAAAGGTACCCTTGACATGCTGGCTCTCTGACCTCACACCAGTCCCCCGACTTCTCGCTGAGCCCGCTTCAAAGGGCAACAGCAAGAACGGACAGGAATCTGTTCATGAAGCGCTTGTTCACAGGAAAGATTAAACGCTTCAGACGTTATTCTGAGCTTCCGGCTGGGCTGGGACTTGCAATGCATCCAGCCTGGATGTGACACAAACCAAGTTCCCAGGAGTGAAACGATGCATTAGCAAGCATGCTCATACCACAACACGGACGATCGATTTGTTTGGTAATTACATCTGCAGTATCCAACTCAGGTAGGCACAAGGAGGGAGGATGGGGTCTACTGCAGAGACTGGGCCACAAAGCTTCCTCCAGCCACAGTGGACAAGAATTTCAATTCTGTCCCCAAGATCTTCCTCTGTATACCAGGGCATAGAAACAGCCATGGTTTGAAAATTCCTCATTCTTTTCTTTTTCCCTAAACCAAAGGTCAGTTGCCTTTGTTTTCTGCCTCAAAAGCATTCTAGGAGAGAATTGTACATTCTGCCTCAAAGCATTCTGGGAGAGAGAGAATTCTACATTCTGCCTCAAAGTATTCTGGGAGAGAATTCTATATTCTTTTCAGTGAGAAGCAAATGGCACACACAGGACTAAGCTGGTTGCATTCAGAAACCTCAGCCTGTCTGTAGAAGCAGAAGGTACTTGAGGCCATATAGAATGTCTATGCAAATGACCCCCCCACACACACACACAGGAGAGCCCATAACAAAAAGGGGATCCTTTTAAATGCAAAAACTGAATCCTAATTTCATCTTCTCTATATAAAAATATAGATCTGTCCATCCACATTTAGACATTACATAAGCAGAGACATGCCCAATGTGGATATGCCCACCGCATGCTGTTTGAATGCAAAAGGAACTGGGTCACACACCTGTGACCAGAGTCTGATGAGTCACCTGCCGGGAATAGTCCCTCTACCCTGGGACAAGGCAGTATGGAGCTATTCCTCACAGACAGACATTACAGTAGACCCAACTGTGGTGGCTAGTTTTAACTTGACGCACTCTAGAATCACCAGGAAAGGCATCTCAGTGATGGACTGTCTAGATCAGATGCCTCTTGGCACGTGGGGTGGGAAGACCTGCCCACTGTGGGGTTCACCATTCTATGACCGAGGTCCTGGTGAGCTGAATAGAGTCAGGCACTCCTTGCTGTATGTACGTGTCCGGACAGTGGATGCAATGTGACCAGCAGCTTCGAGCCCCCAGCGCTGTGGCTTTTGTGACATGACAGAATGTAACCTGGAATTCTGAGCCAGAGAACCCCTTGTCCCCTTTATGTTGCTTTTTTTGTTTTTGTTTTTGTTTTAATCACAGCTAAAGGAAATGAAACTAAGACATCAATTGTTAATGGTTGGAATGCTACTTCAGGGTTTCCTCGTGTGTGTTTGTGTGTGTATGTGTGGTGTGTGTGTGCATGTGTGTGTGTGGTGTGTGTGTGGTGTGTGGTGTGTATGTGCATGTGTGGTGTGGTGTGGTGTGTGTGTGTGTGTGTGTGTGTGTGTGTGTGTGTGTGTGCGCTGTGGGACAAAGGAAACTGGTAATCATGTTGCCATCACTAGCTGAGATTCTGGGATGGCACAAAGGAAATCACATTTAAGATTTGTTTGGCTATGCCGGGCAGTGGTGGCGCACGCCTTTAATCCCAGCACTCGGGAGGAAGAGGCAGGCAGATCTCTGTGAGTTCGAGGCCAGCCTAGGCTACAAAGCGAGTTCCAGGAAAGGCACCAAAACTACATAGAGAAACCCTGTCTCGAAAAACCAAAAAAAAAAAAAAAAAAAAAAAAAAAAAAAGGATTTATTTGGCTAAGGGAATTCCAGCAGCCTTTATTTGGTCCAGATGGTCGAGCAGAAACTCTGGTGTTTGGGTGTTAGAGAACATTTCTCAGGTCTGTATTTCAACACACCATGGAAGCCCTGACCAGGGAATGAAAGTCTCTGATGCCCACAAAGAGGAGCCCAAGCTGTTTGGAGCAACAGTGGATTCCAGATGTGAGTCAGGAGGCTGACATATCAGGAAGCAAGGAAGCCTTGAAAAGTTTTGAAGGTCACCTCACAGGCCCAGGGACTCGGGAGAGTCCCCTGGATGAAGAGAGAAAAGCATTGTCAGTGAGACGATAGTTGAAACTCATCAGATATGCTTACACCGTGAATTCCTCATGAAGACGAACCAAGTACCTTGTAAGGATGGCAGTGCCTCTCCTGTTATTTTTATAAACTAAGAAACAGGTGGAAAGGGTTAAGTGCCTTCTTTCTGTGCATGGATGTTGTGTGTGTACATTCACATGGAGAGTGCACAGACTTGTGTGCATGTGGCATGTAGAGGTCAATCCTTAGATGCCATTGACCTTTTTACTTCATTTATTTATTATCTATCATCTATCTATCTATCTATCTCTATCTATCTATCTATCTATCTATCTATCTATCTATCTATCTATCTGTCTGTCTGTCTATCTGTCTATCTGTCTATCTGTCTATCTGTCTATCTACCATCTATCATCTATCTATCATCTATCTATCTATCTATCTATCTATCTATCTATCTATCTATCTATCTATCTGTCTGTCTATCATCTATCTATCATCTATCTATCTATCTATCTATCTATCTATCTATCTGTCTGTCTATCATCTATCTATCATCTATCTATCTATCTATCTATCTATCTATCTATCTATCTATCTATCTACTTTGAAGTGGAGTGTCTTACTGGCCGGAAACTCTCTGATTAACCCTCTCTGCCTACCAAGGACACCTAGAAATCTGTCTGTCTCCACTTCTCCTACGCTGAGATTACAGGAGCGTAATACCACACTCGGCTTTTCTAAAGGGGCTTCTGAGGATTGAACTCAGGTCCTCGAGCTTACCCAGAAAGCACTTTATCAACTGAACCATCTCCTAAGGCCCCATTTGCTCTTTTGTACATTGCTCTTCTAGAGCTACAAAATCATCTACGAGGGCTATTTCTCTCTGGAAAACTTCCATCTAATCCATGAAAAATAAATGATAGTTTTGAATAGCGCTGGTTTGCAGACTTGGTGATGATATTCATTATCAGGTAGCATCACGAGAAAAGGCAAAACCCACACATTACTCACTTTGTGGTGGGATTTATTTTGAATTTAAATTTGATTATGCTCTTACCACACTTCCCAGGATACAGAAAGTGCAGAGAGACCTGCCTGTCATGCCACAGCAGAACGCAGATGATGGAAACAACCAAATTTCTTGTGGACAATAAAGTAGACAGAGAGGTGGCTATGCACCATGGGGAGGTGTCCTGGTCAGCCTTAATGGCCAGTGTGACACACCCTAGAGGCACCTGGGAAGAGGGAACCTCCATGGAGGAATCACCCAGATCTGATTCGTCTATGAGATGTCTGTGGGGCTATGTCTTGATTGCTAATTGATGTAGGAGGCGCAGCCCTCTGTGGGTGGTGCCATTCCCCATGCAGGTGGGCCTAGCTGAGCATGAGCCAGTGAGCCAGTAAGCAGCTTTCCACTGTGGCTTCTGCATTGGTCCCTTCTTGCGTTCCTGCCCTGACTTCCCTTGAAGATGGGTGTGACATGGAAGGGCGAGCCATATAAACCCTTTCCTCCCCACGCTGGGAGTGTTTTGTCACGGCATCAGAAATGAAAGCAGATCGGGGCTAGCAAGGGAAAACTGCAGGCAGAAGGATGCCTGCAGAGCGTGTCGTTCATCCGCATCCAAAGGGCCTTATTTGACCTGGTTGGTCAGCGTCCCATCACTGTGACAAAATGCTTAGGACAGCCACATTTAAAAGAAAGAAAGGTTTATTTCGGCTCATGACTTTGGAGTTTTCAGTCCGTGGTTGATTGGTTCTGTTGCTTTGAGACCTGTGGTGAGAAGGACATCTGGTGCACACACACACACACACACACACACACACACACACACACACACACACACACAGAGTGAGAAAGACACAGTCAAGGTCCCAGTAGCCTCTGGCAGAGTACATCTCGTGTCCTAATGTTGTTCCACTGAGGACCAGATCTTTAACTCGTGAGGAGGCTGGGGAGTTGCTCCTTCAAGTTACCAGTTCAAACAAACAATCCAAATGCTGAGAGAACACTGGGAGAAGTGGGCGCTGGCAGGGTATCTGATGGTATTGATAAATGAGTGTTTGGAAATGGCATTATACTCAGTATTAATAAATGAGTGTCAGTTTTGTCTAATGTATTGCTAAAATATACTTACACAAAGAAGACATTTTAGAAAGAAAACCTAGGATAAGTTGGACAGCCTTAACACAAAACCCCCAAATCTGGGATTTCAGTTTTAGGATTTTTTTTTTTTTTTTTTGTAGCATTTTAGACTTCAGAGTTTGGAATGAGGGATGCTCAGCCTGTAACATTTATGCAAATATTTAAGAATCTGGAAACACTGAACTCTGAAACATGTCTGGTCCCAAGCATTTCTGATGAGGAATATCCAATTTCTTCCCTGAATTGGTAATGGAAGGTCACTATAAAAGTTAACTCAACGCGAGCAAATGATGTCACTAAGTTCTAATGATCTAGGGAACTTTCTTAACTATTGAGGAGAACGTGGTGAGATAGTTATTCAAGCAAGACAGCAAGACATCTTAGGAAAAGCAAGACCTGGAGATGGAGTTCTGGGCATGAGCCTGGGGCTGGGAGCACAGTGGACACCCTGGAAGTTGTTGGCGCTCTCACTACCTCCAGACACTTCCTGGATGTGCCCGCTAGAGTCCCAAAGCACCTGGCTTTGGGAACCACTATATCATTGGCTATTAAAACATACTATGGGGGGCGGGGACATGCTGGAGAAGTGGCTCAGAGGTTAAGAGCACTGGCTGCTCTTCCAGGGGTCCTGAGTTCAATTCCCAGCACCCACATGATGGCTCACAACCATCTATAATGGGATCTGATGCCCTCTTCTGGCCTGTAGACATACATGCAGGCAGAATACTGTATACATAATAAATAAATAGATTTAAGAAAAAACGTATTATAGTAGCACGGCTCTCTGAGTTTTCTGCTCAAGAGTAAAAGGAGGCTTGTACTCCAATTTCATTGCATGGATCATGCATGCGCTTCCATTGCCGGCTCTCTCGGCTGCGTTCTTTTCTGCCACGTTCTCTGGGCGCACCCAGCATTTCCCCCACGTGTGTCTGAACCCTCCCCTCGCTCTGCAGCTTCGTCTTTATGCTTGCCACCCCAGTTTAGATGCCACTGAACGCAGAGTTTTCGCCTCCTGACGCGCAGCTTGGTAGATGACCCAGATCTCCAGCTTCACTTTATTTTACCCTGAGGCATGGTATTTTTTGTTTGTTTGTTTAACATTTAACAAACCCCCACCACTGGACTGTAACTCCACGAGAACAGCGCCTATTTTTGTCCCCACCTAAGTGCTGGGCTCAGTGCACACTCGCACAAGATTTGATGCCATTTGGGAACACAAAAGCCACATTCCAGGCCATTGGGTGGGGGTGTGCTAAATTGTACGGACTCTCCGAGTCCAACTGACTGGGTTTATATGCTGGCTGTCCTTGTGCTGCTGTGTGTCCTTAGACAGCTTACTTCTACTCTCTGTGCACCCATTTCCCGATTAATAGCCGACTTCAGTTCACAGGGGCTTTTCGATCACGAAATGAGTTAATAATATTCGCAAACCACTTAAAGGGTACCTGATGCTGAATCTTACACATTCCTAAACTGTTCTAGCTGCGTACTGTTATTACTGGTATACACAGTCCAACATGCATACGGAAGATACAAAGTTTCATTCTTTTATCCCGTCAGATTTTAGTTGCAGGGATATGCAACAGCACCGGGAAGCACTGTGAGTGTCATCGGGCTGGAATATGGAGGTGTGATGCACACCCCACTGTCTTTAAGCTAGTGTGACATGAATGCTCATGCAGTTAGCTGTCTGTCTGACATGGGATGTGCTCATTAAACCAGAATACGTACTGTGTTCCAGCTCTGTACTGGACGTTGGGGACACAGCAAAGAGACGAACAGGAGACTATGCAATCAGGGACTGGAGGGTCCTCCTGGTTCATCCACATTCACTCAAGGACATGTCGGGTGTAGAAGAGGATGGACGGCAGAGGCAGGATTCAGATTAGAAGCAAGGTAGAACTTTCAAGATGTGGCAATCAGCAAACCCCGGGGAGTACTGGCTTGACTTCTCCTTCTCCCTAAACCCCTGTCTGAGGAAATAAGGAATCCCATAATTTGAATGGTGTTAGTGAGGTCCTGTGTAAGGTCACAAAGACAGATTGGGCTCATTACCATATTTCCCATTATCTCTGTAATTATTTGACTCTTTCAACTGTTCGCTGGACTTTTGGAAATGGGATTAGACTGTCTAGGTCTCTGAAGTTCCTCCCTGCAGGTAGATGGTGATTAGCTCCGCTGTGTTCAGAGAAGTACTGGGTACAGAGAGGTGAAGGGTTTTCCCCAAGGTAACACAGCATTGCTAACAAGGCTGAATTAGAACTCAGAATGATGCTATCTTTACAGCTAGGTATGCTGCCTGAAAGGACACAGAAGCATAGAAATCTCTTCAGCTGCGGCTGTAGGGATGCCTAGGTTTACAGATTCTAGAATTTCTTCAGCCCCATCTCTCCTTTCACAAAGGAAAGGATAACACCATTAGGTATGGAAACACCCTCTAGGACTGGGTGGAAGTTGATTTTACTATGGTGTCAGCACTAAGTCCCCAGAAATGTTGGTATTGGGGAGGATTCTGAAGTCTGGCCCCAGGAGTTCGTATCAGAATTAGCAATGCCTTCCAGTGGATAAAGACCAGTTGTGGGGTTGAGGATTTAGCTCAGTGGTAGAGCACTTGCCTAACAAGCACAAGGCCCTGGGTTCATCCTCAGCTCCGGGGGGGGGGGGGGAAGGGGGGGAAGGCCAAGAAGGCCAGTTGTGCCATGCCTGTGTATTCACTAACCAACACATGGATGTGTCTCAGCTCCTGGGGTGGCTCATTGGCCCCTGGGAACACAGAGAGTGGAGGCCTGTGAAGGAAACAGAGGTGGGCAGAGATGGTTCTACTGTACAAAATGACAGAGGAGCGGAGTTTGAATCTTATTAGAGAAGCCAGCCCTCATGTTTAAGTCCATGTGACAAAATAGAAGAAACACAGGTAGGCAATGAGGGCAGAGGATGAGTTGGGCTGTGAAGTCCTTCAGAAAATGGCGTATGTCTTCTCTTTGGACCCTCTGCATCCAGGGCTGAGTCAACCAAGATCCAAGAGCAGGCATCAGTTCATGATGACTGGACCGGAATGACCAGGCAGTGGCGTCAACAGCATCAGCCATCGGATGGACATTTATGATGAACTAGACCCTGAGCTAAGTCCCCCGTGAGTCATGATGGATTTAACCCTCAAAACGGTCATATGAAATATGCATTCATGTCTCCATTTCTCAGGTAGAGACCAAGGCAGGATTTAGTCCCTCCCCTGAGGTCATCCAATTAAAAAGTGGCAGAGTTGAGCTTCACGCCCAGCTCCATCTGATCCCAGAGGCTATGCTTTTAGCCTTTCACAATAATGGATTTTCTTTACTAAACTATTTCCCAGACTGCTTTGTAGCCCGTATACCATGACAATTCTGTTAATCCTCCCAGGCAGTCTGTTTAAACCCAAAATATTCAGTCTCTGTAGAATTTCGTGTAAGACTGGTCTGGTAGTAATGGGTTCTCACGGAAGACATTGACATGGAAGGTCTGCCAGGAAGGATGGTTCTATACTGGGTACTTGATCGGACCTGCAGCACTATGGAGACACTTCTCTGTCTATAAAAGTGTCTCCAGAAGGCTGAGTGGCAGAAGGAAGACTCCTCTTGGGTATGGATGGAATTGTCCCAAAGACCTGCAGTCTCAGACTTTGGAGAAAAGATTTATGAATGAATGAATAAATGAACGAATGAATGGTGAGCTGCAGCAGCCTTTCTCTCCCTTTGCTTCTGACTATGACGGAACAGGACCAGCTGCCTCACAGGAGCCGCCAGGCTTTTCCCTACCATGGTGGGTTCCAAGCGTGATCCCGATAAAGCCCTCCTCCCTTTGTTTGCATCTTGCTGGGGATTTGGTCACAGTAGCAAGACAACTCATATAACAGTTGAGGTCACTCCTTCAATCTTATCCAACTAGAAATGGCAGGGCTGAGACTGCTTCGAAGTCTGGGTCCCAAGCCCTGTCTTGTGAGAGGGAACCACAGCACTCGGAAACCACTGTGTGCTTCTAAGCACAGAGATCCCTGGTATCCGGTAGACTGCATAGTTCCAGTCTGGGGTGCCGACTATCCCCAGAATTCTCTCCCATAGCCAATCACTGTATTTCCCCCCAGAGTCCCATTATTCTATGAGAGGCACATGGGCACAGCACATGGTCATCTTAAACATCCACTTCCTCATCCTTACACAAGTAAGAGAAGCTTTCTCTTCCACCTCACCTGGTTGTTCTGGGTTTCCAAAGAGGCAAGGATACACAGCCGGGAGCTTTTCCATAATACCAGGTAAGAAGGACAGGCATAGTTGAGCTGGAGGGGTGGCTCCGTGGTTAAGAGTGCTTGCTGCTTTTCCTGAGGACCAGGGTTCAAATCCCAGAACCCACATCAGGACTACCTTTAACTCTAGTCCTGGATAAATCTGGCACCCTTTTCTGACTTCACTGAAACACCCACACATGTGACATCTACTACACACTTCCACACTAAAGATAAAATAAATCCTTTTTATTAAAGGGCAGGCACACCTCTGAAAGGTTGATTGGTGGAGGTAAGGTCCCATCTACCTCTGATTCCCAAAAGTGACTCAGTTCATACCCAAATGTCATGACTAAGGATCTCTTTAAATATCCAAGGCTAAGAAGGGACAGCAACCCAAGGAAGGGCAATAGGCCCTACAAGCAGTCTAAGAATGGGGAATTTGAATACAGCAGATCAGGGAGAGGGAAGTGGAGAGTCCACTCCCCAACTTTCTTTTCCGTATTCTCAACTCTCCCAATCCCAAGCCTGTCTCAACTCCTGGCCCCTCTACCCCCTTTAAAGCCAACAGATGCACTTCTAGTTATTGACCAGAAGGGGTCACTGCGGAGCAAGCAGAGCCCCAGGCACTCCTAAACCAGAACACAGCCATCCTTCGCACAAAAAACCCATCCTGTTAGCCGTTTCCAGACCAGTGCTCGCTCCTTTATTCCCGTGTTCTGGTTTTTCTTGCCCTATCCTGTTCTCTCTCCTCTTCATCTTTTACACCTCGGTGTACCTCCTATTCTCTTGCAAAGAATGTACAAAGTCCATACTGATGTTGGGGACTTCGGTCCACACTGCTACTAGGTCTACAAGAATAAAAGATTTTTTTTCTCACCCTCTTCGGGGTGGGACCTGGTGTCAGTGTTTGGAGGTCCCTAAGACTTAGTGAAGGTTCCTTCTAGGAGTTTCAAACTCTGGAGGTAGGCGAAAGTGGTTACTATACCAAGTATTTATTGAAAGGCTCCAAAGGGAGAAATGGGCTGGAGGATCCCACTGGGAAATGTTCCCCCGGGAGAACCCTACGGTAAAACGAGAGACATGGTTGTCTACATCCTGTGTTTCTGGAGTTTAAGATTCTGAGCCTCTGCTGGGATTGGGGCGGGAGGGGGGGGAGGAGGCAGAAAATGGACAACCAAAAAGTTACTAACTCCTTGTAACCCTCAAACACCCCACCCCCACCCCCATCCCCACCCCAGGGCTTTCTTTGCCAAATCGGACTGCTGCTCCACACACAAGCTGCGGGTTCTCAGGGGGTGGGGAGGAGGGGTGGGGGAGGGGTGCGGGCTTTGGCAGCGGGGACGCGAGGCAGGCCCGCTGCAAGGCACAAAAGAGATATCCTTTAACAGCGCCGCAGGCACAGATGTGACGCTGCGACCCTCTGCGGGTGGGGGCCGGCTCGACAGATGGCGAGGAACCGCGCTGGCGACGGATTGTCCATCAAATGGCATTTTCTGGATGGGGGACGCGGGGAGCCCACGGCCCCCAGGCATAAAGAGGAACATAGGGGTACCCCCACTTTGCAGAGCTCAGCAGTCCTTCCCAGAAGTGGGGAAGGTTGAAGGCAGGTTGGCGTGGGCGGATAGGTGGGGCTGTTTTTACTAGCTCCCTCAATGGAAGATGCGCTCCAGAGTCTTGCAAAGGGATAGGGAGGTGGCCCAGCCCCGGGAGTGCGCATGCAAGGGTTGAGGGGAAGGCCTGCGACAACGGAGGAGGGGTGAGGGCTGGGCCTGAGGATCTCCAGCTTGGTTCTGTTCCGGGTGCTTGGGTCTCTTCTCAGAGGGGTCAGAATAGCAACTCAGTGGCCACCCGGCCTTGGAGACAAGCGCACGCCCCGCCCTTTCTCCTCCCTAGACCTGCGGGCTTTTGTTATGCAGATGGCGGCGGGAGGCTGAGCCACAGAAGGAGGGGTTGCTGGGGAAGGAGGAGACCGCGAAGGGGAGGGAGGAAAGTACAGCTCGCGCGACCAGCCTCCTCTTCCAACGTCACATTGTGCAAGAGACAAAACCCGGGCGCGCTGGAGCTCACACGCGCACGCACGGCAGACGCCCCGGTCGCCTCCTTTCTGTTCTCTGCGCGGTAGAGAAAGCCGGCCCAGCTCTGCTTTGCTGAGGACGCGGAGCTCAGCCGGCGGCTCCCAGCGCAGCTCAGAGCCAAGCCAGGAGGTGAACCCAGCTGAGGGACCACCTTCAATCTCAGCTGCCTGGCCAGCCCGAGACGTCCGTCCCATTCTATCCCATCCCCCGCCCAGAACTCTGATCTCTTCCCACCCCACCCCTTGGGGTTTCACGCGGACAGCGCCCCGGGGAGCCCAGGGCGTGTCAACCGGTTTGGAATCCACATTTCAGCACTTCGGACAGCGCCCCGGTCTCCCGGACTCCTTGGGCTTTTCAGGATGGCGAGCCTGCAGCAGGGCGAGAAACAGCTGTTTGAGAAGTTCTGGAAAGGGACCTTCAAAGCGGTGGCCACTCCACGTCCCGAGAGCATCATCGTTGCCAGTATCACAGCCCGAAAGCCACTGCCAAGGTAATGACCTCGTTTGTGAGTTGGGGACAACTAGAAGGTCCCCCCCCCTTTTCTTGCCTGCGCCCCAGGTGGACGCAGGCAGCTGGGCCAGGGTGCCTGGACTATGTCCGTCATACCCGGTATCTCACGCTGGAACATGGGAAATATTCGCTTGGGTAAGGAAGAGGCTGTTGAAAAGGGACAAGAATTCTTTGGCGGGGAACTACACTCCCACAGACTCCACACCTCCTAGGCAAAACCCCTTTGCTTTCTTAGGGTGGGCGGTGTGGCTCGGGTATGTACTTGACTGAAAACTTTTCTAGCTATCGCGAAGCTCATAGGTCAGGGGGGTGCAAAGCAGTGGTGGATTTGCAGTGTTGGGCGAGGGGTGCTGTACAAAACAGGAACTCAGCACGGACAGTGTTCAGAGTGTATTTTAACCCTCAGCTCAGAAACTAGTGGGCTCTGACAAAAGCCCATATGCTATTCCTCCAAATACACTCCAAACAGCACCCTCCTCCAGGATTAGCTGAGGCTGCTGCTGCTGGTGTTGAATTTTTTCCTCTCCAGCATCCGAAACCAAGACTTTGAGCTCAAAGTCAGCGTGAAGGTAATTGTAGAAGTTTTAATTTTTTTTCTTTTTTAAGAATCTGGTGACTTTGAACTTTGGAATGAGTTGTGGTCCTGGGGTGTTAGCAAAAAAAATAATAATAATAATAACCAGAGGGGAGAATAAGGGAAGAAATAAATGCAGGAGAAGAAGAGAACAGGGTGCAGGGTGAGGAGGAGGTTGGAGGGGGGGCACAGAAGCCTTCCACAGCAGAGAAAAACCCAATGTTTTCTTAGCTTGTTAGATTTAGAGGAGTTTGAGATGAAGGCTGTGCCCTCTGTCAGGAAAAATCAAGGCTGTATGAAACCCCATCTCTTGGTGCTGCTGGCTGAGCGGTTAAAGGAAAGAAGTGGATCTGGGGGGACCACGGGCAGGATTGATTAATCCTGGCAGGCTGCAATAGGGAATAGATTGAAAACATGTCTGGGAAAGAGTCGCTGACAGAATGCCTGGTCTGGCGCAACTAAGTCTGACTTTCCAGCAAGTGTGGGGATGGCGAAGGTTGACTGGAGAAAAAAAAATATCGGAGAAGAGCAAACTCACACCCACACCCAGGAACTTTTCTTTGTTCTGACTGAGGCTCAAACAGGTCTTTAGACAAATGGAGCATCCTATGCGGGGAACGCATGGACCGGAAGCAGGAAGGACCAGCAGAATGTAGAGCCTGTGAGCAGAGGCCAGCTTATGCACAGGAGAAGGGGGAAGCCCGCTGATACGGGCTGGAGAGGTGTGTGTGTAGGGGGGGGGACGGACAATGACATCAAATGTCATTAAAGCTGGTGTGCGTCTGCTTGCTCAGAGGTTCTTTGTAGAGAGTTTGACGTCAGCGCTTTTTATCCTCCTGGTCCTCTGCCACCGGCTTCACCTTCCTGCTTCCAATGTTGGCACACCAGAGCTGCACTGGCCGGAGAAAACGGGCTTGCTGGAGGAACCAGGGGGAATTCGTCTGGCGACAGAAGTATTTGGTCCACAGTCTTGTCTATTTTAGGGGTACACTGGGGGAGGAAAGCAGGTTCTTGATGCTGTTTTAATTTAGAAAAGTGTCCCTGATATTACCACACTTGGGACCTTCATGGTTCTGCCTCCCTGTCTGTCTGTCTGTCTGACTGTCTGTCTGATTCTACCAACATACCATTTTCTTGCCATTAGCTTCAGTCATATGAATTGACTGAGGGATAGCCTAGTCCTACAGCTTTTATTCATTTTAATTTCATCTGTGTGTGACTTTTACAAGAGTTTCGTATACCCTCAGTAATTTCTCACCCTTGATGCGTTTTAATGTCCTGGGTTTCTATTCCCCTGGACAACACCCTTGAAGTTTATGCCACAGTTCTATATGCTCCTGATTGATAATTTACAAGAATATTTCTATGATTGGTGCCTCCTCTCTGTAGAACACATTTCGGGTAGAGATTGCAGGGAGCATTTATATCCAAGTCCCCAGAAAGGCCTGGGCTTAGTTTTGTTTCAACAGACTAACCGTAAGACCTGAATCATCCCCATTCTCACCGACATCAGCTGCCTGCAGTGATGGTCAGTTCCGGTTCCCTTCCAGTGTCCTGTGTCACCAGAGGGTAGAAATGTCATCTTTCCAGAGCCGAGCTCTTAGGAGGAAAAAGGAGAAAGATGCCGCATAGCTTCAGCGGAGCCTTGGTGACTCCTTTTGAGACAAGCTACAGACTTGTTCTCATTAGAAATGTTTAGCTGTTTGAGCCAAGCCCGGCTCAGTCAGACGATCGGCACAATCCATGCTTGTGGGAAGATGGGGGAGGCGTGGGTGAACCACTAGCCAATCCTGTTGGTTACACACTTAATATTTGATTGTAGATGAGGGTCCCTCCCCTGGATGAGCCTCCCCCAGGATATCTTAAGTCTATAGCTGAAGATAATTTAGCGCCAGGACTGAGGTATGCATTTTAAGTTGTTGATTCCACAGCAACATGCATACGACAGACAATTGCTTCCTAAGCAGAACCCCCTCTCTCCCTGGCTCCTCCCTTCTTCTCCTCCACACCCCCCACCCCCGTGTGAGGCATTCTTGATGAGGCAAGAGTTTTATCATGTTATCAAATTTCCAGCAGATGTCTGACTCAAATGTCAGGCAGAGCACAGTGAGATGCCATAGACTGTAGTGGTTGCTTAAGTGCCGATGGGAGCATCAGACAACCTGGGATCCTGAACTAGAACCTTCACCTCATGGGACGTGAAAATAGAATCTGTACCTATCACTGCCTCAGCCTGTGTGAGGACTGAGCCAGCCAGCCACCATGTGTGGCACACGGTGTTTGCTCCATAGACCTTTGTCCTGTAAGGAAGCTCACGGTGCCTAAAGGGAAACGCAAAGTCTCCAGTTCTGTTTCTTTTCTCCCTTGAACAATGCTAACAATTGACATCATGGAAGTTCAGCTCTGGACGGGCTACTAAATTGAGGTGAAATGAATACGTAGGAGGCCAAGTTGATTCTACAACCCATAGTTCCCCCTCCATGTTAGTGGCTTAATATTTCTTCCTGTTACTGGGATAAAATAACCCCCCAAAGCAACTCAAGGGAGAAAGAGTTTATTTCAGCTCATAGTTCAAGGGTTTAGAACAACAGGGTGGGAGCTTTAGACAACTGATCACATTGAATCCATAGCCAGGAACAGAGTGATAACACTCAGGCTCAGCCATTCCCTGCTATAGCAATAACCTAGGGAATGGTGTCACCCACAGTGGTGGTTTTCCCACTTCCATTAACCTAATCAAGATCATTTCCCATGGGCATGCCCAGAGGCCCACCTTTCTGGTGATGCTAGCTCTCGTTAAATTGACAACTGAGATTAGCCAGCATGGAAGGTTCCACTCTTTTCCTCTCTGGCTGTTGAGTTGGGGGTGGGGCACAGGGAAGTAGTATCTGGATTCCGAAGTGATCCGTAAACACCTTATAGAACAGCCTTTGGTTTGTATAGGAAACATGGGGATTGGCAGGCTTAAACTCCCCCTCCCCCTTTTTTAAATACCGTAATCTCATTCCAAGTTTTTATCAAATCTATAGCAATTAAATAATTTATAGTTCACATCAATAATTCTTTAAGAACAAAATAGGAAACCCAGGCTTAGTGGTGGACACGTGTAGTGTCAGCACTCAGGTTATTGAAGCAGGAGGATTTATGAGTTCACCACCAGCCTGGGTGAGACCCTGAGGGAGGGGATGGGGAGAAAGGAAGGAAAAGTCAGAAAGAAACCAAGAGGAGGAGACAGAAAAGGGGCATTTTAATTTGCTCCTCTGTTGCAGTTATAAAACACTGACCATATGCGACATTGGGGGAAAGAGTATGTTTCCTCTTACATTCCCAAGTCACACTCCATCACTGAGGGAAGTCAGGGCAGGAACTCAACACAGGAACCTGGAGGCAGGAACTGATGCAGAGGTCATGGAGGGGAGCTGCTTACTGGCTTGCTCCTTATGACTTGCTCAGCCTGCTTCTTATAGAACCCAGGACCACCTGCCCAGAGATGGTACCACCCATAGTAGTCTGTACCCTTCCTTACCAATCATTAATCAAGAAAATGCCCCCACAGGTCTTGCCTACAGGCCAATCTGATGGAGGCAGTTCCTAAATTGAGACTGCCTCTTCCCAGGTGGCTCTGGGATGTGTCAAGTTGACAGCTGAAGCTGAGTAGAACAGAGGAAAAGGAAGAGGGGGAGGGGCGGGAGAGAGGGAGCGAGGGAGGGAGGTGGGAAAGTGAGTAACTATTTAGAATGGAAATTCTAACAGGGATGATCTTAAGAAAACCAAAACAAGAATCAGCACAATCAAACCTCACCCTCTAGGACCTGGCAGGAACCCCCCCTCCCTCCCCAGGAGTCAATAAGATCAACAACCTACAGGGAGACCTCTCTCTTACACCCACAAAGAAGGAGAGTCACATTGTTAGGCGTTCCTTTAATTCCTTTGTTAATCACTCAGCCTCAAAAAGTTTGTACCTAAGAAGTTCCCGGATCAGCAAAAACCTAGCCTTTGAAGTAGTTCAAACCATAATAATCATATCGATAAATAGCCATAGCCAGGGACTTAATGAACATGTAAAAATCATTAGGAATTAGCATATGAATTGTTGGCGGATGCGTGAGTGTTTGTTAAGGGCTAGAGCAGCAGCCCCCCTTAAGTAGAGTGTGCCTTCCCTTTGCTATTTGTTTGGCAAGCTATTAATTTTCTTCAAAAATCCTTTCCATGCAGAATACTCCAGAAGCTGACTGGAGCCCAGTCCCTGTCCAAAGGCTCATAAATTCCAAACTATTGGAGGTTTTACTGCATGAGGGGAAAGATGGCCAAATTGTAAAGCAGGAAAAAAAAATGCCTTTGAGCCATTTAATTTGAGACTCCCCTTGGTGCCAAGCAATAGGTTAACACATTTGTGCTGACTTCATGGTGGGATCAGGGTGAGGGGCATTTGGATAGCGTTTTTTCCTGACAACTGGTAGTTAAGAACTAATGTTCTGAGGGTCCCGAAAAATGCTCGCCCTGGCCGTGAACACATGCCCTTCCGGGGGAAGGGAGTGACATGATCAAACATGTCCCCATCTAAAAGATTGAAATTTGTTGAATGGCACACAGGGGCCAGTGGTGAGGACCCTTTGTGACATTTCTTCCGTGTTTGCTGGGCAAATGTGGTTATCTTTAAAGAAGCATGGAGTGGAGATGGTCAAGGGATGTCGGATGGGTTGATTGAAATGTGCAAGGCTCCAATCTGGGGGGAAGCTGAGCTCTCTCCCAGCCCCACCTCCATCTGACACTCTGAGGGTTCTGATCAATGCCATTGAATGACACATGCTGCAAACAGACTCTCCCTGGTGTCAGAATGAGGCTCCCCAGATAAAGATGTCTGTCTGGCTCCAAGCGTAGCCATGCTACCCAGTAGAAGTCAGTAGCTTAGATCGAATGCCATCGGCCTTGTGAGTCACCATAGGCTGCTGCCAGACTCTGGCAGTCCCCAAATCCTAATTTCTGTGAGGAGGAAAGAAGCCCCATTAATGGACCTTACGCTCCACAAGTACATCAAGTGTGGTACAGGGTCACAATAAATTAAAAACCTGTCCCTACTTTCTGGAAAGCTGGATCTGTCTTCCCACAAGCTAGAATTGGCCAGGGCATAGGAAGAGTTACTAAGACTGCTGAGGCATGAGAGGATGTTCATGGGGTACTCAGACTCCCTGGCCTTGCCTCTCGTTCATGCCGATACTGTGGGTGTGTGTGTGTGTGTGTGTGTGTGTGTGTGTGTGTGCATGCTAGTGATCACCTGTGCCTGCCCCTGCCCAAGTGTGTGTGTGTGTGTGTGTGTGTGCATGCTAGTGATCACCTGTGCCTGCCTCTGCCCAAGTGTGTGTGTGTGTGTGTGTGTGTGTGTGTGTGTGTGTGACTGTGTGTGTGTGTGTTTGTCTCTGTCTGTCTGTGGCTATGTCTCTCTCTCTCTCTCTCTCTCTCTCTCTCTCTCTCTCTCTCTCTCTCTCTCTGTCTCTGCATGTGTGTGTGTTCAGGTGCACACACACGTGCATGTGTGTGCACATGGAAGCGAGAGGACAACACTGGGTGTTATTCGGGCACGGTCCACCTTTTGTTTTGCTCTTCACATTCTCTTTGTTTTTGAAACCAACTCTCTCTCTGTCTGGACCTTGCCCAGTCAGGCGGAGGCTAGCCAGTGCGCCCCGCAGAGATGCCCGTCTCTGCTTCCCCAGCACTGGGATGACAAGCGCGTGCATCCCTCAGACTCGACGTTGTTACGTCATCGTCGGTCGAGCGCCTCTGTTCCTTTCTGCACGTGGCTCTGCAGTTCTCCAAAGAGGCTGAGCTCTGCCGAACTGTGTGCAGAATCTGCCAGGCAAAGAATGGACTACATCAATGGTCCTCCTTACTACCTACAAGCACTCGCTGCCCAGGAGAATTCTGCCAAATGACTCGACCTCAATCTTGATTTCCTCATCCATAAAATGGGCTAAGAATAGCAACCACTCCAAAGAACCATTGAGGGGACTGAGTGAGCTCATTTGTGGATAGTACTGCCTGGCATGCGGGAAGGACTTATTCTGTGTTAGTTCTCGTTATCAATAATAAGTCACAGTTTTTATTATTCCTTCAAGCTGGGCCCATCATGGAGGAAAAATGGAATAAAATACGGTTCCTCCCTTCAAGGGTGTCACAGTTTTCAGAAAGGGAGACACAAAACCACAAATGCAGGCCTCCAGTTGGTTAGGTTTATATACTCCAAGCGGGGTGGGCGTGAAGGTACAGGGATATGGTTCCAACAGAGAAGGGAGAGACCCCCCAGCACAGCACAGGGACACTTGCTTATGTCCACAGTTCTCCTTAAGTATTTGACCTGGGAAATGGATATGACTTTATTTTTTCACTAATTTAATCTACCAGTGAGACGTGATGAGGAGGAAGAAATGGGGTCTTTGTGCTCAGGAGGGTCTCAGAGACCATTTCTTCTTCCAAGAGTAAAAGCTGGTGAAACCATTCAGAGGGGTGTCATCTGTGGGGGGTCACGTCATCACCTGTGGGGGGCACCAGAAAGGAACAGCCCATGTAATAACCATTTACACACACACACACACACACACACACACACACACACACACACACCCCTCCGCCGCTGGCTCAAGGGCACTGTCTCTAGTGTGGGCCATTAGGTTTCTTGTCTTTCATGGTCTAGATAGCTAATATAAATGCATTCTGTGTTCTTTGAGCAACCAGCGATGATGGGGGAAATGGGCAGAGAGCCCACAGACATCGAAGGTGGCATTGGCCACAGGGAGCACAAAGCACAAAGCAAAAGCACCTGCATCTGGCTGTGGCATTGAGTGATGTTTTCACTTAGTCACACCTTCAGTGGTTTTATTGAGATACTGCACAGTACAGTAGCGATCGACCAACAGGAAGTCCTTGCTCTTATGGAAGAAAAAAAAAAGACAGGGAATAAAGTACCATCAATAAACAAATAGATGGCCAGGTGACAGCCCTGTAAAAAAAAAGAGGAGAAATGGGTGTAGGGTGAGGGGAGGAGCCACTTTGTGGAATATAGTGATCAAGAATGCGGATGAGAAGGAGCAGGCTTCTGACAATTGAGGACAAAGTATTTGAATTAGCGGGAACAGTGGTGAACAGGTCCTGGGGTGGAAGCGTGCTCGAGACATTTGAAGAACAGTAGAGGGAGAGAGGGAAGGGAGTCACAGCTATAGAAGATGCCTCCCAAGATGCAACAGGAACTAGATCAGGGGGAATCTTGTGAGCCTGGGAAAGAATCCCTAGGCTTTCAACTCCTAATCTCCCCCACCCAGGGGGATGTCAGCCCTGGCAGCCTGGGTCCCCATCCCAATGTGCTCTTGTAGGCACCTGTCCCGACTCTGATGCAGCCAGGGGTGACTCTGAGTAGCACAGCTTCCTTCCTGTGTTAAAGTGAAGCGGTGACATTTCCAGTCTCTCTGACTGTGACCCATCAGATCAGACGATTTTTAGACTGGACTTGTGATGGTAAATTTTGTTCCCATGGTGTCAGGGGGATGAGTCTTATCTATCTCTCATGGCCTGGTGTATACACCAGGGCTATTCCTTGCACTCAGAAGCAGTCTCTAGGCTCTGTACACTCTCAGCTCTCTCTTCTCTCTCTCTCTCTCTCTCTCTCTCTCTCTCTCTCTCTCTCTCTCTCTCTCTCTCTCTCTCCTCACCTTGAAATCTTGCAAAGGGAGTTCACACACACTACAGCCTTTATGTGGAGTTCCATGAAATAAAAATTCTAAATTAGGATGTCATAGAAACAAAGCCAAAGGAAATATAGGAATGGGCTGGAGCCTAAAACAGTTATTAAGTAATTCATGTCTCTATGCGTCCTTTCAAAACAAGCTGTAAGATCCCCTGGACACAAATGTATCTCATCCCATGCAGGGAATTCCTCAGTTAGTGGATTCCCAGAGCTCAGATCCTGCCTGCAGTTTCACAGAGCATAAACACTCACCGATGGGACACTGCTCCCTGGCTTCATTAAAAGTTCAGCTTAGCCAGAGAGCTGGAAGTCTGAATGACAGTTACAGGCCTGTGGGAAGAGAGGCGTGGGCCAGCAAGGTGGCTTAGTGGGTAGAGGCACTTTCAGCCAAGCCTGATGGCCTGAGTTCAATCCCTGGGATCCACGTGCTAAAAAGAGAAAACGGTGAGTCAAGATAACCTTTTTCTTTCTGTGAGCTGAATGAACTCGGGTACTTGTTACAAAGATGCCACTGACCAACACAATTGCCAATATATCCAGAAGTGGCAATGTTGGGATTCAGGGGAGAACAACTTGAGCCACAGAGGCCAGGGACAACATCTTTCCCAGTCTTTGTAGGATCCTAGAACGTATTATAGGAATTCAATGTGTGAGTAATGAGCAAGGATAACGCAACCAAAAGCCCAGACGAGGAAACAGAACTACGCAGAACAGCAGCCCCAGAAGGGTAGGGCTGAGAGCCTGGAGATCCCTCCGTGACTTCATTTATAGGCTGAGGACCAGGGAACACAACTTAGAATGTGTATAACAACAGAATGCATGTGTAATTCGTAAATATGTGTGCATATTGATATTCCATTATTTTCCCACTGAGAGAGAGATGTAATGGAAAAAAGAAAAAAAGAGAGAAACAAAACCCTGAGCTAGGGGAACGGCTTAGCAGTTAAGAGTACGTATTGACCTTGCGGAAGACCCAAGTTCAGTTCCCAGCATCCTCTTTGGGCATGTCACAACCCCCTGTAACTCAGGCTTCAGGGGATCTGACGCCCTCTTCTGGCCCCAACAGGCACCTGCATGCTCGAAGGTGCATATCCCCACCACACATACAGGCACATAATTAAAGATTAAAAACCTTTAAAAGAAGAAAGCTGGGTGTAGTGGCCCATGCCTTCCTTTCATCCTCACCCTGGGAAGGCAGAGATGGGTGGGTTTCTGTGAGTTTGAGACGACTCTCATGTACATAAGGAGCTCCGGGCCACCTGAGGCTACATAGCGAGAATCTGTCACAAACAAACAAACAAACAGCCTCTGTGAGCTCTGCTGCCATGGCCTCAGGTTTGAACAGACATCTCTACTGTAGTCAGTTGACCAAACACCAGACCTTTCTTGCCACCTCAGGCCCCTTCCTGCCCCTGAAGGGTCTCCCGTGGCATATGCTGTCCACTGACTCGCTTGGGGATCCTGATGAGATGTCCATCTGCACCCAGACTGTGCCTAGAAGAGCAGGTGAGCAGCTAGGATCAAGTTTCAGAGCTTGCAGAGCAGAAGACAATGGGCTTTTGTTTGTCCAGTTCCCCTGCCCCAGCCCCCCTCCTACAGCCAGGTGGCAGGTGATGCTGGGGCCCTGTCCACTTCCAGAGATGTGGTGGGTGTCTGAGCGCCAGTGCTGTGTGGGCTGCAGGCCGTGTGACAGGGAATTTGGGGCAGAAATGAGAGGCCATTTCCTTCCTGGTACTTTCTACCAATTCCACCTTTTACCATACTTCCTTCACCTCACCGTGGTGATCAGTCCACAGTCAAGTGAGAGGTCATCCAGAGGACGCATTTCAGGAACTGAAACAGAGTCTCAGTAATTTAGGGACAGGGAGACCATGACACAGAACAAGCATGGTGTTTCAGAACACACAAGAAAAAAAATCTCAGAGCTACTGCTGACATCCGGTCCCAAGACATCACAAGGCTCAGAGGTTCCCGGGGAAAGAGGCAAAAATATTGACCGATTCTCCTTTCACAAATAGACAAATGGAGCTCAGAGGTGTGGAAGGATTTGCCTGAAGTTAAGCAAACTGCCACTGTGGGTGTCAGTCAGTCTTGACTATTTACTGTTGTCAATATCAATTTTATGTCCATTTTACAGGAGAAGAAACTGAGGTCTTACAATAATCTAGCATAGACATAGATGTCAGATCTTTTGTTCCAAATTTGTTACTTCTGTCCCTCTGAGCTGCAAAGTCCCTGGACCCAAGGGGGTATACCTCTAGTGCAGACCCACAGAGCCGGGACAGAAATGACCCAGACAGCTTTAGCTACTGAACAGATTGTATGCCAGAGCTGCCCCTGTAAACACCAGGGTATCTGCTCATCTCACCGTGGAGAGAACCAGCATAAATCTATAATAAATCAGTTCACCAATCCTGCTGCAGTGGCCTTAGCCCAGGAGCTGAGACTAGGGCCCCAGTGACTATGGAGGTGTTTGGTGTTTTCTTGGGATCTTAGGATGAAGTAGGTGTCACGGAGATGCCAGCTGTGGCTCAGGTCACTTGCTACTGAAGATATCTGATGTTCGCTACCCACGCTTGGTTCCAAAGAGTCACCTGCTATAGCTCTCCATATTTTGTGCTCTGTGTCCCCATCCCTCTGGCCACCCCACCACAGGACAGTAGGAGCTCTCCTTCACCAGGTAGATGCTGATTAAGTGCCTGAGGAGGGGGCTGTGCAGCTGGGAGGCCTCTGGTCCTCTGGTTAAACCTGTGTGGCCATGAGCATGTCCTTAGCTGCCCCTAAGCCCAGCAGTCTGACCCGTAACAAAGAGATGGAATAGTTATGGATTCTTGGTGGGACCTGAGGATCAGACATGGTTGCCCTCGGCCACTCAGGTTCATGTCCAAAGAGAATTTGAATGTGGAGTAGAGCGACATGTAAGACACACTGAGATTTTTACCCCTGACTAGAGTAAAACTTGAACCTGAGAACTGGAACAGTCTATACTTGACTATGCAGGTGGAAAGAGAGAGAGTCATGGGCATTGCCCAAGTCACACGGTATAAGGCAATCCAGATTTTCTCACTCCAAGAAGTCATCCATGAAGTGACATAATTGTAACTACTGATAATAGTTTTTGAGAATTTGGTGTTTGCCCAACCCTGAGCAAAATACTTTATCTGCAGTCAGTCACCCTCTGAAGTAGCTAGGGACTGTGGCATTGTGTAGATGAGAAGATCAGGGAGGTGGGCAGTTGGCCTAAGGTCACACAGCTAGGTAATGTGAGAGCTAGGGTTTGAATCTTACATGGCTAACATTGTCTGAAACACCCATCCTGCTTGTCAGACACAGGAAGCAAATCAGGGCACCATAGGGAAACATGAGAGCTCTTGACAAGCTGCTTTCTTACCCAATAGATGGCTCCATCCTGCTCCGTCTTGGTGCCACAGTGGGGCACGGGAAAGAACATGGCTCAGGATATCCCATCCATTGGCACTGCCCGGTGCTTCTATTTTGGGACTTGTCTGTTTGATGCTTACATTAATGTCACAGCCTCCCCGGAAGCAAGTTTTCCCAAGAAATAGAAAGAGACAAGGAGAGTAAGTTTTGACTAAGACCATCTACCCCAGGCCAGTTCACCTAGGCACAGACATTGGGCAGTTATGGTCATTTTCACATACTTTATTCCCCATGGTTTCTGAGAACTGGACCCAGCCCTCCAGTCATTTCTTGTACATTCTTTCATGCTACATCCTACATCCATTGATTTTATATCCATCCATCTGTCCTTCCACCCATCTACCCTTTATCCATCTAATCATTCATTCATTCATCCAATATGTAGACATATTCATTCTCCAGGTATTCATCTGTTTTCAAACTACACTTTTTCTATTCATTCATCTACCTACTATACATACACACTTCTATCCATCTACTCATTCACCCAATCACTCATCCACCCATTCAACCACCCATCCACCCGTTCATCTACTCATCCACCCATTCACCACTCACCCATCCATCCATCCATCCATCCATCCATCCATCCATCCATCCATCCATCCATCTGCTCATGCACACACCCACTTACCCATCTATCTACCCATCCATTCACCCACCCACTCATCCACTCATCTACCTACCCATCTATCCATCTTCCCAACTAATCAATATTTATTGAGATCTACTTTATTTATTTAACTAATGATAAAAAGCTGATAGCTTGGAATATTTGCTTTGATCTTCTAATCCTGATTCCTTCCTGAAAACTTAACAGCCAGGCGTAGTGGGACACAGCTGAAATCTCAGCACTTGGGGGCCCAAGGGAGGAGATTTGGGGGTTCAAGTTCAGCCTGGGTGCAGAGCAAGACCCTGTCTCCAAACCTAAACAGCAGCCAAAAGAGTACACAAAGACCTTGGGTTTCCTTCCTGCTCTGGGTTATTTTTGCTCTGGAGATTTTCATGATGGTATTTATTTCATTCCTGTGAGAGAGAAAAAAAAATCACAGTGCTTGCCATGATCCTTTCCTCAAACCCGTGTCAAGGGATTTCACACCTGCCTTTGGTTGCTTGCCCGTGCCTTCACCCGGCATTGATCTTCTATCACGAGCAAAGCCCAACAATTAATAAAAACGCCTCCATTCGGAAGCTGCTTACACTTGGGGTTGGGATATACATTTCTAAAGAATTCACGAGCAGAAAAGAGAATGGAAGTTACCACTGTCACAAACAGAACCAAAGCCATGAGCTACAGCAAAGCGACCTGGCCAAGGTCACACAAACCAGCGGTTGTACAATGCGGCTGTGGACCTCTCCCATTCATAAAGCAGGCTCTGTGTTAGGTAACGTATAGCGATCATTTCACCACATCTCGGCCCCCAACGTTCTGCATCAACATCCTCGTTTTATAGAATGTGAAGGTGGAGCTCAGAGGATTTAAGCGATGTGGTAAAGGCGATGACCTTGTAGGGGTCCACATGGGGACTGCAGTTCGGTTGAGGGTGTGGAGCTCCAAGTGTCACTGTCAAGGCTCCCTTGTCCTGCCACCATGCTTCTGTGTGATTCTTTGGGGCTCAGGGCCTGTCTTGAAGCTTATCTCCGGGGGCTGGCAAAGTGGTGGGATGGTGATGGTCTCTCCTACACTGGCAGTCACCCAGAAGGAGGCCCAGATGGCCCTGCTGGTTAAAGCTATCCTTAGAAAGAGGGTTATCAAACTGCCCACGGATCCTTGGGAACCTTGAAGGTGATACTCAAGGGTCACACTCTCACCCAGATCCCTACAAGGCTTGGCCTTCACCAAGTTGGTTACATCCTCCAAGCCCCACGCTCACACTATAAAATGGGATAAGTCTTCAGGGAAAGGAGACAGCGGGTGTTAGCTATTATTCTTATGTGTTCTTTTTTGAAAGACTTGTTTTTTCATTTTATTGTATATGTATGAGTGTTTCACCTGCATATGATATACCAGGTGAATGCCTGGTGCTCCTGGAGGTCAGAAGAGGGCATCGGATCTCCTGCGCCTGGAGTTATTACCATTGTGAGGTGCCATGTAGGTGCTGGAAGCTGGACCCAGGTTCAGAACAGCAAACTCTCATCACTACCCAGTTGTCTCTAGACCTTCCCATGTGTTCTTGACCAGAGCTAAATTTTAAGACGGCGCCCTGGGGAGACATTAAACCACAGATGGTATAGACAGTGGGGCAGGTAGACATTTCTTAAGCACCAGGGCTTACCGTCCATTTCCACTTACTTACACTCGGCTCTGCATCATTGAAAACAGCCTTCAATGGTTGTTGCAAGTAAAGACAAGTTCAGAGAGGTTATTCTGTTTTCCCAAGGTTGCCCAGCCTGGTAGAGCTCTACCCATTGGTTATCAGTTGAAACATGTTACCATGGTGATGTACATCATCCCCGCCCATGTGATACCTGACTGTTTCCCATCCCCAAGAAGAAATCTCTTTATTCTTTTGTGTTTCTTTGAGCCTCTCTTTAAATCCCCTCCCCCAAGGGCTTCAGGGCTCCTAAAAAGCAAAAATTGAGACAGACATCCTTCCTGTCTGCAGCCTTGACATAGCCTCCCTGGGCAGAGAAGGTAGAGCCCTGGCCTGACTATAGTGAAAATAGAGAGAAGGAAATCCACAAAGGCTAACAGCTCAAAGTATTACCTCCACTGCACATGCAGCAGCCCCTAAGCAGCCCCCCACCCTAGGCCTCTGAGACTCACTGTATCTCTTGAAAGAGGACAGTTATCTAAAGATACACAGTGACTTCTCCAAGTTAATCAGCAAGTCAGTAGAACGGGTACAATTGTACTGTCAGAGCACATTGCTTGTTACCTGATTTAATAGGCACTTCCTGCATTCACCTGAGCCTGAGACTCACATAGCTCAGTAGCTGAGGAGGTTATCCCAACATCCAAGGTGAGTGCTCCAAGAAGAATGAGATGTTCCTTAGAGTGAAAGCCAGGCTACTGAACCATGTTACTGTGGCCAACAACAGGATGTCAGAGCTCTGTGGGTGGTTAACAGCTACAATCAACTAATAATGTCTGCCAGAAGCACTGTGCTGAGGTAGCTTCTGGAGCTGTATCTAAGATCCATTAGTGATGTCTGTCACTGGTGCAGGGATAAGGAGGCTGTAGCGCACATGATATGCATTTCTTTTTCTTGGAGAAGGGCGTGGTTTTTGAAGGCTCATATCAACGACTTATTATTGAAGACTGACCGTGCATGCCACTGACACCATGTAGCATCTTTCTTACTTAGGTTCATAGCAGGATCCCTTTCCCTACCACAACACACTTTGCAGAGGAGCAAACAGTGTCTCAGAAGGTGATGTCATTGGCCCGGGGCTAAAGAAGCTAGTTAGTGGCTAGCCAGCTCTGATAATTACTGTTAAATACATAAACCATTAGGCTGAGAAATAGAAGTGTCAATAGAGGAATCATCGTGGAACATGTTAATTAGTGTGTGGATGTATATATTTGGCCAAAGGGCTTTGTCCTATTTATCTCCATTCTCCCATCACAGCACACGGCTCAGGACATGAGTGCTCCCCAACTTACATTTACTGAGAACTGTGAATATATACAGTGTAGTGTTCAACATCCTGGGGTGGGGTGGGAGGCTCAGAGGATGAAAGGACTTAGCTGGGCATGTACCAGGAAAGCATCTAGCTTAACGTTTGGCATATGCTGGGTGGACAGTAAGTGTTTATTGAGTCATGGAGCGCTGGAGAAGCATTCAGAAGAGGGCGGCATTCAGAAGACTTGAGAAACCATCTTGGAAGGCAGGGCGACGTTGTTGGAATTCTCTGGTAGGATGTGAAGAGTCTGAAGAGCAGGGCGCTTGCTACTGAATACGAGGATGCTGAGCTGAGAGCACACATTTCACAATTGCCTCAGGCGAGTGACAGAGGACATGTCCTGCATCCGGGTGCTTTTTCTGGCTTGGTGAGCTGCCAGCGAAGGTGCTAGGAGGCTGTGGAAGTCAGAGCCACTGCTGGGTCCCTATAACTTAGAGTCTGGACAGTGCCCGCTTCGTCTAACCTGGGCCACCTGAGTACCATGCAGAAGGTGGGCGGGGGGGGGGAGGGAGTGTGGACTCCTAGGGCCTGGTTCTCTCTTGCTGTGTCTTTTTCCAGCTGTGTCCTGCCTGTATGATGCTTAAGGGAGATTTATCTTTTCTGCAGTGTGTGTACTGCATTTTTAAAGAGTCTCAAATTATGGAATCATCAGGAAAGGGGGAGACTTATTTTTCCTTTCCATTTCCGAGATGAGAAAACTAAGAGTTATTTATGAAAATGGCAATCATGCCACAGACATTGTTCTGAGTATATTTTATGCGTTCATTCACTTAACTCACAATACCTACAAGGCAGGGGCATTCTTCTTTGGTTGGTTTTTGGCTTCTTCTAGAGAGGGTCTCACATAGCCCAGGCTGGAATACTACAGCATCCCCCTCCCCCACACTCACGTACAATATCAGTAAATAAGAGCTGGGTGTGGTGGTACATACCTACAAACCCAGCACTGGAGAGGCAGAGAAAAGTAGATCTCTGTGAGTTCGAGACCAGCCCACTCTATATAGCCTGCTGGCTATGAAACGCTACCTTTAAAAACATTTTTAAAATAATGCCAGGCTTTGGGAAGAGCCTCCCTGCTGCGCTCTGGGCTGAGCTTTGCGGGGCACTTTGGCACGTGACACATTGCGTCATACTCACAGAGGCAGCTACTCAGTGCAGAGGAGGCTCTTCTACTGTGTGATTTCACTCCCCCAAGCCTCAGTTTTATCAGCCACAGAATAGGACAAATCAATCTCCCCCAAGGCTACCATGCAGACTGGAGGTATCAAACTGGGAATGAGTCCAGTAACATGCACACATCAGAGACCCACACTGCACCGTGGAGACCCAGCCTCACACCTTGGGCCATCTTCCAGGAGAAAGCAAGACTTCTCAAGCTGGCTCTCCTTAAGGATAGGTGTGAGCAATTACCAGGGGACTGGCCGGAGTTGGCCTTGTCATCTGTCACCAAAGAATACCGTCCACTTATGTTTAGCACCCCACCCCCACCACCCCTCAGCCTAATGACTCCCTGGAAAACCAAACCCTGGAACCAAGAATCAATAACGGACAGCAGTGGATCCCATGTCTTCAGTGACTGCCTTGTTTTAACGATCCCAGAGTTGTTGATCTGCATTTGTTAGACCAGCGTGGAGGCCACAGCTGGGTGACACTGTTCTGAGTACAAGAGGCATCTCCAGGAAAGGAAAGTACAAAGGAAGAAGAGGGGAAATGTGTTTGCCGTCGAAACATAGATTTTGTGATTATAAGCCATCTAGCCATGTGTAGCCCTGTCCTTGGGCTGTAATTACATTTGTTGTGCATTTTCTCAGGAAGCAGCTGGAAATGGGGGGGGTGAATTTAACCCAAGTCAGCGCTGAATATGATTCAGCCGTGGGACCCCAGCCTCATCTCCCAACGTCTCCTTTCTGCCAAGGAATATTCTGTGTCTCCATGAGGTACCTCCTGGCTGTGTATACACATTTGGACCTAAAGGACACGTATAATTGCCCGTTCTTTGGTACCAAGAGTAACAAAGGTTACTTGCCATACAGCACTGTGACGGGACTTCGATAGTCAAACTAATAACTCTGGCAGTTACTAAGTGACTGATGGGGGGCAGGAGTAGCATATACTGCCTAGATACACTGGATCAAGGAATGGTTCGGGTCCCAGGCAGAGTTAGGTGAGATGCAATCATATTTCACCACACGACTTGCGATTTAAAACTTAAGGTGTTTCTAGAACCCATCCAACATTTCAGGAGTGATAATAGACACAGCATGAAGTTCAATTACCCAGCATTGTGTTCGTGTGCATTAAATGTCAACAAAAAATAATTCCAACTATCTGTGTGTTTCTCTTTATGCTGTCGGTCTGTCTGCCTGCCTGCCTCTCTCTCTCTCTCTCTCTCTCTCTCTCTCTCTCTCTCTCTCTCTCTCTCTCTCTCTCTCTCTCTCTGTGTGTGTGTGTGTGTGTGTGTGTGTGTGTGTGTGTGTGTGTGTGTGTTTCTGCCTCTCTCATGCTGGAATTAAAGTTCAGGGCTGATTTTTATGTGGGTTTTGGGCATGGAACTCAGGTTTCCATGTTTATGGGCAAACACTTTTCCAAGTTTATTTTTATGTCTCAGTTGCTCTTTGATCCTTGGGTGGTATGTCTGTTGTCTTTTGTTTGGTGTTTGCAAATTTTTGTCCCACATATTCATCTGCTCCTTCAGGGAGCACATGTACGAAGTATTTTAGGAGTTGGTCACAGTGCTAGGTGTTTACAATACAAAGATGAAAGGATGCTCTTTTCTCCCTAAGAAGCATCTAGAAGCCAGATGTGGTGATGCACACTGTTAAGTCCAGCACTTGGAGAGTAGAGGCAGGTGGGTCTTTGTAGGCTTGAGGACAGCCTGGTCTACATAGAGAGTTCTAGGCTATGTATTACACAATTGGCACACGCCTTTAATCCTAGCACTTGGGAGGCAGAGGCAGGTGAATCTCTGTGAATTTGAGGCCAGCCTGGTCTACAAGTAAGTTCCCGGACAGGCTCCAAAGCTACACAGAGAAACTCTGTCTCGAAAAAACAAAACAAAAAGAAAAGAAAAAAAATTAAAGCACTTGGATTTTTATCCCCAAATTCTTGGAGGTTCATCAGAATTGCTAGAAACCTGGATGTGACTGATCACCTGTGTTGAGAACCTAACAGACAGGGTCTGTTTTACATCTATTGGTCGAGCCCATGACATGAGTGGACATGAGGATGGTAACATTGTCATTTACGGGTTTAAAAAGGTCCCTCCTAAGGCTCACGTGCCATCACTTTGGTTTGGCTACCAACTGAGAGGTGTCTGAGTGGTGACTAGGTTGGGTGGTGAGGGCTCTAACTCATCAGTTATTACATTGATAGAGTCGTAGACTGTTAGCAGATGGAGCCTGGTGGAGACAGTAGGTCACAAGAAACCAGGCTTTCTGGAAATGTCTTGCTTCTCCTCTCTCTGCTCCCTGGCCAGCATGAGGTGAGCATCTGTGTTCCATGAGATGCATTAATGCTCTATCTCACCCCAGGCCCCTAGCAACAGAGTCAGGCATAGACTAACCTTTCTGAAATACCAACCCCTTGGAGACCAGGAGCCCAAATACGCCTGTCTTCCTTCTAAATTGTTTATCATCATTATCTGTCCCATGGGAACAGAAGGGTGACTGGGAAACCTTGTCATGACGTAGCCTCGATCTCCATCCCATTCTGAATTACAGCAGCTACAATCGGAACTCTGAGTCACCCCCGGATGCTTTGGCCGTGTGTGAGTGACCAGCTCTTGGTTGATCTCAGCCCTTGCCACGGAGGGCAAATGTTCCTAGTGTGAGAGGCCAAGCTGATGGGAATATTAATGGTCATATACCCGGAATTTATTGAGTGTTTATTCAGTTATACAGCTTCATCCTCACAACCGCCCTCGATGGCAGCTCTGTTTTCCATTGTCTTCATTGTACTGTCCAGAGAACTGGGGCCCAGAGAGATGATGCCAGTCATTCAAAATCACACAGCACCCAAGCAGAGGGCTGAATGCCAGTCCTGACTTCATAAGCGCCGTGGGACACTGATATCCATTTTCTCTGAGTTTGCATGTCCGGGGGCAAGGAAGAGAGACATGGGGGAAGACTGACAGGCTCCAGATACAATTGTGGTCAAGAATCAGACAAATAAGGCTGGAGAGATGGTTCAGTGGTTAAGAGCACTGGTTGCTCTTCCAGAGGTCCTGAGTTCAATTCCCAGCAACCACGTGGTGGCTCACAGCCATCTGTAATGAGATCTGGCACATAGGCAGAACATTGTATACATAATACACAATAAATAAATCTTAAAAAAAAGTATCAGACAAATAAATGAAAGTAATCCACTTGAGCCATTTTCCTCTTCTCCATGCCCCCCCAACTGATGCCATCCAATCATAGACCACAGATAGTTAGCTCTGAACTTCCTGATTCCGTTACATCTTGAGTCCCTTCCCCGCTCCCCCCACCCCACCCCACCCCGCCCCCTGGGCTCTGTGGCAGCCCTAACCCTTGACTCATTTCAGACACTCTGTGTGAAGGATTGAAGTCAGCAGCTGATAGTTCACTAGTTAAACCAGGGACAGCTTTATACGTATCTCTAGCTTCTATTTCTCCTACCTCTAAAAATGAGATACCCCATAGCTAACACCAAAGGGGCTGTCCTCCTGGGCAGTAGAGAGAAAGCAAGGAAATTCTGGAAAGGCTCATCCTTCAAAATCTCTGGGGATGGGGTGAGGGTGGGGCTTGAATCTGCCTTTCTCATGTGTTCCTTCCACGTTCATTTCTCAACAGAGTCTTGGGACCACTACGGCCCCTTCCCTTTCAAAGTCCTCATTCTAGCGAAATGCTGAGGTGATGGTGCCTCAGCCTCCTGAGTAGCTGGGATTAGAGGCCTGTATCACCAGCCCCTGGCTGTCATCTGCCTCCTACAGAGCATTGCTTTATATGACATGTGATCCTGAGTGTGCCCCCTTTGTGTCCGACACGTTTATGGAGCAGATGTGAGGGTCCCACAGAGGCAAGCTTTCCCCAAGCTTGTTCTTTAAAAAAAAAAAAAAATTGCAGTGGGTGGGTTTGAGGCAGCTGCTCCCGACAGGAGTGTGTTCTGGGGAGGCCCGGCTTCTTTTGGATTTCTCTGTACCAATCAGAGTCCTCCCATTTTCCATTCTGTGGCTCACAGATGCCACCAGCACATCCTTTTGGCAGAGGGTCGATCAGAACCAGAGAGGGCTCCAGTTGGCCAGAGACTGTCGGTAGCCTGGTCAAGTTCAAGCCTGTTTCATGGGTCAGCCCACCTGGGAGTCAGGGCATGCAAACAAAGACTGTGTTCACGCTACAAGGTTCCCCCAGGATCACTTAGCTTCCTGCAGTGGGGAAAGCCAGGGCACTGGACAGGCGGAAAGGAAGATGACATGAAATGCCTGGGAAATAGAATTCTCCCCGCCCCCCAGTCCCCGATCTCCCCAAACTACACTCTGCCTCTGCGGCTCATTGCCTTCTTCTTCAGCAATATGAGAAGCACCCTCTCCATCATCACTCTGCTGTGTTACCTGGGCACCTGACGGCCCCCCAGAGAAGATAAACCCTAACCCGTGGCTCCTGGGGCTTCAGATTCCAGCCTTGCCAGTTGCATTCAAGCCGAGTTTGGAGTAAACATATAAACAAATAATAAAAGTTTTATAAGGGACTCATTGTGGGGTCCCCAAACCTTGGCTGTCTTAAGGGAGTGGGGGATGCCAGGGGCTCTGGGGAAGAACACTTTCCTATGGAGAGGACTTGGGACAGATGAGTTGTGGCCTGCAGAAGCCAAGGTCCCATTTTCCAGAGGGGAAAGTTGATGGAGGACTTCTCTTTTAAAACTGTGTCCTTCAGCAAGCAATAGCCATCATGTGAGCCTTGGTCGCTTGATCTGTAATATGGAATCGATGGTGACGTCAACCTCATACGAGACCAAAATGGAGATTAAATGAAATATTATACATCGGGTGCTTAAAGCAACGTTTACCACAAAGTGAGCAATACTCATTGGCTTTATTATTGTTGATGGGGCTATGTTGTCATGGAAATTGTCATCCATCAAGGGTACCAGATTGGAACACAAGAGGATGGGATTCCAAATACATGGATGGCTGACTTTGGATTGGACTTGACTCTCTTGTTCAGCATTCTGACAACAAATGAGCTGTGTGACCTTGTGTAAAACGCTTAACCTCTCTGAGCTCGGCTGCTTCATCCTGCCAGATGGGTCTCACAGCCCCCGGCCATCTAATGTCCAGGGAAGTCGTGAGATTCCAATAAGATAATGGATTTGAATGAGCTTTGAAAACAGGAGTGCACCAGAGGAATTTGGGGTATTACGATTACGGCGGCCATTTCAGCCCCCTGGTGCCTTGGCTAGCCCATCTGTTCTGGGAGCTCTCCCGACTCTCGCTCTCTCCTTTTGGCTGACAGTCCTGGGCTGCTGCTGGGCCTGACATTTGGGCAGCTTCCAAGAGGGAGTCTATCCTCTTCCATCTGCCTCTCAGCTTAACTCTTTTCTCGCCTGTCTCCTGGTCTGCGGGGATCTGATGAGGGGGTACAGGTGACAGTTCAGAAGAAGAGATGATAAAGGCTGGTCACTCTCCCCCCTCCACCCCCCACACCTCATCCACCTTCCGGGGGTCAAAGTACTGAGAGTTATGGGATCATCTGCTGTAGACAGAGCAGAAGCTGAGCGGGGGAACGGGTGAAGATTTGAACCCCGTTCCGGGGGTTTCTTGTAACACACCTCAGCTTCCAAGCCCCTACTGCCCTAGCTCTTGGGAATGGATATGGAGCACTGAGCCTCCTCTGGTTCCTCAAGTTATCCTGAGGGAGTTTCTGCCCTCAGGGGGGTATGAAGGCATAGTGTGTGTGTGTGTGTGTGTGTGTGTGTGTGTGTGTGTGTGTGTGTGTTGGGGTGGGGCTGGGTGCTTTTACCCCCGTAGGAGTCTGAACTCTTTCTCAAGAGTTTGGTCCTTGGCCAAACATCTGAGCTTCTCTGAGACATCACCTTTTCTAGGGTCAAATCGGACCACAAAGTGAGGAAGCTTCGGTGACCCCTGCTGCTGCAGATGCCAGTGCGGCTGCTGGGATGGGGAGGGATGGAAGGATGTTGCCAGGGGCCCTGGCTGCAGACACGGAGGCCAAGGCCAGGGGAGCCAGTGAGCTGCTGTGTGGGCTGAGAGGAGGGACCTGCAGAAGGCGGGGTCTGCCTGTGATTGGCAGCAGGCTTGCTGGCAGATGGTCGCCTAAGTGGGCCACCCCAGGGTCAGCTTTATGGCTCTGCGGTTTAACCCTTACTTTCCCAACAGCCCCCCGAGCCTCTAGGAGTTTTGATTCCACTGGGAACCAGACAGAAGTGGCTGAGTGTTTAACTGAGATGCGGACTCTGGTTCCTACGGCTCCCCCATCCTATCCTCAGAAACGCAGACCAGCCCCTGCTTGGGTGGGACACCCCAGTGTGCAGAACCAGGCCCTGAATCTTCACAGCATGCAGCTGAGCAGGACAGCGGGGAGGGGAGCCTGTTAATATATTCTGCTTTTGTTAACACTTAGCTTTGTAAACACTGGTATAGAAAGAAAAAAAAAAGATAGCATCCTGTGACTGAGGAATATCTCAGGATTTATGATTCCTTTCCCACTGAACTCCTTATTTATTTCTTCCCATGCGCCCCCCACGCCCCCATTCTGTTCCTTAACCAATGTGGAAGAGGGTTGAGCACTTAGACTAATTTAATGATCCAGGCTGAGGTATTTATTGTTCTGTAGCCCTGGATAGCTAGTAGTTGTCAGATAGCCTAAACTACCTAGAATCCAGTCCTCCTACCACAACCTGCCGAGTGCCAAAATTACAGGTGTGAATTACAATGCCCTCTTCATCTCACTCACCATTTTTAATGCCCACATAGTACTCCATGATGAGCATGTAGCAGAAGAAATTTGCCCAGGCACCATTACTAAGGACTTCATCAAGACATAGAGGAGACAAATTCAGAGATACTAGGACACTTGCCTAAGGTCACACAGCTCAGTGATATCAGCCTGAGCTTACATTTTTGGTTTTAGGATTTGAAATTCAAATTTCTCTCTTTAGTTATTTATTAAGGTAAAAGGGGGGGGGTGGGATTTAGAAGCACTATTCTGTAAAACCAATATGGCCCCAGTCTCACCCTAGGAGCGAATCTTGAAAACCCCTGCTCTTTTGATTTGCTTAGCTCAGGTCTGAGTGGGCGTGGGAGCCTGTCCTTATTGGCTGTGTGGCTTTAGGCTGCTTGACTCCCCTCTCTGGGCTCCAGTTTCTTTGTCCAATAAAAGCTTTGTTGGGCCGTTGAGAGGATTAGATAGGAATCATCCCAGTGTCTGGTCCATACCCAGTGTTCAGCTGTGAGATTAGTACCAGTCATTCGCTGTAAGAATTTTTTTTTTATATATATTCTCAGCTGCAAGAATATGAACAAGATTAAGAAAACCCAAGGCCTAGTAGTATTGTGTACATCTAATGTTACTAATGACCCACAGCACCTAATAATATTCCAGCCTGAACAGAAGGATTAACCCAGGCCAGCGGCTGTAAGATGGAAGTTGGCCCTTCCCCTCTTCAGGCTTGGGGGAGAGGCAGGTGCTGCCCCAATTATCTAAGGGTGAGTCTGTCGCAGCCCCCGTTAGTTGTGCGGTAGAGCACCCCCTCCTCCATCCAGCTCTCCGGCCCCGCCCCCACCAGCCGGAGCCAACTGGCCGCCCTTCCCCCCACCAGCACCCGGCCTTTGACACTAATTGATACGGAGTTTCCCCCTCTAATCCTGTCTCTGCCTCCGGCCTCGTTCCGAGGGCATCTGCTTGGTGAGGGGAGGAGGAGGCAGGGCCGACAGCCACCCTCCTGTCTGCCATCTGGTCCTGTCCCCTCCTAGCCCTCAGCGGCACCAAGAGAAATCTGTAATGAACCCGAGGGGTGGGGTGAGGCTGAGAGCCTGGAAGACTGGGATGCATGCACACACATGCACACACACACACACACACACACACTCCCAGGTTGTAGACACAACCATTAGCAAAGCTTTTGTGCCTCACCCCAGGCCTAACAGCTGCTGCAAAGACACAGGAGTGAGACTCAAACCAGAGAAAAACTTCTAATTACCCGACCCAGCCTCAGCAGCGAGGAGACTGGGGGAGGTGGGTGGTAGGTGGGTGGCAGGTAGTGGGCCGGAAGGAGGGTCTACAGGCTTGGAAGGGACCGGTGCCCCGGACTGACTGGGGTCGGGCAAGGACTCCCACGCTCCAGCCTCAAAAGAGCCTGGCCTCTCAAGTCCCGGGCACAAGAAAGACTTGGAATTTGCCAAGTCCTTTTTCTTCTCCCTCCCTGCGTCCTGCTGCCTGGCCCAGCTACATTCACTAACTGTCAGGGGTATGTCAACACTGCCTGTGAGCATCTGGGCCAAAAAAAAAAAAAAGAAACCCACGAGCCCTGGAACTTCACCACCTGGACTCAGACTGGGCTGTGTCCCTTGCTTGCCATGACACGTGCCTTGCCTCACCTCTCCAAGCCTTGGGATTCCTCTAGATAAAATGAGGGTGGTTAGGGATACCAGCTCTCAGGGGTGTTGAACTAGACGGGGTATCCCAGTGCAAAGGCACCCTGACTGCTTGCCGTGTACCGGTCTCTGTGGCACAGGGAAGACAGGATAGGATCGGCGGGTGCGGATGTAGACCCGAGGCTAAGGTGTGTGCAGGGCCCGGGTACCAGTTCCCACAAGCATCTTTCCCAGGGTCCCCTGTTTCCTTCTTAACGATGGAGCTGGCATCTTCTCACCACTGAAAGCACCATCTCTCATAATTCTAGGAATCTTAGTGTGGGGATGGGGTTGGGGGACACAACAGGATACAGGGGTGTGGTGTGTGTGTGGGAACAGGGATGACTGACTAGCAGACGACCTGTGTGTAGAGAAAGCCTCAAGCCTGTGCCCGGCACACAGTAGGTGCTCAGAAAGCGCTTTCTGAGATGTGTTGCTTCTACCCCTCGCACATATCAAGAGGTCAAGGGTGAAAAGGACTGGCTCTCCCTGTTGAGCCCTTCAAAGGCAAAGGGTAACTTCGTCCTGCCAGGATCTTTCATATTTAACCCTCCAGACCGAATAAAACTAGGAAATGTGACACTATCCCATTTTAAGTTTTGGAAGATGGTATTTCAGCATTTATCTCGGGGTTAAAAAAACTAAAGTCTGCCTTCTTTATGACCAGGCCTGAATGTCAATTCCAGTGGGAAGGAAGTGACAGCAATATGTTCCTGGAGGCTGTGTTTATTTTTAAGCTGAAATTGTGAACAGTCCCAAGTGCTGTTCCTTAAGAGAAGGGCTGAGTAAGCAGAAGAGCACGGGGCGTAACAGTCAATAGGAGAGCGTGAGGACAAAGGTTGTCATTCAGGAGATCAAAAGCGCTCTGGCTATCTGGCCATGTGACTCACGAAAGGGCATCATATTCGTTGTAGACACCTGTAGAAATCCTCTGGAGAGGTGGCCCAGTGGTTAAGAGCACTTGCTGCTCTGGCAGAGGCTTGGAGGTGGGAGTGGGGTGGGGGGGTTTCAGTTCCCAGCGTGCACATGGGTCACTCTTGATTGCTTGTAACTCCAGTTGCAGAGGATCCAGTGCCCTCTTCTGGCTTCCATGGGCACACACACACGCGCAGCACGCATGCATACACACACGCGCAGCACGCATGCATGCACGCACGCACGCGTGCACGCGTGAACACACACATAAATAAATAGAAGTCTTTGAAGAAAGAAGCCATCCCATAGAACATGCAGCAGGCTGCTGGTGGCAGTACTAGATGAATTGTCTCTGTGAGTTACATATTAATGAGTTTTCGCCATTCACCAACTTTCTGTGTGTGTGTGTGTGTGTGTGTGTGTGCGTGTGTGTGCATGTGTGTGTGTGTATATGAATATATATAAATATATTCTTTTTTAAAAAAGAATAAATGAGAGCCCTCAGAAGCCTGGACACTAGGCTCAGGCCAGTCTCCCTCTGGAGGGCTGCCCTGCCCCTTCAGGATTCTTACCTGTATCCTGCCTCTTGCTCAGGAGAGTGCCATTAGCACCAGCCTTCTCTGAGTTATATCAATCAAAATTCTCTCCAGACCTTGCCAGGTATCCCTGGGGTTGCAAAACTCTTCAGTGTTGGTGACCACTGAGCTGGGCATGCATTGTTGACTATGCTGGATGCGCTGACCAGAAAATCCAAAGCGCTGACATTTTAAGTAAGGTCTCTAAGACAATGTGTGCACATTGGAAGATGGCTCAGTCACAGGAAGTCTTGTTTCTTGGCCTCCCCTGAGGCTGGAGCGGGCAGGATTGGCAGAGTGGAAGGGGCACAGGGCTGGAGTCTGACAGTGCTTGCTTGGAGCTTGCATGCTCTGAGCTCAGGCTTCTTATGACATCTAGAGATGAGTACCCCTCACACAGGATGTTGTCAGCTGTGGTCATCTTAGTGAACAGAGCTGAGGACTTTCCAAGGGGCACACACACAGCTTCTAGTCCCTGACAGGCAGCCTTGAGTGGACCCTTATCCCTTTCTTAGAAAATAAATAAATAAAAAAGATTAACTTGTGTGTGTGTGTGTGTGTGTGTGTGTGTGTGTGTGTGTGTGTGTGTGTAGATGGTCATCCACAGAGTCCAGAAGAGGCCCTTGAATCCTCTGGAGCTGGAGTAACATTCAGTTATGATCTACCCAACTTGGATGCTGGGAACTGAACCTGGGTCCTCTGAAGGAGCAGCCCATACTCTTAACCACTGACTGTCTCTCCAGCCCCCTCCCTCACCAATTCCATCCTTCTAAGCCCTCAGGTCCCACTTCCTAAGTTGGAATTGTGATTAAATTAAATTAATTATGATTAAATGAGATATTCATACCTACAGGCTTTTGTCACTGCTCTGTTAGTGAGTAAAGTGGCAACAGAGAGGCCTTTAGCAGCCATGTTCATGAGACGCACATGAACCACGTTGTGATATAGCCAATAGGATATACGTGGGGACCAGGGAGAGTCATTCATCTGCCCTTTAGGAAAACGGAGCCCATTCATTCATCCATAGCAAGTAGTTTTCCATTTGCTTGTCATGGTCACTTCCTTACCAGAGAGATGAGTCAGAGCTTCGCCTGCAGGAGCTCCCCCATACTCCCCTGTAACCTGGCATCGGAGTTGGCACTTGCCCATACATTTTTCTCATCTAGGTTCCCATGACGTAACTCCCAGGAGGATGTCCCTGTCATAGCAACATCCCAGGGAGACAGAGTTTTCTTAAAACACTTCTCTCCTGTGACATGCCCTCTCTCCACACTCCGGCTTTCCCCCGCTTTGTAATGATGATAATAACGATCACAATTTTGTTTTTCTTATTCTTTGACTTGTCTGTCTCAAACTGCCAAGATAATTTTTGTTCCCTGGGGCTCCTGTCCTTTCTTTCCTGGTACCCCTGTTTGCAGTGGGATGACTACCTTTCCTTGGTAGCCCATGGTTCTTTGATAGCTCTCTGCAAAGTCCCTTGGTCACTTTTCAGTGTGCATGTGTGTTTGTATGTGCGTAGTATATAAGTCCGTGTGCACGCAGGTGTGGAGGCCAGAGGAGGACCATGGGTGTGCTTCTCTGTCACTCTCCACATTATTCCCTTGAGACAGGGTCTCTCACTGAGCCTGGAGCCAGGCTGGTAGCCAGCAAGCCCCAGCCATCCTCCTGTCTCCACCCCTGACAGTGCTGGGGTTACAGATGTGCAGGCAGTCAGCCCAATTTTAACTTGGATGCTGGAGATTCAAACTCAGATCCTCACGCTTGCCCAGCGAGTGCTCTCGCACACGGAGCCGTCTTCCCCGCCCTCCACTTCTTGTTCATAGCTTTTCATTTAAGCCTTTCTAGCTTCTTAGTCCCTGTTGATGATCCCTCCCCTGCTTCAAGATTTTCCTGTGTCCAAGAAATTCTGGAAATGAAAGGATGAGTTAATCAATGAACAACACAGCAGAAGGCATTGTTGACAGACAAGAGGAAGCAGAGGAGATGGAAGACAGACACAGACGCTAATATACACAGATATCAAAGGGAAAAAAAATCGATGAACATAACTAAAAACTCCAAGAAGTCTGGGACGTGTTCAAAAGAGCAAACCAATGAATTCCCAGACTAGAAGGAGGGGCTGAAATAAAGACAAAAGGCTGAAATATTGCTTAAGTCGCTTTCAAATTTTACTGGAGACCTAGCAAAATTCACTCCCATTTAACTTTTAAGAAAGTCTCCAGAGAAAAGGCCAGGATGCGTATCACATCCACCCAGGAGGTAACATTGTCAGCTCCCAGTGTGCACTGGGTCAGAGGTGGGATTAACAGAGGGAACCATGGAAACCGGTCCGACAGCTTCAGATGCACCATCATGGTGTGGAAACGCCATGCTGCTTTCTTTAAGTAACAGGCATGATTTCAAGGTGAAGTTACAGTGTTAGGGCCAGTTAACTTGCTTGCTTTTCTGTAGTATTTTGCCCTCCTGTAAATAGCATCCAGACAGCAACAGGGACAGCTGTGAGCATCATGTGGGTGCTGGGAACCGAACCTGGGTCCTCTGCAGGAGCAGCCAGTGCTCTTAACCTTCTGAGCCATCTTTTCTTTGCCTAATTTGTCTTTATTTCGTGGTGAATGAAAACACACCCCTCTGAGTGTTTCTTTGGGGGCATTTTGTCTTCTTCTCTGGTGGCTTTCTCGTGTCTTCCATTAGTTTAGTAGAACAGGATTAATCTTCTGATTTGTAAATTTGTATATTAAGGAAAGTATTCCTTTTGTGGTGTATTGCTTCAGACTTCTCACAGGTTGTTTCTGACACACTTTGCAATTGAGAGTGGATGGACTTCTCCTCGTAGGTGCTTTTGGAGCAGGGGACAGGAAGTGGGACCTGAGATCCCATCTCCCTCCCAACCCTCTCTCTCCTTCTGTCTCTGCACCAGCAATGACTAGTTGGAACAGATGGAGAGTGATGAGTCAGAGCAGGTATGACGCTATAATTGCTCCTGCTGGACCCAGGATCAAAGGACAAGTATCACAGGACAGACAATGGTCTTCCAGGAGGACTGGGCTATTTCCAGATCTAAGCTGCACTTGGCAGTCTGGTCTCCTTCCCAAAATGTCACTTGGTGTTTTTAGAGGCAAGACACAAGGTGGCATATGGCTTTCAGCCTTGCTAAAAATGTAAATTTAGGAGGGCAGAGGAAGGAAGGAAGAATGCATGAAGGAGGCAGGAGGGGGATCCTTGGGACTGTCCTGATGTAGAAAGGGACAGACCTTTTCTGCTTGGCAAGACCAGTCTCAGGGCCACTAAAACCAGGGGAATGTGCCATGTAGATATATACAGTCCTTGGAGAGTAAAAATGCCCTGCACCCCAATTATACCCCTTCTATCCTGGATTGAGACTCAGACACACGCCTAAATTCTGTTCAAGGAACTGTTTAAATAAATGAACAACTGGATCATTGTCTGGGTTCATCTTTATTGAAACACTGATGCAACTTTGAGGAATCAGAAGCAACCTAAGTGCCCAGCAGTGGGGGATTCATGCACAGGACACGGCTGTTGTCATAAAATGTGGGACGTCGTGGAACAGCCAAGCCGAATGAGGCTAAATTATAAGTGTGGACAGAGACAAGAGGACTAGGTTCTGTTGAATGAAAATTGGCAGCTATAGGTAGATAGATATAGGTAATAATAATAATAATAATAATAATAATAATCCTCAGGACCACAAGATCATCATTTTATCTCCCCAAGGTATAACTCAATCATCCAAAGTCTCCCAATGACAAACAGAGCTTAAATTCCATCTTGTCCAACTCCACTGCTTTGGAAGTGGACAGACCTGATACCATTTGTCATCTGGGCTTAAAGGACATCGCCACATTCCCCACTCCTGCTTGCCGTGTTCTTCCCTATGGGGTGTGCAGCACACGGTAGCCAGATTAGTCCATGACATTGCTCTGCCCAGCACCTGTGTAGCCCAACTGAAGTAAAATGCTAAGATCCCAGCATTGCTGTGTAACATGAATCTTAAAAGGCCAAAACCCAGAGCCAGATATCGGGGTGAAAGTTGAAAGATTAGAGAAGCAGAGCAAGCCATCCACAAGTTCTGACCTCTATGAAATCCTCAGCCTCAAGAGAGAGAGTTCCTGTTTCCTCACGCCTTATATACCTTTTTCTGCCCTGCCATCTACTTCCTAGGATTAAAGGCATGTGTGCTTCCTAAGCAAAGGCATGAGATCTCAAGTGTTGAGATTAAAGGTGTGTGCCACCACGCCTGACTCTGTTCCCATTGTGGCTTCAAACTCACAGAAATCCAGATGGATCTCTGTCTCCTGAGGGGTAGGATTAAGGGTGTGTGCCATCACTGTCTGGCCTCTATGTCTAATCTAGTGGCTGGCTCTGCCCTCTGATCCCCAGATAAGTTTTATTGGGGTGTACAATATATCACCACATTGCTGCCATCTCCTCTTCCTTGTCCCCAAACTTGTCATGTGCCATCTCTATCCCAGATCTAGAGTCTTCACCCTTCACCCTGGACTTTCCTTCCTTCGTGTTTGTGGCTGGGTCCACTATGCTTTTAGAACAAGAGAAATGTCACCTCCTCAGAGAAGCCTTCTCTGATGACCTACCCTTAATTGAGTCATTGAGCTCTACCCAGACCCTCTGGATGGGATGTTATTCGTGCATAGTGTGGCTGCAGATATCATTTAAGTGAAAATGGGGTCATCTTGGAGGAAATGAGACCATCATACAATGTGACTGAGACCCTTAGGAGAAGAGTAGAGACACAAACACAGAGGGAAACTGACCACGGGAACGTGGGGAGGAGGCTGGAGGGTGTACCCGCAAGCAAGCCGAGGACTGTTAGAGCCAGTAGACTCTGGACGAGGCAGGGAAGAGTGCTCCACCAGAGGCTCACTGCTGGACAAACACAGAAGCTAATATGGTGCCTGAGTTTGCACAAGAAATATCTGGTTGTAGGTCAACCAGCAAGGACATAGAGGAGTTTCTCGTCTCTCTTCCAGTCCTGAGTACCCAGCAGTAAAGGCTGGCTGTTGATTGGTCGATTGGTTGTAGGTAGAAGTCATGAGAGTCCACCCCACTCCACCCTACCACCCAGCCCCTCATGACAGCCCAGGTAGAACTCATGGACACTTAGATGTTGGGAGTCTTCAGTGCTTCCAACAACTGTGGTAGTTGCCATGACTTCTGTCTAGGTCCGTCTGGGAGGAAAATTCCACTCACATCCTTTGGGTCCCAGGGACATTTAGTTCCACCAGGCACTCAAGGTCATTACAGGGCACGTCCCAGGCTTCTGCACCTGAGTCTTGAAAACTCAACTTGTAATGGTTTGGGGGAACAGAGAAACCCCGTTTTGTGTCTCAATTTTACTGTGAATACCATGATTTTAGACTTCTGGTCTGAGAATTGAGGGAATATATATACCTTGTGTTTTTGTTTTGTTTAGAAAGATCTAGCCGGGCGGTGGTGGCACACACCTTTAATCCCAGCACTCGGGAGGCAGAGCCAGGCGGATCTCTGTGAGTTCGAGGCCAGCCTGGGCTACCAAGTGAGTTCCAGGAAAGGCGCAAAGCTACACAGAGAAACCCTGTCTCAAAAAACCAAAAAAAAAAAAAAAAAAAAAAAAAAAAAGAAAGATCTAAACAGGGCCTCATGTAGCCTCAAACTCGTTGCTTAGCCCAGGCTGGCTTTGAACTCCTGATCCTCCTGGCTCCGCCTTCCTCCAGAGTGCTGGAAGTGCAGGAATAGGCCACCGCACCTGGCTGCACATTCTCTCTTTAAGCAAAAACAGAATCATCAGTCCCTTTTCCCAGGAGTAGCTCAGTTCTCTAACCAAGAATTATGACAATAACGCAACTTTAGATGTTTCATTTTTCTCAGGAGACTCGTGCCTAAATTTATGGTTCAACGCTAGTAAAGACAGAAAAACATATGACTGTGGATCCCTATCCAGTTTCCCCTCTGTCATTTCAGCCACTGCCATTTTTCCTTAATTCTTTTTTTTTTTTTTTTTTAGCTTTTAATTTATATTTTTACCATCTACTTAATTCCTGGAAATTGAAGAGCGTATTTGTAGTCCCCTACTCCAATGTCACACGATGGAAGTGTTTGGGAAAGTGCCAGGTGACACAATACAAATAGGTAAACTGAGACTGAATCCAGGCTGGCTAATTATCGGCTATATGACCTTGATCAAGTAATTTCATACCTCTGTACCTCAGTCTTCCCATCCACAAAATGGGACCTATCCCAGAGGGTGTCCATAAGCATTCAAGAGATAATATTTGTAAATACTATGTGATGATGTAGACATGGCAACCAATAGGATTCTTGTTAAATTAATAGCCAAACTTAATATCCTCAAGGACCAAAATAAAATTCTCTGAAGATGGGAGCTATGTCATTAAATAACCTCGAGCTTAGTACATTCATCTCCTGTGATTGACAAATGGTGTAGCTGTCTGTCTGTACCACCAGTTTTTAGTCCCTCAGCCCCGCTCCCCCACTCTCAAAAGGCCTAGTACAGTGAGTCACTGTGTATCACTCCCCTGCCTGTGTGCTTCCATTTCTCCACAGATGAGAGGCTCCAATCTGTCCCAACTATGCTTGTGGATGATGTCCTCATGGATCATGGCCTGAATTCCAGTCTGTGCCACTCAGGGGTTTCATGGTCTTGGGTAGGTTGCCTAAGCTGTTGGAATCCCAGTGTCCCCACTATTAACACGGAGGGAAGATAACTTAGAGGTTCTGCATATTAAGAGAAACAATATCGATAAAAAGATGCAACACGGTGTGAGGACATACTATGGGCTCAAAACCTCACAGCCAGTACAGTTATGAAGAGGAGAAGAGCAGAGAGAGAGAGAGAGAGAGAGAGAGAGAGAGAGAGAGAGAGAGAGAGAGAGAGAGAGAGATTTTCTAAGACTCACGAGCATAAGCTGGAATGAATGGGTTTCATTGCACATGCTGGGACCATGAGCTTAAGCAAAGAGTCCCATGATACTCTAACAGCAATAGGAAGGATTTCTCTACCCACTTTGCATTGCTGTAAGTGGGAAATTTCATATGCAGGATTCATATACAGGGGTTATGAAGATCCCACTATCAGTCTTCTATGGTTGGTGTGTCTGTGACCACAAGACCCAGCAGACACAACTCAAAGTAGTGTGACTTCAGCTCACAACTTCAGAAGTCTGGGAGGTTCATGATTGCTTGGCCCATACAGTTGAGCAGAACACCCTACAGTTCATATCACACTAAACAGGAAGCAGAAAATAAGACAGGAAGTGGACAGGGATAACATACCCCACAGTGATGATGTGCTTCCTGCAGCTAGCCTCCACCTATCAAAGTTTCCAGAACTTTCCCAGTAGCTCCACCATCTGGGGAACAGGCAGCTAAAACATGAGCCTGTGGGAGGACATTTCAGGACATTCAAGCCATAGCAGCTGATTTATGAGAATCTCCATCAACGAAACTGAAGTAAAAAGTTGGACTAAGAAACATGCTAGAACCCACCTGTTTCCATTTAAGTTCCCACTCTTCCACCACCTTCCAGAGCTTTCCCCCATACCTAGAAGACTGAATCTTCTGGCCCCAATTTCACATTCACTACAGAGAGGATCTGATTGGCAAAGGTAGTGTGTAAATCAATTTGACATAAATCAAATCCTAATTTAAATGCTCTAGGGACCAGCTACTTAAATATTTAATGGAGGCTTAAAAAAAAAAAAAAGCTGAGTGCAAAATCCTGCATGTGACATGAGCGATTAAGTCCTAATCAAAGACACGTTGACCATCCCTGAGCTGAAATAATGAATGTTCTGAAGGTTGATGTGGGTGGAGTGGAGGAGGCTGCCGGCTCACCTGAACTTCTTCTCTCCTTTCCAGGAGTCAGAATAAGTAAAACCAGAAACCTAAGTAAGATCCCGAAGTCCTGGGATTTGAATTGCTCTCCCTCCAGCTTTTCCCCTCCGCCCACCCGCCTCAGCTGCATCTGTTGTAATTTTTGGCACTCAGCCGGAAACCTCAAATAACAGTGGCTTCTAGCTTTCCCTGTCAGCATCTCCCTCCCACCCCTACCTCCTCCAAATAACACACGTTCCTCTTTACTCCACCCTTCCTAAGACCTGTTTTCTCTGCTGGTGAACACTTGGCCTCTTTCTTCCTGGAGTGAGGCTGTTTCACCAAGGGAAGAGACCGTTGCTCTGCCAGGCATCCCTTTTCTAGTTATTTCATTGGAGCAGTATGGCTTGGTGGTTATTGGTCATTTCAACATTAGAATGGGGGGAGGGCATATCAACTGATATATAGAGTGTCAGGTGTTGTGTGACTTCTCCCGGGGTGATGAGAACAGAAGTCTATTCACTGCAGCAAGGGTACCAATGGCAAAAGAAAGAAGTTATTCCATCCAACTTGAGCTTAGGAAACCAGTGAGTTTATTGGGGTGGCTTATTGGGAGTATGGCATGAGGAGTATGGGCAAGGAGTCACTTACAGGAGCATGGGTGACCCAAAAGCAGCTGAATTCCTGCAACAGCCCACATTTAAGTGGTGGGACAACTCACAAAAGCTGCATCCATGGAGTTCTCTGGCTGAAAGGAGACTGGGCTGGCCAGAAAGTCTCCTTTTCCCAACAGTTGTTGCCTCTTACCTAACTCTGAGGCTGGGGCCTTGTGAATCTTACTGCTTTCAAAGAGTTTCCTGAAACTTGTGGCTTTTGTGTACTTCCTGAGCCTTGTAAGTTGTGTTTCCTTTCTGAGTCTCAATGGTCTACCCTTCTGTGAGGAATGTTTCAATTCAAAGGAAATAGATAGGCAATATTAGGGAAGTCTGGGGCCTAAAAGGCTATATCAATAAATGGTCTTCAATCCTTACAGAAAACGGAGATTTGGGGGGAAGCTAGAAAAACCTGACTGTTTCCCAGGGGGAGAAAATGTGTAATCTTCACAGTGCTGTGGTGTGAGTTAGGAAAAAGTCCTTGCTCTGGGGACACAGCTTGGTAAATGGAGGTTCCATGATCATGGTGGGATCCTGTTCACTGTGTTAGTGAAAAAGCAGAGTGAGAGAGTGTGCACACACAAGTGTGTGTGCGAGAGAGAGAGAGAGAGAGAGAGAGAGAGAGAGAGAGACTGACGTTGAAAGACATGCCCCCAATGACCTAACGTACTCCCATTGGATCCCATTTCCTTAAGATTCTACCACCTCCCAATGCCTCCTCAATCTCAGAACCAAGGCTTTGGTAAACAAACACTCCAGGTCCAAATGCCACAGCTGCCACCCTAGTGCAGACCAGGCCTTGAACAGTTGAGAGCGGTGTCCCTACGTGAGCTCCCACAAAGTTCCCTTTCCCTAATTTGTTTCACATTCTCTTCATGTCCATGCTGGGACTCCAGAGCCCAGAGTGGGGAAGTGACATTCTCAAAGGTTTCACCATGAGTCACTCAGCTGGACTGAGAGTCTTGCCTCTCCATCCGGATTCTATTGCCACGCCCTATTTACACAGACACCCTCACTGAACTCCTGATTAAATAGCCCATGGATTATGTTCACTCTACCCAGAGGTAATGTGACCAGGGTGGTAGATAAAAATCTGGTGTCCACATTATCTAAATTAAGTCCTCCTTGAAGATGCTTACACCGAAGTGTTGGTAAACCCAGTGGTCCCAGGCAGGCAAGAGCAGTTCCCCTTATCAGTCCTGTCTGCCTTGAATGATCTATTTTCCACAGTGCCAAGAGCAAAACCATGAAAAGGTGGAGAGTCCTGATGGAGGGGGTGTGAGTCAGGAGCCTTGTGGCATTGAAAAGGTGTAACTGGAGGGGGCAGGCTGTCCTGAAGAGGATCATTCAGTTGTGTTAAAAAGACAGCCCTGGTGTGAAAGCTTAAATGAATCTCCCAGGATAGATGAGATTTCTCTAGGTGGCAATTGCAAGTGGAACTGGGAAAGGTTTTATATCAAAAGCACAGGATGGGAAGAGCTGGGGAAATAAAGAGGGTTTTATGTGGGATCCAAGGATGAGGAAGGACTTGAAAAAGGGCAGGAGTGGATGTTTTCCAAACAGACATGTTTCTATGGGGTGTGTGGAAAGGGGGCATGCTGATTTGTCTGTAGTGGGCACTCTAGGGGCAATGGGAAAGTCATTGAGAGAGACAGCAAGGAAAGGCTGGTGGGCTCTGATGGTCATCTAGCGACTTTGATCTATGATTGAGCCCTCCTCCTGAGCCTTGGTTTCTTCATCTGCAATGCGTAGACCACCTTTGCATGCAACAGTGGCGGAGTCTATGGAAAGTGTTGAATCAAAACAAACAAAAGCTCCCACAAAGGCACCTGCCGCATAGTCCCACCTCTAGCCACCCCCCCCCCCAAAGGCAAAATTCATCTAGAAATCAGAAAAAAAAAATCAGAGAAAGGAGCAAGAGAATGAAGAGGAGGAGTGTACAGGGGATGCATTCCCAGGTGTTGGGAATATTCTCTTTCTCTTTCCTTGCCCCTCTCTGACTGTTTCTCTGTGCTAAAGTATGTGTACACGTGTGCGTGCATGCTCATGCATGTCCATGTTCACGTTTGTGTGCAGGTGTGTACAGGTGCATGAGAAGGCCAGTCGTCAACTTTGGGTTTCTTTATTCAGGTACTGTCTGCCTTGTTAGATTGAGGCAGGATCTCTCACCAAATCTGGAATCCCCGAGTAGGCTAGGCTAGCTGGATAATGAGTCCCAGGGTTCCTCCTGTCTCCAGTCCCTACTGCTGGGATTATAAGAAGAGATCACCATGGCTTTTTTTTTTTTTTAACATGGGATCTGGGGATCAAACTCAGGTCCTCATGCTTGTATGCCAAGCCCTTCACCAACTGAGCCATCTCTGCCTTGTGACTCCCTCTGTTTCTCAATTGAGTGGAAGTGTATTAAGTTCCTGGGAGTCTCCCGTAAGAATGCCACCATTTGTGTGAAGATTCACTGTAGAAAGTAAAAGCAGTCCTGTGCTCTCAGTGTTACGTCATAGGTAACTTCCAGCTCAGAGGAAATGGAATCTGGAGGCAGCTGACTGCCTACACCCAAGGAAGAAAGTAGAAAAAAGGAGCAGGGAGAAGAGAAGCTACAAGAGGACATCGTCTAGGGGAGCATGTGCCTGATTGAGGGCTGGATTCAGAGAATCCGGCCTTGTGGGACAGCTGGGGTCACCTGGACAGACTAGAGCTTTCCAAGGACAAAGGCTGAAAGTATGTGCCCCTGTGCCTGGCCACGTGCCCAATTACTTCCCTGTGACCAGAGCACATGCTGAGAAAATTCCATCTCCAGAACCGTGAGAATTCCAACCCATGTTCCATTCTACCAGGGAACCCCGGTGTCTGAATCAAAGTCAGTAGAAAAGGATGATGTGTCTGTGACTTTGTCAAAGGGCAGGGATGCTGACTTTTTTCTCTTCCCCCATTCAACCCTCTGGTGAAGATTTGATGCTTTTTTTATTCACCTGGGAAATCTTTACTCAAAGCCCACTCTGTTCCAAGCAATGCTCTAGACTCAACGCCCACAATTCCAAGTGGTGGTTTAAATCCAACAGAAAGTCTTCATAGAGACATGATCCCCAAAGTAGTGGTAGGCATGTGAGTAGACAAGATGTCAACCTTCTGACTACATCAGTTAAATGACCTACCTGATAGCCAGGAAGAAAGCTTTGCTAGACGCAGATATCACTTAGTATGGAGCTGTTGTTAGGTGTGGACTATAATGTTTTGGTAGGGTGACTGTAAACTTTATGAAATGTTAACACAAACATCTCTAACTCTGGTCCAGATAACTCAGGCCTGTTAAAATGTTTTTGGCTGCAATTTTCAGAAAAGACAATGGAGAATGGCGTAAGAACAAGTGATGTGTATTCTCCCACTTACAAGAGATCCTGGGGGGCAGTTAGCTAATTCAACAACTTAAGTAGAGCTCTGATGCTGAAGATGCTGTTGCTGTGTCTCCTCATTAATTCAAAAGGGCTGTGATGTCTCTTGCCTTTTCATGAAGAGGCAATGGGACTACACAGACTTCATTGTGCTCAGTTTTGAAATGTACCCTCCCTGGAAGCATCCAAGGGTTGTACACTATGTTTGCGGTTGAGCCAATCAACTGATATTGAGAGTGGACTTTGCATGATCAATCAAGATTTACTACCTGGGACGGGGGAGGACCTAATTTCTGATGAGGCGTACTACCCTCAATATAAATCCCCGAAGACAAACAGGATTCTGGCTAGTGACTCCTTGCTTCTCTTGCAAAGTGCAGTGTCTGCTGGGTGAACCATGATGTGTCAATCTCCATGACACAGTAGAGCTCACGGGCCCAGTCCCAGGTCACAAAATACGAAGTGGTCTGCTTGGCTTTGTAGAAGTCCAGACTGTAGGAATCACTTAGCACTGGGGTGTGGTTGTCTCCATTCATCACTCCCCCAGACCAGCCTTCCACTGAAGGGAGAATTATGGAAGCCAAGAACCCAAAAGGCACACTCACTTCTTGATGATATCTCGAGTCACCTGACTAAAGGCTGTGATGTGCTCCCTATGGCAGCCAACAGGCTCTGGGCTCCCAGAAGCAGCTGGTGTGATCTGATCAATATGTAAATCATATCCTGTCACAGAGATGCTTGATTCTTCCAACGTTTTCTCATAGTTCCTAGAAGAAAAAAAACGCCAAGTCCTCTTGCTCTCCATGGTCCCGCAGTATCCCCACCCTCCACCCTCCACTTCAACTGATCCCATTTTTCTTTTGTTTCTCTTGTTTCTGCTCCAATGGGACCTTTCCTCACTGTCCCAGACCCCAACAGATAACATATGCTCATAAATTTTTGCTGAATGGATAAATATTGTTCCATAGTCAATGTCTTACCCTCCCCACATTCTAATTAACTCATACTCGTGTTTCTTCCTTTTAATCCCTTCTCATCTTGCAAACGAGCCCCTCTCTATAATCCTCTCTCACAGATCTCTTGACTTTTCTGTGCAGTACTTATCACCGTTGTCCTGATTTATTTATGCGATTATTTGTTTCATGCCTGTTTTCCCCACCTATTAGTGCATTTCAAGGGGACCATTCGTCTTCCTGTCTCATCCACTGTAGGCGCTATATTGTCTGTGTCTAAATACAGCATCTGGTCTACTGTGGACCTCAGAAGTAGTATCTGAAGCTCTCAAGAGGAGGTGATTTTTTCCCAGCACCCTTCAGCCTGTTGAAGACACACAAGGGTCAGGTCTCAGCTCTGCTGTCTCCAGCTCCAAGCCTTTCTCCAGGGTCCTCCTTACCTAAGATCATTGCTGGAGCATCACAACCTCTGCACAGTTACCAAAGATGTCCTGTCCAGACAGCTGATGCAGTCTCATGGCAGAGAACTCTGGATGGGATGTAGGCTGGGTTTGTGTAACCGCCAACTTCACTTACAGCTCCTCTTAAGCCCTCTGTGTTTCTCTCTACTCCAAACACCTCTTATATGTCCTGGCTACCCCCTCTTAACAGACCGCTTGTCAGCTTTGATCTTTTAATCCCGGATTCACCAAAGCATGATTGACACACTTTTAAACTGAACATCCCTGGGGCTGAGACCAGCTCTTCTCTAAACCCAGGGACAGACATGCTGGAAAGGTCTCTATGCTCAATTGTGGGGCCTGGGGAGCTTTTTCAATCCCTCCACATCCAAACTAGGTCGATGTCAGGGGTGGGTACCAAGCATGTCTTTCAGAGGTCTGTTGGGGATTTTCTGTATCCCTGCAGCCACATGCTGATGACACAGAAGAAGAAGGGACCATCAATACATATGCATTTAATGTATGTTGGGCCCTATTCCGGGTAGCAGGCAAGTGGGGGCAATGCGAGGATATGATCTGCATGACAAAGAGCTCACATTCTGTGTTAAGACACTAGAGCCAAAACTTGCAACAGACCAATGAGCTTTGTTGTGAGCCTGGAAGAGTACTCTGGGCTCCAGGACAGAGATACGTTATCCTGGGATATGTGTGTGTGCGTGCGTGTGTGTGTGTGTGTGTATGTGTGTGTGTGTGTGTGGTGTGCAGATGTGTATGTATATGAGAGATGGAAAATAAAGAGTTCGTGGAGACGGCAGTTACACTGAGACTTCACTGGAGTGGGGAGTGGTGCTCGGGCACCAAAGAGGCATGTGCAAATATCATCAAATGAGGGGACACTGTCTGCTGTCAGGGTAGTTGGAGCTTTGAGTGTGAGAAGTAAGAGGTGGGACATGAGGCTACACAGGTAGGCAGAGTCCAGATCACAGATCTGGGCAGACTGTGGTGTTTCTAGACCTGGATGCCAACACAGGAAGGAAGTAAAGCAATGTACTGATTAATAACAGGACGTGTTCTCAAAAACGTAACTTCTGCATTCCTGAAAGTATCATAAAACACATTTGTACTAATCTAGATGCTCTAGGCCAAAGGATGGATGTATTCTTTTTCCCTTATTAATTATTTTTTTAAAGATTTATTTATTTATTATGTAGACAGTGCTCTATCTGCATGTACCCCTGCAGACCAGAAAAAGGTCTCATTACAGATAGTTGTGAGCCACCATGTAGTTGCTGGGAATTGAACTCAGGACCTCTGGAAGAACAAGCAATGCTCTTAACCACTGAGCCATCTCTCCAGCCCCCTCTTATTAATTATTAATTAACCAATTGATTGATTTAGTGGAGATAGAGTGTGAGCATGCTGCCCAAACTGGTCTTGAACTGCTGGACTCAATGCTCACCCTATCACAGTTTCTAGAATGATGGATTTAAAGGTGCACAGTTCTGTGCCCAGCATTGATTTGTTTTCTTATTTTTTTAAAAAAGATATATGTGTTTATTTTGCTGCTCTGAGTTGATCAGGGCACCAGAAATTGAACTAGGGACCTCTGCAGGAGCAACCCAGAGCTATCTCCAGCCCCCATAATTTGCTTTTTTTTTTTAAAAAAAAAAAAGAAATCGTTTTTGTAGTCCTGGTGATCAAACCCAGGGCTGGGCTGCTCCTCCACCATTGAGCTCCACTGCAACTGCTAACATGATCTTATGAATGCAGAGAAACAGGAGATGTGGGAGGCATCTTTGGGTGTGACACAGCATGAGGACCTGAGTTCAGATTCCCAGCACTCACATAAAAGACATGTGCACCTATATTCTTGGAGGAGCATGCCTAGAGCTTGTTGAAGAGGCAGTCCAGCCAATTAGCAAGTTCCAGGTTCACTGAGAGACCCTGTCTCAAAGTAAGCAAATAAATAAGTAAGCAAATAAATAAATAAATTTATAAAATGGAGAACAATTAAAGAAGAAACCCAATGTTGGCTTCTGGCCTCCACATACATTCTCCCCAGGCATGCACACCCATAAACATACACCACACATACTTACAAAAATAAGAAAGAAAAAAGATTAGGTGTAAAGATGCAGGTCCACTGTGCAGTGTGTCAGAGGTTCAGCTGGGGAAGGTTCTTGGGGAGCCCACCATCCCAGAGCTACTATCTGAGAGAAGCATGTGGTCTTATCTTGGTATCCAGTTGCCCAGCCACTGGCTGGAAGCAACCTGTGACAAGTTTGATCTTCTGCAAGGTCAGGGCTCAGTATTGAAGGCTTCTGGTCCATTAATTGCTCCTTGTGGTTGTAATTCTGGGAGATGCACTCTGATACCCACCACATCTGGGTCTAATTTAACTCTATGGAGAATGAGAGGCCACGGAAGGTTTGAAAACAATTTATGTTATAAAATGATCATTCTGGTGGCTATAGAGGAGATGGGTAGGAATGGATCAATAATAAAAGTTAAAAAAGACGTTGTGGGCAGGAACCTTGGTGGAGATTCAGGAAGAAAATGTTGGACTAGACTTGGAAGGTTAGAGGGTTATAGGGAGGGATGGATACATTGCAGGTATATGAAGGGAGTTGGTGGCAGAACATGAGAACTGAGAGAAATGACTCAAAAAGATAAAGAGAGAGAAAGAGAGAGAGAGAGAGGAAGGAAGGAAAGAAGGAAGGAAAGAAGAGAAAGAAAGAAGGAAAGAAGGAAGGGAGGGAGGGAGGGAGGAAGAAAGGAAGGTTGGCAGACATGTTTAGAAAATTTTCTCATTTAATTGCAACAGTGACCCTGTCTATTTGGTTCTGAATAGTGGCCTTGTATGTTGCATTCACACCAAAGAGAACAATTTGATTAAATTAACCTTAGTAATCCTGGGCTCGCATCTGTAGTGGTCTTGGGACAAGGAGAAATGGGTTGAATAGATTTTCCCCAAGGAGATATTAGATTATCTGTTTTTTCCCTGGGCATCCTGGTGTCTCTGTTTGAGTCTTGGAACCACCTGCCAACTTTTAATTATGAGAGGACCAGCTTGAAGGCACAGGCTTCCCATCATGGGAAAGCCTACAGTAGTCTGGGTCTTCTACATCAATCACTAATGAAGAAAATGTTCCACAGACACGCCCAGAGGCCAGTGTTATGAAGGCAATTCTTCAGTTGAGGTATCCTCTTCCTGATGACTCTAGTTTTTAACAAGTTGCCTAAACTAACCAGCACACCAGGCTACAGGCCCACAGATGTCCTTGCCATGGGATCGGAACATTATCCCCAAATGCAGAGATGATGGATATATAGTTATCCCCACCCACCTCTGTGTGTGTGTGTGGGAGGGGGGGACAGGAGAGGTCAATATTTGGTATCTTCCTTAATTGTTCTCCGCCTTATTTTTTTTTTTTTTGAGGCAGAATCTTTCACTGAACCTGGAGCTCATTGATTTAGCTAGACTGGTTGGCCCCTGAGCTTCAGGGATCTACCGTCTCCACCTCCATGGTGATGGAATTGCAGGTGAGCACTACGTGCCTGGCATTTATACGTAAGTGCTGGGGACTGAACTCAGGTCCTCATGATTGCATGGAAAGAGCTTGACTGACTGAGTCATCCTCTCCCCAGTGCTAATACTATCGGTGAAACAGTATGCCCAGCCACTTTGCTTGAGTTGTTCCTACTGTTTTAGTAGTTTTCAGACTTGACCATGAATTGGAAGCCCCCTAAAGGATTTACTAAGGCACTTCTTTCTGTGCCCCCAGCATTTCCAGGGATCCTCAGTGGGGGCCAGGGTTTATATTTCAAGCCACAAGGTGATAGCAGATGTTTGGAGGTCCTGCTTTAAGAACACTGCGTTGGAATAACCACAATGGGAAGGGGCCCCATGTGCCCATTTGATGGATGTGGAAATGTGGTTAGCATGCATAGTGGGTCTTCGAGAATAAACCATGTTCTCAGGAGTGACACATGCTCAGGGAAGGAGCCATCAAGGGAAACACTTCTGAGCTGGCGAGCCCAACTGTTTTGGTTAGGGTTCTGTTACTGTGATAAATACCACGACCAAAAGCAACTCGAGTAATAAGGGTTCCCTTATCTTGCAGCTCCAAGTCCACCATAAAGGGAAGTCGGGGCAGAAAGCTAGAGGCAGGAACTGAATCACAGGCCATGGAGGAACATTACTTTTCTTATACCACCCATGGCTACCAGCCCACAATGTCACTGCCTACAGTAGTCTGGGTCTTCTACATCAATCACTAATGAAGAAAATGTTCCACAGACACACCCAGAGGCCAGTGTTATGAAGGCAATTCTTCAGTTGAGGTATCCTCTTCCTGATGACTCTAGTTTTTAACAAGTTGCCTAAACTAACCAGCACACCAGGCTACAGGCCCACAGATGTCCTTGCCATGGGATCGAAACATTATCCCCAAATGCAGAGATGATGGACAGGCTACATCCTCTCACGAAAGGAGAGACACATTAGCGTGCTTTCACTCACAAGCAAGAGATGAGGAGCGCGGCTTGGAGATGCTCCCACTGGAGCACGCTCCCTTATTCCCTTTCTAATTTCCTTAATCAAAGAAAAGGACAAGGACACTGATTTCTCCTTTGTCACCTAGTGGAAATGGCATTATTCTAAGAGTGATGGAAAGCCATGACAAGGTTAAGCCTTGGGGAAGCAGGCAATGAAGACATGAAGATGTAAGTGTGGTGGGCAAGCATTTCAAAACCCTTGTGCAGAGGAGAGAAGGATCGTTCTGGGTGGTTGTCAAGATTACAAGTTATGGGGGCTGGAGAGATGGCTCAGTAACCAAGAGCACTTGCTGTACTTGCAGAGGACCCGAGTTCAGTTCCTAGCACCCAGTGTGGGGTGTCTCACAACTGTCTGTAACTCTAGGTCCCTGAGATTTTATACCTTCTTCTGGCATCTGCAGGCACTGGCACATATGCACAGAAACACACACACACACACACACACACACACACACACACACACACCCCTCATGCGCACGCTTAAAAATAGTAAAAATAAATTTTTTAAAGGTTACCAGTTGGCTCAACAGTTAAAAGTGCTAAAAGCTTGCCAACCATCCTTTCTATTTCCTGTTAACCAGTCAACCAAGTCAACAATTACCTCACGGGAACCTATTCGTTGCCAAAAAAGTTCACAGGTGTTTAGTGAATCAACCAAACACCTGGGCTAACCTCATGTTATTACAGCTTGGGCTTAACTGCGAGGCTGAATGTATTTAAAGGGCTTTCTGGGTACAAGAAAATACGGAGCATCTCTAGCTAGCACATCTACACCTTCCCTTTCTCCTGCGGTTACAGCATATGCCTTGATTGTAATGACACCAGCTGAGTATGCCAACATCCTGTCACTCAGCATCCTTTCTCCTCCGGGGTGTGGGAATCTTGGATTAAAGACAGGCATGACATGGCAGGGTCATGGTGAGCAGACTGCAGGGGGCATACATGGTAGGCACTCATCCTGATGCAAGGAAATGCATTTCACCATGAGGACAACCTCCCAGCTAATGGCCTATCCCTCAGGGATCCACACAGCTTTCCCAACATATTTTTGAGGTCTGAAGAAAAAAAAAAAAGTATTCATCAAACATTCTCAAGGTGGAGATCATTCTGGCTTTCTAATAGGGTCATTTAACCCAGTAACAGATGAAATAGAGCTGTGACAGAAGGACAGAGGTAACTACAACAGGAGAGAAAAACAGTGATTTTCCACATGCTCTCAGAACACGCATTTTCCTCGGAATCCCCTCGACATCCCCAGCATCATGAAATGTCAGGAATCAAGGGATTTGGAGAGAGCAGCTCAAAGAAACAGGTCTTTGCCACAAGATGAGAAGAGTCTGTTCACACAGGAGGGTGAGAGATTTCCAGATGGCAGAGAGCTAATCCTAACAAAGCTGCGGAAAGGGTCTAAATGCACTGTCCGTGGTTCTGAAAGCCTGGGGACTCAGGAAGACACGTTTGTGAGAAACAAAGTCTGGGTGTTCTAAGCAAGTTTAGTGTGAGCAAAGCAATGCATCCTGTTGCCGGCTTGTGCTAATTAACCTCGCTTTCTGGTTTCTGCTACTGTCCCCTCAACCAATAATAACAACAATATAATCTGACATGGAAAATACAGAATAAAGAAAAGCCACCACAGTCCCATAATCTTAATCTAAACATTATCAATAGGCTTTTTGTTGTTGTTGTTTTTTTTGGAGACAAGGTCTTACTATGTTGCTCTGGCGGACTCATAATTCCCTATGTAGATCAGTCTGTTCTCAGACTAACAGGTTCTGCTTACCTCTGCTGGGATTTGAAAGTGTGAGCCACCCCACCTGCGGGCTCCATGCTTCTTCTTCTTCTTCTTCTTCTTCTTCTTCTTCTTCTTCTTCTTCTTCTTCTTCTTCTTCTTTTTTTAACTCTGAATTTTCCCCCTTATATCTTTACCCCTCTCTTGAAAAATTTTAAATTGTACACTTTCAAGATTTTGCAATTTTTCTCACACAGAGGTTTTCATGGCATTTTCTTTCCCGGTTCTAAGATGAATTCCAGGAGCACAGTCTTCCAATTCACTGTGTGAATGCATTAAGAGGAAACATGAAACCATGGTGACCTTTTTAGCCTACGAAGATGATTCTGTGGTTCACCTGTGTTATAACTGATTTCTTTAGCTTTTACCCATTGACATTTAAGCTGATTTTAAATGTTCAAAATTAGAAAAATTTTGCAGTGAGCATCTCAGTGTCCAGATCTTTGCACATCTATCCCTAAGTCCTTATACTATGGCTAGGCATTGCTGTGTAATAGCTGAGAACAGAGGGTAGGTTAGATGGCTCATCAGTTAAAGGTGCACCCCACCAAGCCTGATGATGTGAGTTTCACACTGGAATCCACATGGTGGAAGGAGAGAACAGACTTTTGAAAGTTTGTCCTATGACTTCCACATATGCATCATGGAATGCCTGTGTCCATACTCATCACATATACATACATGCATGCTTGAATGTTTATGTGCATGCACACGCACAGAGAGAACATCTATTCATATGCAAAGAGTCAGTATCATGAACAGCTTTGTGTTTATCTGTCTTTATTTTACAGTTTGTGTGGCTTAAGGCCACTCATAGATGTAGGTCTCATTTCAAGAATCAAGTGGGGAAGAACCTGCTTTTCAGTTCATGTAAATGGCTGTTGGCAGGATTCAGTTTCTTGCAGGCTCCAGGACTGGGGTCTCAGCTGGTCAGTAGCTGTTCACCTGAGATTTCCCGGAGTTCCTTGGCATGCATATTTCTACACAGGGCAGCTAGCTGTCTTTGTTAAAGCCAGTGTGGGTAAGGGTCATCTGCTGTGAGAAAGGAAGCTAAAATCTCAGGTAACTATGTCACAGATGTGACAGTGCATTCTAGTTTCCATATTGGTAGAAGGTTCAGAGCAGATCTGGGTCTGGCTTGCATTTGAGAGAAACAGTGTCACAGTGGTGTGGACTCCAACGGGATCACCCTCTTATCAGAAACTTTAGGGCTGCGGAAAGCAGCCACCACAAAGCTATCATTAATATTTTTTTGAGACGGAGTCTCCAGGGTGGCTTTGAACTCACTGTGTTGGTGGAGGCTGACACTTATGAGCTTATGATCCCCCTGTCTCCACCTCCCGAGTGCTGGAATGTGGGTTTTGCTGAGCACTTAAAATTCATTAGATGAAAGTTATGATGATGGCACTGTAATATTCGAATCTAACTCTGGTTCTGTAATGATATTCCTGATTACATGCATTCATTTATTCCTTCTTGAGCCTTGGTTAGATGTGATGAATTGTCTATTTTATTGTTGACTTTTTAAAGATATAATTTATTCATATATTCATACAAAATATTCATACATTTTTCTAATGAACTAGTGTTTTCATTTATTGTTCTTACATCTCCCTTTTTAGTCTAATGTAAAAGCATTCAAAATTAGGAGGGTATAGTGTAATTTCCATATATGTGCTCATATATCCAATATTACCCTCATGTGTCAATTATTAATATTTTTCACATTTTCTTTCTCTTTTTCATTTTTCTTTTTTCTTAAACATAATTCTTTATTGATTCTTTGGAAATTTCACATCATGCACCCCGATCCTGCTCACCTCCCAGTCCCTCCATATCTGCCTTCACCTCTGCAGTATGTGCCCCCCCAAAGTAATTAAAAACAAAACAGAATAAACAAAAAACCTACTTCACTCCTCTATTTTTCCAACACCTCTTCATTCATCCTAGTGGCACCGAAAGCTGCAGTGTGTTCCAAAGTATACCCCCTTTGTCCAATAAGCACCACACGCAAAACGTTCGTTGCAGTGAGTTATTGCTCTGGTTGGAGGCCTCTGGTTTCTGGTACACCGTCATCACTGGGCCCTCACTGAAACTCCTCTCAGAAATCCTGTTGTTGCCCCGAGTCATGGAGATCCTGTGGTTATCATTCTGCAGGACCAGTCCCTTCACATGCCCCAGCAGGCAGTGGATGAGGCAGATGTTAGGGTGGGTCAACCCAAGGCACAGGATGTGGGTCTGGGTGGTAGCTGAGCTGATCAGTCCAGGCCTCAGGTGAGAGGCAGAGCCAACTCTCCTATTCTTGTAGTGAGGGGGTGGGGCCATCTCTCCTGAGAAATACATTTTAAAAATTCCTAGAAACCCTGTCAGTTTTCATACTTCTGAATATGTATATATTTGGTTTTTTTAAGACAGGGTTTCTCTGTGTAGCTTTGTGCCTTTCCTGGAACTCACTTTGGAGACCAGGCTGGCCTCGAACTCACAGAGATCTGCCTGCCTCTGCCGCCAAGTTCTGGGATTAAAGGCGTGCACCACCACTGCCCGGCTGAATATATTTATAAAAAAAAAAACAAACATTGTTATTGTCTCTTTAGCTATGTCTTGTGGTCCTTTATTTTTATCTGACTGGCTTTTTTTTGTTTGTTTGTTTGTTTTATTCTCATGTAATAAGAAGGTGTTTGTAGCTGTGACTTGGCTTCTTGGTACACAATTATCAGGTCATATGGTAAGTTTGATATGTGATATCCTCTTTGTTTACATTTACATGTCCAAGTTGGCCACAGCTTTGGTCCAAACGCTGTAATAAATGGACGTGTGTGGCCATGTGTACCCCTCACCCTCAACACAACCTTGTTTCCTAAATTGGGGAGCCCAGTGCTGTTATCTGGATCGGGGGTGTCTCCCCAAGGCCCATGTGTTTGGTTTGGTCCTTAGATTGGCACTACCAAGAAGAGCAGGAGTCCAATGCAGGGTCTTGAGGTCATAGGAATATGCCTTTTGTGAGGGGGGGCGGGGCATCGCTCAGCCTCTTCCTCTTCCACTGTTTTTTATCCTGGCCATGAGTGAACAGCTTTATTCTGCTGGAGCGTGCTGCCTCACCACAGGAGGCAAAGGAGTGGGAGCTAGTTTGGGGTCATAATCTCCAAAACTTTAAGCCCAAACAACCCTTTCCATTTTGTAAGTTTTTGAAGTTGGGTGTCTGTCATGGTGGTGCAGGCTGGCTGGAAACCCTGGGCAGTAAGTGAGATCTAAGATGGGGTTTGGCGTGCAAAGACTTCGGGGGTCAAATGGCATTTGCATAAAAGGAAGAGGAGCAGGGCAATAGAGGAGTAAGTAGAGCCTCAGCATACCCTCAAATAGCTCTGGAAAATGCTTCAGAATGGGCTGTTTGCGGGGGCCAGGAGATGGACTTTATTTCCCTGTCAATCACTGAATGCAGGTAGCTTCAGGAAGGAGCTTCGGTGTTAGGCTTTGCTTTAGTCCCTGACACAGCTGGTGACTTAGTGCTGACTGGCAGAATAATCTAGAAGCTGAGGGCAGATCTGGGTTGAGTGTCTGTTGTGGTTGGAATGTGAAGGGTTCCCCACAGGTGCGGAATTGGCCTCCAGCAGGTGGCACTGTTTTGAAAAGGTCGTGGAACACTTAACAGGCAGAGCATGGCTGGAGGAAGTGGTCAGTGTGGACGGGCCTTGGGCTTTATAGCCTCGGCCCATTTCCTGTGCCACGTGACCTGTCACCGCATATTCCTGCTTTCAACCTTTAACCTCCATGGTGAAGGGTGGTCCCTCTAACTGTGAGCCAAAGAAAATGCATCTTGCCTTAAGTAGCTTCCTATCAAATATTTGGTCTCTACAATTTAAAAAAAAAAAAAAAAGCAACTGGAGCAGAATCCACAACCTTGTTTAGAGAATTTCAAAGTTTGGGGACTTTGCCATTTGTTTCTCTTTAATAAATGAGCCGTCAATGTTGAGAAATCACATTTATCCTTTAGAAAACTGAAAATCCAGTACACATTATCCAACATTTCTATTTTTTTTTTACTCACTTGGTTTGTTAGAATATGTTAACATTTATTCTAATAAAATTATGATTTGGGTATTTCTTCTGGCATCTTCCCATTTATAAAATGCCTCTTGCAGCTGTGACATTCAAGACCTAAATACAGTATTTTATCTTCATTATGGTTTGAATTTCCTGCTTCTACAAAATGCTCGCTTTGAACATGCTTCCCCCTTGCTTTGAATTCTATATTGACTGATATTTTTTGTTTTTGTCTTATCTGTCTTTAGCTGTGTCCTATTTTCTACCATTTCCTATCATTTCCAGCCAAATCTGTTATTAAAGAATGTATAACAGATTTCTAGTTTTATGTTTGACCTACAACTTACAACACTGGCTGGTGTTCTAATAATGGAGTTTAACTCCTTCACATTGACAGCTATAGCCAACTGAGCATCTTGTTTGTGCACATCGATTTTCATATTGTTAAAATATTTACTCCACCTCCTATTTATGGTTTTATGATCTATAGAGTTATTTGGATTAATCTTTTTTTTTAACCTTTTTAGAGCTTTATTGGGGGAGACGGGGGAGAGAGAGAGAGAAGGAGGGGGGCAGACGGAAGGAAGAGCGGAAAGAGAAGAGGGGAGAGAGAGAGGGAGGACAGACAGAAGAAAGAAGTGGAAAGGAAAGAGAGAGACGCACAGAGGGCCCACCCACTTTTTAGGCTGGGGCACCGTCACAGGCTGATGATGTAATTAAGGACTGAATTCTTACATCCCAAACTTTCACTTATTATAAAAAAGCAGGTATATGGGACTAGGGGCATTTTTCCTCTCAAAACCTGCTTCTAGCTGACTTTTGGATGTTGGTTGGCTCTGGGGGGAATGGAGAAGGGGAGTTTTCTGAGGTAGACAGGCATTGTGGAACGTTGTCTGTCATCCATTTGCTCTGGAGACATGTACTTGGATGTCAGAACATGTAAATTTAGGAAGTTAGCCTTTACACTATTATTTTGTTTTTATTTATATGAATATGTGCTTTTCTTTGTGTGTGTGTGTGTGTGTGTGTGTGTGTGTGTGTGTGTGTGTGTGCACATGTGAGGGCAGTACCCATGCAGGCCAGAAGAGGGCACCAAACTCTCTCTCTCTCTCTCTCTCTCTCTCTCTCTCTCTCTCTCTCTCACACACACACACACACACACACACACACACACACACACACACACACACCAGAGCTGGAGTTACAGGTGGTTGTGACCTGACTGGGAGCTGGGAATCAAACCCTGGTCCTTTGGAAGAGCAGCAAGAGCTCTTAACTGCTGAGCCATCTCTCCAGCCCCTCTATTTTAAAAATGTGGATTTCTTCCTCTTCTGTTGGATTATTAGCTTTTATATAAATCTCAGATCATGTTTCCCCCCTCAAAGCTGAACTGTTTGTGCTATAAAGGGACAATTTGGGACTTGTTGAGTTCTTGGTAGTAGCTTCTACCACCACTTGGCGTACAAAGTCTCGTCATTGAAACTGAAAGAATTCACCAAGGCAGCCACTTTTTCCTGAAACTTGCTGCGTCTGTTTGTAGGTAGGTTTATCTAGATCAGCAAAGCTTTTGTTACCAGTTCTTGGTGTATATCTTACCTGTTGCACACATGCTTTTCCCGTCTTTGATTTTCCCTGTGTTGTGTCTGTGTCCTGAATGCATGGAGATATTTTCATAAGCATAAGTACAACCTACTGTTCAGACTCTCCATTGTTGTTTTAGTTAGGATTTCTTTCACTTACTTTGTGGGGACAAGAATTCCTGTCACGCTGGGGTTCAAACTCAAGGTATTATGCATTCTGGGCTGGGCAGGTGCTCTCTCACAGAGCTCTATGCCCAGCTCTGCAATTCTAGTTTTAGTTTGGACATTCTTTTCATTTCCGGGACAGTTTTCAGGTTTTATTGATTCCCAGTCTGATAATATCATCTAGCTTTATAGATATAGTGTTCTTTTTCAACTGGTGTGTGTGTGTGTATGTGTATGAATATATGTATGCATATGTGTGGAGGTCAGATATTGATATCAATTATGATACTCAGTTGCATGCCACCTTATTTACTGAGACAGGGCCTCGTGCTGAACCCAGAGCTCACCAATTTGGTGTGCCAGCCCACTTGCCCTGGTCATCTCCTGCTCCCAGCTTCTGAGCACCAGGACTACAGGCAGGCCACCAAGCCTGTCTGGCTTTTATGTGGCATCTGGGTTTCCAAACTCTGGTCCCCATGGCTGTGCAGCCAGTGCCTTATCCACTGAGCCATCTTTCCATACCCCTCTTTCACCCAATCACAAACCTGTCTAAACTTTTCGTTTCACAGTAACTCTACTGTTGAGCCTCTTTTATCCCTTCCAAGCATTTTGGACGGTTTTATCTGCTTGCTCATGCTTACAGAGCATGCCCCACGCTTCTCATTCATTGGCGGCCCATATGGCTTGTCAGAAGAATTTAGTAGATCTTTGACTGGCTCTTCCAGTCCAGGGAAAGGGAAACCTGATTGTATTGTAACTTTCCTTTCTTCTTTCAGGGACTCAGCTGCTTAGAGAGATAAGAAAGGTGTCCAGAGCCAAAGCTATTTTTGGCACAAAGTGGTGCCTGTGCAAAACTTTCCTTTTATTATTTGTGGGAAGCCAGATGTGGCCTCTGTGTCTGGTCAGTTAAGAGCCCAGCACTGTCTCCGCTAGTTCACTCCCACAGACTCTGGATCACTGCCGCGGGGCTCCACCTGGTGTGACGATTCGCTCCCATTCCACTTTCCAACATACCGGTAGGGTCCAAAATTGTCGCTTGGTGACTTTGTAACATGCACTGGCTTCTCTGTCAGGTGCTTCCATATTCAGCCAGGATCTCCTCTAATAGCACCCGGGACTGTTGTTCTGAGCATATGGAAGCTCACAGCTAAGCCTAGGCCTCCATCCATGCCCAGCTTGGCAGCTCTCTACCCTGATAAGGCTCTACGGTATTTCTCTGAGAATTAACCTTGTCCTGGGTCCCAGCAGAAACAGTGTCAGGGGTTGAATAAAAGAACAAAACAGTTTCCTCTCTGTGTATTCCACTGGCCATCTTGGCAGAAGTTTGGGGACCAGAAAAAGAGGATAGTGTGTGATACACATGGGTTGCCAAGTTCATTTTGAGGGTTGCCCAGGGGAAAACTGGGGTTAAGGGAGACCAAAGAAGCAGCTGGGTGCAGATGAGACAAGGAGAAGAGAAGAGGAGAAAGGAGACAGGGTAGAAAGGAGAAGGGTCCTACCAAATTGGTGCCCATGTAGGCCTCACAGTGCCAACTGTGCCCAGGGTTCCTGGGGGGAAGCCACATGTCCCTCAAGACAGCTGTTCTGGGTGAATTCCTTGCTAGTCTTCCTCATTCCTGCTCCTCCAGGCTTCTGCGAAAGGAGGAAGACAAGGATTTTTGTTTCATTCTTAAAGATCAGAAATGGCTTGGGATTAGGCTCACAGTGGCTATGGACTAGGTACTAGATAGTGGCAAGGTGGAGGTTCACGCCCCCTGCTGGTAAAAACCAGCAATGACCCCCCCCCCAACACGTTTTTCTTTGTATTGGTTCTTGAGCAAGTGACTTGTCTTCCCCTGCTTAGCTCAGAAGGAGGTGGAAGCTGGGAAATAGAGCATGGAGCAGGTCAAGTATAGGGAGATGGGGGTGGGGAGGGATGGAGAGAGAGGGAGAGGGAAAGGGGGGAAAGAGAATAACTCAGAATGGAAGGATGAATTTGCACCCAGAATGCAAAATGCTAACCCCCATGACAGAGGAAATGTCACAGGAGTGAGGGCCCATTATCAGAAAATAGATATCCCTGTCCACAACACAAAACAGATAGTGGAAAGTGGCTTGTATGTGGGGCTGGAGGGGAGGCTGGGAGGCAGGAGTGAGACCGGGCTTTCCCCGCCTTGTGAAGGAAGGCTGGATTTCTGTTGAATTTTTTATGGATGTCTGTATGCCTCCTCATCACATTACAGTCCAGATGAAAGATCATCCCCATCCCACTAAGGAAAATAGATCTTTGCAAATCAAGACCGCACTGCCAAGGGCCACCTTATCACATGGAATTTCTTTATGGGTCAGTCTGGAAGATTTATCTCTGTGTGTACACTGTGGGCATCTGTTAGGCCTCGCAGACTGTGGTAGCCATGGGGACAGCTGACTAATATATGTGTTGCCCGAGAATGGTGATGGGGTGGGGGACCTCTCTAACACATTCGCTACAGAAGAGAGGAAGGGAGGCCTGAGAATGCCCTGCTTTGAAGCACTCGGGGCATGCCTGAGCCCAGACCTAAGGGCCTGGAATGCCTGGATTCTATTCCTCCTCTGTTGATTTCAAATCCATGAACTTGGGGTTGACAATAATAGCACTGGGTTGACTCTCACAGCCCTCAAGTGTAAGGTGAAGGTAGCCACGTTTCCTGCTGGGACAATGAGCTGTGGTTGTAGCTAAAGTAAGGTAGGGATGATTGATGTGGGTTGGAATTAATAATACATCGTTATCTGTTTATTTATTCATTCAACAGATACTTACTGGGCAGCTCTTACATGCCATTGTAGGTGCAGGCATTAGAAAGAATCAGTACACCTGTTGGTTCTCCCGTTTTTTCTCAAACCATGGCAGAAAAGTCGGCCATCTCCCCACCTTGCTAATAGACTGGCTTCTTCAGCCTTAACATTCAAACTCTCCCCGAGAACTCCAGTCATTTGTCATTCTTCATTATTCATTCCTGGAACTTGCTAAGTCTGTTGAACTTGTTTTTAAAAAAAGTTATTTTTCAGCTCAGCAAAGTTTTCTCTATTATTTTTTTTTTGTTCTTTGATCTCCATCTTCTCAGGCAGCAACAGAGCATCCTGAATTCCCACTCTGTGTGTCTTTACTTTTTCTCTTCCTTTTCCCCTGTCTCCGTGGGACATTACAAGGGGCCCGGTATCCCCAGGCGTTTGCTAATGGTATTCTTGCTGCCCAGTTGGACCCAATTTATTATCAGCCCTTTTATAGAAAGCTGTGACAATCCTTTCTCGCTGCCCCTATCTTCCAGAGATACAGCGTTAAGAGGGAAGTCAAGAGGGTGCAAATGAAGAGCCGACTTGGCCATTAGGCGTCCAGCTGTTCTCTTGATGTGTTACACACTGGCCCCCGAGCAGCTCTTGTCTGTTTCAGTTCTACATCTCAACACTCTAAATCCAAGGGCACTGAATGGGAAGCTGAAGAGACGAAGCAGAGGGATGAGACCGGACTCACACCCCCAAGCGCCATCGTGGCCCTTGTTTGTTGGAACTCACGCACAGTTGAGTCCTGTCAGGTCTCCTGAACCCCACTAGCAGGACACTTGGTGGCTGCCAGAGATCTGTCTTCTCTCCTTAGAGCACAGGAGAAGAGCCCACTGCGGGTGGACAGACTGTGTGACACCAAGCAGGTGCATTCACACGTTAGTCTAAGCAAGTGGTGCAGCCCCAAGCATACACAGCAGTGTGTCTGGGCCTGGTTGGGGTATCCCTGAGTGATGGAACTGAAGGGTGAGATCCATTTCTTCTCTGCATTTTATGTGGTTGTTGGCTATTTCAAACGACCTACTATTTTCACTTTTACCACAAGGATCTCTATTATTATTATTATCTCTATCATTATTACTCCAAAGTTTGAATCCATGTGACCTGTGATCAGCTGGTCTTAGTTTATATAGAGCTTGGGTTTTATAAAGGGAAATTCTACCACCTGATTCTCCTTAGTCCTGGACAAACCACGGCTGTTAGAGACCCCCATGGTGATTCATGGTGATTTGTCACCAGTGAGAATCCAGGTGCCAACACGAGTACTCAAAGACAACCTCCTTCAGAGAGCTGTCACAGAAATGCAGCCAGGCTCCGAGGTCGAATCAGGAAACTCAGACTGCAGAGACACGTTTTCAGAGGTGGCTGGAGAATTGAGAAATTTCCTTACCCACAAGGCACTGGGGGAGGAGACAGGCACAAGGCATGTTTCCTCTGTGCATGCCGTGAGTTTACTCCCACAGCTTCTGGGCCACTTCTTTCTGTTCGCTGGCTTGTTGGACTCTCCATGTGGAGAGCTGGGGTATGGGGAGAAGAGAAGGCAGGGGGCATGACATCACTTTCTTGGGGTGGACAGAGGGTGGATGCAGATCATCACCCCCCAGGGACAAGGCATAAATGCAAGGGAAGGAGGAAAGGGGTCTGTCCTGATAGTGATAGAAATACGAATAACAGCAGTTTTTCGATTAATTTTTATGTTTTAAGATTCCACCCTCTGAACTCTCCCATACTCTCCTTTCCCTCTTTCAAATTCATGGTCTCTTTTTTCATTAAACGTTGATGTGTGTGGTGTGTGTGTGTGTGTTGACATATTTTATATATATTCCATATATTCCTAGACAAATAAAACCTGCTCAGTCTAAATAATATTACTTGTATGCATGTTTTCAGGGCTGACCACTTGACAATTGGATAATCACTCGGTTTGCATCTTCCTGGAGGAGACTATTTCTCCTGCTCTCAGAGGCCCCTGAGGGGAAACTGAGTTGAAGGCCCCCGCCCTGAGGACTACCTTTCATGGGACCAGAAGGCACCCATGCAGACATCCAAAGGAGGGAGGCAACCAACAGTTCTTTCCAGCTGTGACACCTATGAACCACAACAACCAGCATGACAAGAAAACCCTGAGGGTGCCGTAGTGGCAGGCACACATGGGCAGTAACCAACAGCTCTCTTGTTCAGCTTAAGACCCACTTAGCAAGAGGGAAACTTCCTGCTCCTGGAAACCCACACAACTTCCCAGACCTAGTGGTCCAGGCATCGGTCACATTGTCTTCTCACGCGCACCGTTGTGTTTTCCCATCTTGGTGACTGTGTAAAAGAGGGACAGTTATGACATCATTGTTCCAGTTAGGAAACTTGGTGTTGAGGAGTGAAGATACTTAGGACAGCCAACTAACAAGTGTGGAATTTTGATTCAGAGCCCCTCCTGCGGGGCCCTAATTACGGATGCAGCTCAGATCTGAGCTGGTGTCATTGTCTGGATATGGAATGTCCCCTGACTCCCACCCCAGAAGCTCACATGTTGACAGTTGGCAGCAGTGCTCAGAAATGAGGCTTCTGAGAAGTGATCGGCTCGTGAGGATTCTGACGTTTATCGGTGGATTAATCCACTCGTGGATTTAGAATTGGGTGGTGGTGGCAATTAGAGGGTACTCCCTGGTGGCTTGCCCTGAAAATATAGGTCTTGTCTCTGGTCAGATGCCCGCCCCCTCTCTTCCCTGGCTATCATGATGTGGGCATTTCTACCCCACTCTAACCTTCTGCCACAATGCTATGCCTCATTATTAATAGCCCAGAGGCACAGTACCAGCCCCTGTAACCTCTAACACATGATCCCAAATCTTTACTCTCCCTAGATTATTATGTTTTAATGGTATGTAGGGCTCAGGCACACTTGGGCGTTTTGTCCTGGTAACAAAAGATTTACAAGGCTGGTTTGACTTGTCTGAGTTCTGTAGTTTGTCTAATCGAGTGGAGAAATTACAGAGGTCACAGAATTTTGTTCATGGTCTCACTCGAGTTATTTCTTCTGTAACCCAAAGCACCAGTGGCATTTCAGGTGTCAAAATTTTTTAAATGGACCACATAGGTTCAAAAGACAGCTTGTTACGTGATGACTATGGATGTTTCTAAGTTACACTGTTTGTTGACCAATGGAATCAAGAGATAGGGTGGGAGAAATCTCTGACTCATTGTGTATACACAAAGCCTGCGTGTGAAGGCTTTGTGTTTTAAGGGGGTCAAGCCAAGATTCTTGATACACAGTTACCAGTGCGAAGATGAAGTGATGGGACAGAGCAGGTGAGCCACTTTGGAAGGGGAAGAGTGTGGCTTGCCAACACTAGTGTCCTTGCTTGAAGGCATGAAGAGGTATGGATGCCTCTCCGGCACTTTCAAACTCTGGGCATAGTTGATGCCATGTGACATCGGTGCTGGATCTAAAAATTACCTTGGAAATCACTCAGTTCAGTGCTTTCCTTTGGCAGATGATGAGAGTCTTAGAAAGACTCCGGGGCTTCCCCCAGGAGATAGTGACAGGCACAAACAAGATCGTAGTTTCAGTGACCCCTAGGACGTGGTCTTCTCTAACCGACTGACCATAATATGAGTTGGACCCCAGGTTGAGAAAGATGATGATACAGTGGGTGAGTGGTCTTCGGAAAGATGTCGGCAAGCCTGATGGGGGAGGGAGGAATAAGGTCAGAGGGTGGGGAAGGAAGCCAAGGAAAAGGCAGAAGAAAGGAGGAAGGGGGGAGGTGGGGAGGGGGCGGAGGAGGCAGAAAGAGCCAAACAGGGTTTGCAATAAATATGAGGGATGCTACGGAAATTACTTTTTGAATGGCATTTAATTGGTTTATTAGTGTAATTCAGTTGCAGTTTGATTTGATTCAAACCTCTGATGTGTGTGATCTACCGCCCACGAAGGGCGCCATCAGCCTCTCCAAACAGCGACAAATGGCAAATCTGGAAGGGTGGGGTGGAAGGAGAAAGTGGGGGGTTAAACAAGAGGAGATGGGAAGAGGGGGAGGAGGAAAGGGAGTCGGGGAAAAAGAAGAGAGGGAGGGAAGAGGGGGTGGGCAGGAGGTAAGAGCTGGGAAATAAAGATCTGGATAAAGGTGAGAATGAGAAAGAGCTGGTGGAGGGGCCCCGTAGGATGACAGAGAAGCTGTGAGGGGGATCAGAGTGGACAGAGGCTCAGGGGGAAGAAAAATGGGGCACTAAGGAAGGGAGAGCTGGGAGACCAATGACGTCAGAGGACACAGAGCAGTAGATGCTGAGAGATGTGGTGGTGTGGAAAGAAGGAAAAGATACAGACAGCAGACATAGGTTGGGGAAGAGAGAGCCAGAAACAGAGACAGAGAGATTGAGAGCACCAGGCCGGATCCTGGGCATCTGACAATTTATTGGACTCATTGTCTAGACATAGCCTAGATTTCTGATACGAGGGTGGCATTAGGAGCCCACCACCTTCCAGGTTACCTTTCAGTCTATGTCAGGGACGCTAGCCTTACTGATGCCAGGGGTGCTTGGTGAGGCAGCTCCCACTGGGTGCCTTGGGAGGTAGACTCAGAGCGGAAGGCTGAGGAGGCATCCCAAAACTCCAAAGGTCGAGAGCTTTTACTTGAAGCCAAGCCGTCTTCCTTGCACAGACGAATGAGAATGTAATCAGAGGCAAAGCCATGTGGGCAGCCTGAGGCGACTCTACCAAACGTTCTCATCGAAGCCCAGAGGTCCCACTGTAGGCTCTCCGTGGATATCATGATACAGTTTGTGGGCACATGATTTACACGCAGATATGCAGCCTAGGCCGAGTCTTTTCACCCCTCAGAGCATCATTTTCTGGAAAACACTGATTGAGAGCATCAGGGCTGCTATGAGGAACCTGATGAAGCAAACAGGACATAGCTGAAGTAAACATCCCCATACAACTTACTTGGTAATTATAGCATTTTGTGTTAACGAAAGATGGAAGCTGGGGGATGGGGCCCAGAGGGAGAGTGCTTTCCTGGTGTATGTGAGGTGCTGGGTTCACACAAACAGAAAGAGGAGGCTGAGGGCTGGGGAAGTGGCTCACTGGGAAAAGTGTCTTGCCATGCAAGCATGAGGACCTGAGTTCAGATCCCCAGAACCCGTGTGAAAGTTGGCCAGCGAGATATGAGTCCGCAAGCCCCGTCTCTGAGAGGAGGAGAGACAGGCATTTCCTGGGGGCTCATTGGCCAACCCATCTAGCCAAAATGTTGAGTTCTAGGTTCAGGGAGAGACCTTGTCTAAAAAATAAATAAGTAAGGCAGTGAGTACAGTAAAGGAAGAAATCCAACATCAACCATGTACAAGATTCAGTGAGTGTGTTTGCAGACACAAGCATGCAACATACAGGCACGGAAAAAGTCAAGACATCCTATGGAGTTGTTTGATCCTTTGCTAGGTTTGAGAAGTGAGTGCAGACCTATGGTTATGAGTGAATGTGAACTGCATAAACCAGAATTCCTAGGTTCAGACACTGGCCCTGTTCAGGGGTCTTTGAGCCTCGGTTACTTCATCTGCGCGGTGGGGGTGGAACCAGCTTTGTCTTCCTGGGTTTACTCATGACGGTCAACTGAAATATTTGCAATGGGGTCTGATCCATACCCGAGGTGGATAAACAGTCGTTCTTGTTATTAAAGTCATCTCTGACTTTAGCTACATAGGGGTAAAGACAGAGGGCACACCCTGAGTGCACACAGTCAGTATAAAGCAGACTGGACTATGAACCTAGATGTGTGCAAACTCGGGGCTTCCCCAGAGTCCATAAGTCCTGCTCATGAATCTCCCTACGTTGTCAAACTCTCCAAGAGTGAGAATCACCCAAGCCCTTCCCCACTGCCAGCACCACTTGTTCATTCTGACTTAACCTTCCGCCATGGCCTCCTTGACAGAAAGCGACAGGGCAGTGTGATGAGCCAGACCTTGGAACTTGTGGACCGTTGTCACGGCTCCTCACAGACACAGCCTCCACCCCACTTCTTTCAGCCTCTTCCACGTGGAGGTGGGAATCAGCTAGATGTGCTGCTATGCTGATTCCTCAGTGCCACACGGAGTCAGGGGACAAACACACACAGCTAATCCACTGGAATTGCGAAAAGCTCCTGCCTTGATTGGGACTGATTATTTTTTGGGATGAAAGAATGAACAGTCCCAGCAACTCACCAGTGAGGGAAGGAGGTCTGCATTGGACACCATTAATTATCCCAGGACTGGTTGGTTCTCAGGAGTGAGGGGTGGAGACGGGGCTGGCTTCACCTTCCTCAATGAGCTTCAGCTCCTGGAGGTGCGGGTGGACAGAGTCAAGGGTGCCCCATCAGCCAATGGCAGGGCAACTCTTGGTGGCTATCCACATTGAAACCCATCCAGAGAATATTGGCTCTGGGAGGAACGCTGGAGCTAGGAACGAAGGCTGGACCTCTGCGTGTGAGTTCCAACTGCCGAGGCACAAGCTACTTGATTTCTTTGAGTCCTGGGCTGTTGCAGATCCTGGAAAGACCATTGTACATGTTCAGTGAGATGACCCAGGCTTAGGGCACATCTCAAGAATGAGTTTCATAAGGTTCGATTTCAGCATCATTACTAAGCAGTTTAGGACCAGAGAGGGGAGGGACCTGACCAATGACACACAGTGGTTTTACAACGAAAGTGTGATATGATCCGGGTCTCACTGGGTGCCTTGGATGTTGCTGATTTTGTTGCTGTTGTTTGTATATTTGTTTTTAATTTCACCATGGTAACGGAACTTTCTGTTACTCAGTCTCCCTTGAAATTCCAGTGACACAGTGTTTCATGTTGAATTTGATTTAGTGTCTGAGTCTCAGTATCTAAGAACCTGGGAACTGGGGGCAAAGAGAACTGGTCTTCAATCCCACCATCAACTCTCATTTGTCTGCAAATTAACTTCTCCACGGTCCAGCTTCCTTACCTGTACTATGAGGGTAGAAATAACAATAGCAGTTGCATAAAGAGGTCCTAGGACTAAATCAATCATTCTGAAACTATCAACTGAGTACCTATTGTGTGCCAGGCACTGTCCAGGTGATAGATGGATAGCAACAACTATGAGAACATCTTTTCCCTTGTGGGGCTTACATTTCAGTGGGAGGGTGAAGGCTATGGACAGATATTCAGGTGAAGGCAAAATGTGGTTGAGAGAGCCCAACTTGGGAGAAGATTTGACCACGGTAAAGGGTGAGGAAAGGCTGGCATTGAGGGAATTCTCAGTAACCCTTTATATCTGGTGCTTGAAGAGGACCTCACTGGAGAAGCGTCATTCCACTAGAAAGTTTGAAAGAGAAATGACGACAGAAGACACTTGGGTAAAAAGCCAACTTGTGCAGGGATTTTCTTTTAAATCTTATTTGGGGCAATGCATGGGGTTTTAATTTCTACTCTGACCTGGGGAGCCTAGGTTTTGGAAGAGGAATGATGTGAAATGACCTCCATAGGAAAGGTCCTCTCTGGCAGTGGGATGGAGAACAGAGTGAAGGGGTTGGGGACACAAAGTAAAATACTATATGTCAAGTGCTTAGTCCAGGAGCCTGATGTGAGTTAAATGTTTTCAATGGTAGTGTTGTCAAATCCATACCTAATTGAATAAATATTCTATATATTTGTATTTTTTTGAGATAGTAAGACTGGGTGTATTTGCAGATATGTACATATACATACATGTGTGTGAACTTGTTAGGAAATCAGCTCACACAATGACAGGGATTGAGGAGTTATATGGCCGCCATCTTTACGCTGGAAAACCAGAAGGAAGGACTTGGCTCAAGAAGCCAGCATCTTCAGGACCAGAGACAAAGAGCACAGCCGTACAACGTCAAAGACCTTTGGTCATGGGAAGCGGGTGGCATTGTGCGAATCCCAGAGTCCAAGGGCCAAAGACCCTGGAGTGTGGCATTCCAGAGCAGTGGTGACAGAAAAATGCACCCATTCTGGAAGGAAGGGTTGGAACGAGGTTCCAGACTCTCAAGCGACTGGATTGTGATATCCACATCGAGGGCAAGTTTTCCCCTCTCAGTTAGTTCTCTGACCCACACCAGTCTTTCAAGGAAACATTTCAATAACATACTTGGAAGTGTACTTTGTCAATTCCCTAGGCATCTCAACCCAGTCCATCCCACCCCATCCTAGGTTGCCATAACAAAACGCCACAAGCTATGTGCAAAGATGTCTTCTAGTTGTTACTGAGCCTACATGTCTAAGACCAGATGCTGATGCATCTGACGTCTTCGGGGCCTTTTCCTGGGCTTGTAGATGCTGTTGTCCCTCATGTCCTCATATAAACCCTCATGCATATCTATCCTCAATCTACTCTTCTTATCAGGACATCTGTCATACTGGACCACAGTCTTCCTCAATAACAACATGGTCTTATTTTCAAATACACTCGTATACTGAGACAGGACTATAGTAATATGGAGGGCACAATTTATCATACAATAAGTAGTAATATAACTACCATTGTTTTAATTACCTTTGTTCCAATTAGGAGCCGTGTTCTATAGACCAATCTTGTACTGCTCATCTGTGAACAATATATCCCAGAGAGTGAGCATATGAGTGTTGATCCTTACCCAAATCCTTCTGGCATGATTGGATCACTAAATATTTTTAAGTACAACAGGTACTGGGATATTGTGAGTCAAATGGTCAATATCCTTGACATGGGATGTAATCTGCGTGTCTAATGGTCCCTCTGTCCCCCCAGGTCTCTCTGTACTTTAGGACATCTAGATGACCAAAATCAAGGTATGGTGTTGGGGAGGGACAGATTGGGTGCCTGGCTTTGGACCAACTGAGTTATCCATAGTCATACATTAGCACATCCCATTTCAGAGCTTGGCCTGTAAGTGTGCATGCTTTTCCTCTTCCTGGCTCCTGGGGAACTGTTAGGATCAGTGCACGTTGCACATCTTTCTCTTCAGGAGTCAAAAAATGTGCAGTGTGTGCTCAGTTCTCCTGCTTGATACCACACTCCCAAGGAGAATTACATCACCTGCCTTGTTTAGAGGAATCACCATGACAACCGTGGCTGCTCTTGTTGTGTGGATACAGATAGCTCCTGTAGAGCAGAGGATGGGAGCTGACTCACCCAGGAGAGAGAGACTGGGCAATGAGTTTCTCGCTTTCCAATGTATCTGTCTGGTGACAATTAAATATCTATGTGAGAGTGTAGCTCAGGGTTTCCTGGACTCACCTAGGGGAAGACCCACATAATCTCTCTCTCTCTCTCTCTCTCTCTCTCTCTCTCTCTCTCTCTCTCTCTCTCTCTCCCTCTCTCCCTCCCTCCCTCCTTCTGTATTGCCCCCTCCTTCCCCCTGCCCCGTGTGTGTGTGTGTGTGTGTGTGTGTGTGTGTGTGTGTGCGCGCGCGCACGCACCCGCGCATATGTCTATTCAGCTTAATCCCAACCAAGTCCCAACATAGGGATTCTCTAGGATGTCAAGGAAAGCGGGGGGTGGGGGAGTGGGGAGGGAGAGAGAGTACAGAAAGAGAGAATCCCAAGATAATAAACAAATTTGAGACTCAGTATTTTCCAGTTTGGAGTTCACTGTGGATACTGAGAGATTTTAGGTGGCTCCATAAATACAAATAAGACCACTAAGGAACTGTGGTGAGGAAGAGAGTTCAGTTTTGGTTCACTTTTCTGGTTGGTGGAGTTCGCTCCATTTTTGCTGCTAATGCCTCTCAACACCTGCTAGTCCTTTATTAACAAAAGGGAGAGCAGGTGTCAGGCCTGAGCCTGGGGCAGGTAGTGGCTGGAGCTGGAATTTAATAATGCCCCTTTGTTTCTGCCCTATCTGGTTTGAAGGCTATCTCTCCTCTCCCCCCCCCCCCGCCCCCGGTGTGGATAGGGGACTCACTTTCCATTTACAGTTGTGATAAGAAGTTTCCTCTTTAATTAAATCTCTTAGGTCAAAAAGCAAATCAACCTCAAGACTAATGCTAAGCAAGGGGTGATGTGGGAAATTCATGCTTATGCAGACCGGAACTGAGCTAGGCCTGTGAGTGGCTAAGACCAGGGAAGGAAGGAGAGCGGTGGTGTGGTGTAGAAAGGTCTGGGTTGCATTGTCTTGAACACTCCTGGCCTCTGCCAGTCTTGGGTTTGTAGTCAATCAGTTGAGACAACAAATGTCTCACTGTACCTAGTGGATGTGAGGGGATCATACAAGACCCACAGCAAAGGCTAAACAAAGGGCCATTCTCCTTCTGTCTATTTTATAACGAGCATATCCATTTTGTACACATGGTGCCTCAGAGAGCCCCAAATTGGGGGAAAATACCTTGTTTGTGAACAGACATACCTCCTGAGTTCCTACTGTCAGCCAGTTACAGCTTTAGGCATGTATGATCGCTTTTTAAGTTCCCCTTGGTCCAATGACACACGGGTTGTTGTTCCAGCACCACACAGAGACACGGGGAAGCGGAATAACTCACCAAGAATCTCAGGCAAGCCACAGACCCAGGCCACCAGACTCCCACCCCCATCTCCAAGCTGCTCTCCGACACAGCAGACTCTCATACTCCCTGAACCCAGAGTAGAATCTAGTTATTGATGATGATGGCAATTTGTTCAGTGAGAGCCTGTAGGTTAGGGTCTGGGGAGATGTCAGCAGAGTGCCCTAGTGTGAATGTCCAGGACTCATATAAAGAGCCGGGCATGGCAGCTCATGCCCGACATCCCAACATGGAGCTACAGAGATGGAGCAGTCTCGGAGGCTTCTTGGTCAGTCAGTCCAGCCAATTTAGTGGCAGACTGTGTGCCAGAAAATAAGGTACAGAAGTGACCAAAGAAGATATTGGAGTTCAAAGAAGGTATTGAAGTCTCTGGCTTCTACACACACACACACACACACACACACACACACACACACTATACACACATTCACACACATACACATACTACACACACACAACATGCACACAATGCACACATACTACACATGCAACCACACGCACTACACACACAACCGCACAAGGTGGCTTCAGTAATCAAGAGACTATGTGGATTCTTGTATGTGGGAAGTTAAATGGCTTCAGGTCCAGCTGGATCCAGGAGCCCATGCAATGTTGTCCATTTCTCAACACCACTCTCTATTGGCACTAGTGCCATCCTCAGGGAAATCCCTCCCCCCCAAACTTTGGTGACAAGAAGGTTTCCAGAGCTCCATATTCTCCTCCTTTGTACTAGCCTCCAGCCAAAGAACTCCCCTCCCTTCCCTCTGCCTGACCTCATTGGCTTAAGCACCTGCCTACAAACCTGTCACTGTGGCCAGGACCAGACTGTGTGTTCATAGGAGAGGGAGGGCGGCTCCTCTCATCTGAGCCAGATGCACAGAGACTGGAAGAGTCTAGTGCTCATCCCTACAGGAGAGAAGGGATGCCCAGCAGTGGGGACTCTGGCCACCATGAATACATCATTATAATCTTCACTGAGAAGGGACAGAGACTAGGGGCAGATGTCAGGAGAGAGTAGGCATCCTCTGTCACCCGTCACCACTCTTCTGTGACAACAGAAGTCCTGGAACTAGAGTATCAGTATCTTGGGTGCAGCATGAAGTGTTAGCTTCATTCCAGATCCTTGATGGGACCGTTGTAAAGATCACAGTCCAGAGTATCATTTACAAGTGGAACTAACGTTGTAGCTCTTCATCCTGTTCTGGGTATCTACAGACACACACATTTTGGTCCAGGATTCTTGTCCAAGTGACTACAAATGCTTTTAAAATCGAAATTTAGCCAGTCCCTCCAAGCTAAACTTAAGGCCTGACTTGATCACTCACCTCCACATACTAAGAGTAAAATCTGGCTGTGCTGTGGGCTAAAGAGCAGCCTCAGTGTTGCCGAGCTGGGTGTTAAACGCACTGCATCATTTGGTTGTCCCCATGGCCCTGTCATGCATGATATAAAGAAGTGAGTAAACCACAAGACAAATGGCTTGGTGTCTGCAGAGAGTCGAGTTGACATGCCCATTCTGACTCTCACACCTGCAGGACACTGGTAACCCACTCAACCTCTCCGAGCATTGGCTTCTTCATTGGCCTCACCACAGCCATGATGAAAATATTGGAAGGAATGTGTGTAAGGTGTTGGGTCATGGACCTGGGACCTGGCAGGCACCTACCCAGGGACATACAGCAGGTGCAGATGCTGTACCTTCTGCTTCCAGGACCTATGTGGTGTGGTCACACTTACAGCAGAGCCACCTTCTCATCTGGGGCCATCCAGGGACATCCCATAGCTTCCAGAAACTGCAGGGTCTCTGACTCTCTTGTCTATTCAGATCTGCTCTATTCACCCAGGCTACAAATTGCTGGCCGATACATCCTGAAATAACTCTTCTTCCGGCCAACCCCCCCCCCTCCCAACCTCCCTCCTACCAAGCCCGGAATAGCCTCATGCATCACGGCTCCGTACAGCCTACAGCAAGCTCCCTCCCCTTTGATAATAGCTCAGCTTTGTCTGAGCGCTGGCACGACCATGGCCCACTGTGGTGCCTGGGGGTGCAGGCACATCGAAGCCCAGGTATACCACACGATTGTGCAGAGATGTTACTTGCAAGGAGATGCCACCATCTTTAGACCTGGGTGTGGGGTGGTTGGATAAATGATGCTGTCTTATGTCGTGGATGGAGGAAGAGGCTAGTGACAGGGTGAGAGTCATTGGCACGCCTCTGGGGTGTCACGGTTTGTTAAAGGAGTCCTCTTCTGCTCTCACATGGGGTCCCCCACTTACTATGGTCTGCTAGTCTTGGAGGAGCTGGCCCCTGGCCACTCCACTGGCCTTATTGTCCTCTCCTCTCCTTTTCTTCCTCTCATGTCCTTGGTTTCTTTAATTCTCTAAACCAGCCAAGCTCTCTGCCCTGTCTTCCAGCCTTTGCACAGGCTGCTCTGCAGGGCCCTGGTACTTTCCCTAACCCGCTTCTGCAGGGCTGTTCCCTCCTGCCATTCGGATTCCCAGGGAGCACACCTCCTGGGTGTGTTTCCACCCCTTCTTCGCTGCACATCTCACAGATCGTAATTCTGGATCTTCTTCGCGACACTTACTTCTCTAATGCCTGCCTCCCACGCTGAATTGTGGCATCTATTGTGGGCCGTGTTTACTAAGATTTATCTGCAACCCGCTGTGGTTCCTGCTCCAGAAGAGGCACTCAATACACACTTCTGCAGAAAAGGTGGACCCACAGCAGTGAGCAGGAGACAGCCTACTCATACTCAGGGAGCAGGATCCCCCCATTTGCCGCATCTTTAGGCACAAAGCACCCAGGGGTTCCCCAAGGTCACTCTAAGGCTCACAACATAACAGAACTGAAAAACCCAGGTCTTGACTCCTTAGTTTTCGTGTGTTGTGTCTCTCCCAGCTGCTCTTGAAGCAAAGACACAACACCTTGGTGATGCTTGGTTGTTGTTGGTTTTTTTTCCTAGAAAATCAAGCCTTTAGGCTGATTCTTAACAAGTGTGGGCAGTCACGAGGGGGGAGGGGATAGTATTGGAAATGGTGTTCCAAACAAAGGGAAGAGATAATTCAAAGTATGTAGCTTCATAGTAAGCACAGAGCATGGAGCACACATATCCTTGGTTTCCTATTTGTCTGTTGGTTTATGTGAACCACAACACTTCTTCAGTATGTAGGACATTTGAAGGGCCACCAGAAGTCAACAGGTAAGCCACGCATAAGCCACCAATCATGCTAAATTTATTTTCTCTTTCTTTCTTTGTTTATAGGCACGGTCTCATGTAAGCCAGGCTAGCCTTGAGTTTGCTGTGTAGCTGAGGATGGCCTTGAGCTTCTGAGCCTCCTGCCTCCACCTCCCAGGTGTGAGGATTACAGGCGTGTGCTACCACTCCAGCTTTGTGTAGTGTGGGGATACCCAGGGCGCGGGGGAGGGGGGGCAAGCCAGGCAAGCACACTTCCAGCTGAGCTACATTCCCCAGCTCTCAACAAACACTAACGACAAACTAGTTATGAACGAACAGTAAGTATTAACACTAATCACTCCCTACTGAACCCGTATCGAGTCCCAGGCACTGCGTTCTGTGCAATATTCATTTCATTTTTAACTATCATGTCAGTAAAATGGACACTTCCTAAGCCTGGCATAGGATTTATAACTCTTACAGAGGCCTAGATGGGGGCGTAAGAAACTAAATAACATTCCCAGGTCACTCGGTTGGTGGGTGAAAAGCTAGAATTAGAAGTCAGGCAGTCGGAGCCAAAAGTCCAAGTTCACAACCCACTGGTCATCAGCTCTTCTCTGAAGGAAGGAACATCCTTTGGAAATGCATAAACTACTGCAGAAATCTTTCCCTCCTGTATGCTTTTTCTCCTGGAGTTGGAGACACCCAGGGGCACACTTGCCTACCTCAATCCACACCACCCTCTTTCCATCCACCCTCTTTATCCAAGAACTCACCCTCCCTTCACCTTGACTTTCCCTAAGGAGGTCCCTCCCCATAACAGCTACATTGGGCTAGGGTCCTGTAATCTCTCCAGTGGAGAGGCTTTGAGGAGTCCTCCCACCTTGGCAGAGCGAGGGAAGAGTGCTGCCTTCAGCTCCTGCAGTGACCTTTCCCTAGACCGAAGCTATTCTGCCTCACTCTCAACCATGCAGAGCCAACTCAAGGCCACAGAACAACAGAGCAGACGTCCAGGCTTAACAGGGACTCTTCCGTCTTGAAGCTGCTTCTGCCCCGGCCTTGGCTTTAGTCTGCCATTTAAATGTCCCCTTCTTTGTTCAACACCCTCGTCTTCAACTTCACACTCACCCCCTTGCCAACTGGTGAAGAGGCTTGGCGTAGTGCTTTTTTCTTTGTTCATTCATTCTTGATTCATTCGCTCACCCCACTCATCCTTTGCGGCAGGCACTGAGCTAGCTAGACATCCCTACTAGATACAGACTTCCCTTTGTACCTATCTCTCCCCAGGCGATGAGGCAACAGCAGCTGTGACTTTAAAGACATAAGAGCAGCTTATGGAGGGGATGGTGGCTATGATAAATCATGAGATGAAAGAGTAGGAAAAATGGAGAGTGTCCCCAGTATGTGTAAAGACCGGGATGAGAAAAGAGATGTCCCAGGTTGGGAAATGTCACCCCGACCATACTGAAAGTGGAAGACAGGAATTGGAAGGGAACATGGCAGACACGAGGGTCTCAGTCCCCATGTGCAACATGAGGAGGTTACATATTTCTTAGAGGCATCGGGGGCACAAAAGATATCAGACAGTCGTACCATCTTTGTGTCTTATGTTGCTGGCTCTTGATCTCTTTCTTACATCTTTCTACTGTGAAGATCTTTATTTGCTACCAAGGCAGATTCCATTACCCCAGGATGGCCCGTTACCAGCAGAGTTCAGATTCTATGACTGAAGTGCCCAGAATCTCTGGGAAAGGAGATTCTTCATGTGGCGAGTGTCAAGAGACCTGTACTGATTGGCATATACATCAAGCCAGTCCCACCCACTGGGTGCTGAGTAACCAATCATGGTTAGCGGCACAGAGAGTGATCTCTAGAGTGGGAGCCATGGAGTCTGCTCAAGACAGCATCCCGAATGTCGCGTGACTTTGTGAGGATTTCTCTTTTTTTTTAAAGCCCCAATTTCTCCATTTGTGACATGAAGCTGTTGGAAGGCTCCTCAACAGTTGGTGTCCTGTGAGTAGGATGTGTATCTAAGATCAAAATACTGTTCAGGGAGAGGAGGGCCTGAAAAGAACATGCTCATCCAAACGGGATGATACACAAAGGTTTCCTTTACTTAGAATTATCCACTTCAGTAAACAGATACACAAAAATGGAATAAAGGAAATTCACCAAGTGAGCCAGATCTAAAGGAGAAGTGGATGTTACGTCACCCCCAACTCCACACTGGAGAATATGCCCATGAGCATCTTCATGTGTGTCTATGCAAGCATTCTTAAATGTTTATGTGGCATAATAGTTTGTATATGTCATCACATATATGCACCACACACAGACACACAGACACACACACACACACACACACGCCTTTATTTTCCGTCCCCTAGGGCCAGTCTGTATCAAGTGTTCCTGCAGGAATTGAGAGACATTCTTCATTATTAGTTACTTCTTTGACCAGATTTCCTCCCAAGCAGGACTCAAAGAAGCATGAGAATAATAGCAGGCACTTCAGCTTGTAGCAATCAGATCCTCATTCTGCCTTCAGCCTTGGAGACTCTCCCAGTGTGCCACCTCCACCACACTTTACACTGTAAGTTCCTGAAGGACACCGTGACCTCTACAAACAGGCTTTCAGTGTGAGATCAGCTTGCTCCTCCTCTTATCACACACCTTATCAGCTTAACTTATCCTGTGAGGTGGGAGGGAGGAACATAATCCTCACCTGCCAATCATCTGGTCATTTGGTGATTTTGCTTTAAGGATAGGGGTCTAAAGCTGGGGAGATGGACATATGGGTAAGAGTGCTTGCTTTACAAGCATGAGGCCATAAGTTCAAATCCCTAGCACCCACATTAAAGCCAGGCATAGTCTCACATGCCTATAATGCTTACCTTGGGGAGCAGAGACAGATCTTAGAAGCTTTCTGGCCAACCAGCCTGGTTGAAATGGGAAACTTTGGGTTCAGTGAGAGACCCTGCCTTAACAAAACAAGGTGCAGTGTGACAGAAGAAGACATCTTGTGTCTTCCTCTGGCTTTGTTCATCTACACGTGGGTGCATATACTTGCACATTCACATAGACTCACCATACAAATACCATAGTACACGCCACATCATGAACATACATTAACTCAATCCATTAATTCACTAAACTAAGAGAAGAATGGAGCCTCAAGCTATACCATTTTCCCTCTTCATCCTTTAAGATATCTTGTGTCCCAATCTCTTCTGAGCTTGGCTATTGTCTTCTTGAACTGCTTAGTGTGTGTGTGTGTGTGTGTGTGTGTGTGTGTGTGTGTGTGTGTGCTTGTGCAGGCACGTGATGCAGACTGTGCACTCAGTGACAAAAAAAAGACCTTGAAGGTTGAGGGAATGTATAATGTAAGGAAACAACAGCCGCCTTGTCAAGCCTCAGGCCACAAATCCTTTCAAGATGGACACAAAAATAGCAACGCTTCCTGCATGTTAATTAGCCCCTTTCAAGGGTGGGGGCAGAGTGTCCTTGAGAGGTGGAGGTTAGAGATGGGGAAAGGTGTTTCACTCTGTGTGCACTTACTTGGTGTGTGAGCAAGACTTGCATGGGAGCCCAGTGGGCTATGCTGATTCCTGCCCCTGAGAGCTGGTTCAGCACCGTGGACAGGGGCTCAAGCTATGGGGACTATGGCTAGAGCAAGATAGGCTGCAACTGTAGCCATCCGTACCTGCTACATTTCCAGGGCTACATCACTTTCCAAGTGTCTCTCACTTTGTGAGGTGTGTGCTGCTGAAAAGCTGAGTGCAAGACTCTATTGTAGAACTTGATCGACTTGGAATGCATTAATTTATTTCTGACAGTCTCCTGGGCAAGGTGGCATGGTAGTCTTGAAGCTTTGGGTTATAAACTGGCTAAGAGCCTCACAGGCACACACAGGGTTTAATGGCACTTCTGGATTTGGGGGCTGGATAATTTATCACTTGGGGGGGGGAGTCATCATGGGTGTATAAGGCAATCTAGAGCATCTGGGGTCTGTAGCCTCTATATGCCTGTCATACCATACAGGATGTCTCAAAACATTGCTCACTTCCCTTGGAGGCAGAATCTCTGACTCTGTTAAGAGCATATAGGATGGATGTATTGGGGGTGAATTCTGATTCAGCCACATATTAACAGCTCTGCGCATTGTCTTACCTCATCCACAGCTCCGATTTCTTAATGGTTTCAACACTGAGACAACTCCAGCATTGCCTTAGCATCAGAACTGAGTGGAATATTTTTGTTGAATTATTTAGCATAGTGTGCTAGGCTCACTAGGAGCCCTGGGTAGATGTCAGCATCATCAGTGAGGTTCCCGCCCCCATTATCATCATTGCCAGGCCAGCCACTTCACTCCAAAGGATAAGGTCCCAGATTTTTAAATAACTTATTCAGAGAATATAATAATATTTTACATAATAATAAATATAATTATATTTTAGAGTATAAAAAATAATAAACAATATGGAGTTCTGTGGGGATGGCCCAGTTGGAAAACCACAAGGACTCCAGTTCCATCCCCATCATCCTAATAGGAAGCCAGGCACCGTGGTACATGCTCATAATCCCAGTACCGTGGGAACAAAGATGGGAGGATCTCTGGGGCTTGCTGGCCAGGCTGTTTGGCCTCAGTAGTGAGCTCTTCACTTAGGGAGAGACCCTGTCTCAAAAAATAAGATGGAAAACTCCTAAGGAGCAACATGTGAAGTTGACCTCTGGCTTCCACATGCAAACACACACACACACACACACACACCACACAGGAAGCACAAGACAAGAAGACAATTACTAGGCTCTCACAAACACTCATCTATCTGACAGGCAAAGGGGAGCAAGTCACCAGCTCAGGTCCCAAAGCCAGAAGTTCCAGCCTTAACCTGGCGGTTGTTGTAAACGTGACACCCTGGTAATATGTGCATACGACTACACCCTGTGTATTTGCATGGATAGGCTTGGCTTGCTGCAGTGACAGCCAGCCCCCCAAACATCAGAGATTTAAACTAACAACAGTTTCATTGCCTGCTGGTTCTTTGTGTCCGTCACAGACTAGACACAGGCTCTGCTTTATGTTGTCATTTCTGAAGGGTCCAGACTGACTGAACCTCAACCTCTAGGCAGTTACTAGACAATGGGGCAGAGAAAATGGCTGATCACACACTTGCCTTTAAATCTTTCGTCCAGAATTTACACATATTGGTTACATCTCCATTCTGTTAGTTAATGAATGTCATAGTCTCTGGGTGGATTGAAGGCAATCCTACTGTGTGCCTGGAAGGAGAAGCATCATGTGGATTAACTACACTCATACCTTCCTCATGGCCACCGTAGCACCTCCATTGTGCTGGGATGTTGGGTTGCATGCTTAAAACACAAGAAAGGCTCAAGCCTTTCAGGGAAAAGGCAGCAGAGAAATGCCACACATCTGGTTGGGCTTATTATCTTACAAAAATAATTAGCAAGGAAATTTTAATAGGAACAGGGTGAGATCAACTCCACTAATTTGCAACTAAAATGGTACTAATTCACATCAAGGCTCCATTGGCCATTTCATTTTGGCTTCCAAAGGCCCCATTATTAATTCATTTCTAAAGCGATCTCCCTCATTCCCAAGGGGTATATCTTAGTAACTACGTGCTTACAATACTCTATTTGATTAAAATTTAACAAGCTATGTTATTGGCAAATAAACTATTTACTTCAATGCTGTTGCCAATGCCAAAAGGAATGTTTCAAACAAAGGGATGGATTTGACACACTAAAGAGATTGTCATTCATAATTTACAATAGCCCCAAACCTCAGCGTATACATATTTTTGTCAGTTGTGGCATTGAAGAGTATGAGCAGTCAGAGAAGTCAGCCAAAGTTTTCTGGTTTCCTACTTATTAAAAGTGAGGAAACCAAGAAATTGAGTTTAGGTTGTTATGTAGTGTAGTGGCGGGGGGGTGGGGGTGGGCTGGAGGTTGGGGCGCAACGGACAAAAATAACCAGTCACTGCACATTGTATTGCCATTTACTTCTGTGACCTGAGAGAAGCCCATCAACCTTCTTGGTATTCTTTCTTTCTTTTAAAAGGAAGCTAATAAAAACTTGCTTATTTAAGGCATGGTGTTTTGTCAGGATAAAACAAGAGGCAAGTTATAAATATACTTTGAAAATCAGTCCTTCTCTTCCTCGATCCTCACACTCAATCTATGTGGCAGAAAGGTGCAGCCAGTTAAAAATTAAGGATTTTTTTTCCTTATCTCCTTTTAGGCACATATTCTCAAGGAAAATATCAGCGAAGTTCGGTTTTAGCCGAACAGGACCTGAAAAAATTGTCCTATTGGCAATCCAGTTCTCTACCTCAGTATCAGGTGACGGTTATTCAGCACTTACCTAATATACCAAGAATCATTCCAACTCCTTTATATATGTGTTTACACACACACACACACACACATTGTGTATGTCGAAATATATATACATACTAAGTATTATCTCACAACTCTCAATGAGGTGTTATTACTAACATTCTCATCTTCTGAAAAATGGAAACTGAGACTCATAGAAGTAGGCTACTCATCCAATGTCACCCACCGAAGACTAGTTTAACCAGCAGTCAAGATGCTCTGTCAGATCTGGCTGGTGCCAGAGCCTCAACTCTTAACCACCTCTCCTCTTTAGTTGTTGTTTTGGTTCAGGATGCACTGTTCTGATTTGCTTTCTGCCCACTTCTGTGAAAGGTGTGAATAGTTCTGAGATAATTAGATCCCTTGGCTGGAAAGTGAAACATCAGACAACTTGCATGCCAGAGGATTCAAATGCTAGATCTACTTGACTGGAGATTTTTGAACATCCTTGTACCTAAGGTAGTTTAGAGTCAAGAGTAAAGCTTAGAAAAATCCTGAGTTATGTGGGTGGATTGACAGATGTGGGTGAGAGGGTGGATGGGTTGATGAGTGGGTAGATGAAATGGTGAATGAATGGGTAGATGGATAGATGGATGGATGGATGGATAGATAGATGGATTGGATGTATGAAGGCATGGATGAGAGGAAGAGTGGGTGGATGGATAGGTAGATGGATGAGCAGTTGTGAGGATGGATGGATAAATGGATGGGTATGTGAAATGGTGGGTGCATGTATATATGAATAGATATATGGTATGTGTGGATTTACAAGTAGGTGGGTATTGGGTGGATGGATAGATGGATGGATGGATGGATATATGGATGGATGGATGGATTCATGGATAGGTGGCAATACAGATGGATGAAAGAGTAAACATGGATAAGTGGGAGGGTAGACAGAGGAATGCATGGGTGGGTAGGAGAGAAGATGGGTGGGTAGGAAAAAGGATGTTTTAGTGTATGGATGGATTGATGGACTTATTGGTAGGTGGGAGAGTAATTGGGGAGATGGGGAGATGGGGAGATAGATTGAAAAATGGGATGGATGAATTATAGAAAGAATTTCATTTAATGGATGGATCAAAGGGACAAGCTGGTTCAGCAACTGTAAAGTAGTAGCCTCCAATTCCTGTCTGCCTTTGATGTCTTGCTTGACAAATCTGACCCCTCCATATGTGCAACCAAACTTTGTTATTATTCACCAGTATCATCTACACTTCACTCACAGTGCTCATTAAGATACTGTTTTTAGTTTCACCCGAATGTGTTATTGGCCAAGTGCAAGTTCAAGCTTTTTGTCTGGATAATAATAACAGCGACTGTTATTTACTGAGTCTCTCTTTTTTCTGTGTGTGTGTGCCAAGTACTGGAATAAGCCTGCTACCTGACTTTTTATAAATACACAGCCAACTCGCAATGTTGAGGTGACCATCCCGTTTTGCAGACAAAAGGATGTTGGGGAGGTCATCCCATCCTAAACTAGGTTAAATAGGGATAGAAACCGGGTTCAGCTCAAGGGAGTACGGCTGCAAATCGGATGGCTTTTACTCTCCGCTATTGGCTCTGAAATGTGCTCTCCACGTCTGCAGAATCAGCATCATCTGGAGGCTTGTTAGAGATGCAAATTGTTGGGTCTCAGCCCAGACATACCAAATCAGCCCTGCAATCTGTCCTACAGGCCTGGCAGGTGCATGAATGCATGCTCCAGCTTGAGAACCGCCGTGCTTGTCTAGAAACGTGGCTTCCTCGGGGGGTCTTGGAGAGGCGCTTATGCTAAGCCATCCACTCTTTTCACTGTGTGTGCTTTGGACCGGTCACACCAGTGGGGCTGGGTAGTAACTTCTACTGGAAATACATCATCAGGTCCTCTCTGTCCATTATCCACAGAATCCATGTGAGAGTCTCTTTCTTACCTCCTTCCTGTTGGAGGTGCTCTGCACTCTACGGTACTGAACACACACACACACACACACACACACACACACACACACACACACACATACACATACACACACACACACACAGGAAAGCCAGAAGAGTCATTCTAAAAGTGGTCCTGATCATGCCCCCCTCCTGCTCAATAACCATAAATGGCTTCCTGCCTCTCTCAACACAATGCCCATATACCAGGCTCTGCAAAGCCCCAGCTTTCCAATCCGCTATCACAATTCTCTCACCTCCCCCCGCCCTGTTTGAATTCCTTGACGGTTCTGTTGCATATGTAGATGCCATGTCTTCTGTGGATGGCTGCTCTCAGGAGTGCAGAACCAGATGTGTTCTTCAGTGTTTAATACCCACTTCTTAATGTGACGTATGCTTGACACATAGCAGGTCTCTTAGTTTATGCTCCTGTTACTGTGATAAACATCCTCTGACAGAAGGATGTTTAAAGGTGAAAGGCTTTCTTTTTCCACACAGCTGAAGGGCACAGTTGGTCCTGGAAGGAAGTCAAGACAGCAGGCGCTTGAGTGGGCAGGTCACATGGCATCCACACTCAGGATGCAGAAAAAAAAAATGAATGCCACTTTGTCATCTCCCTTTCTCCATCTTGAGAGAAACCAGGATCTCCTGGCCAGGGGACGACAGGGTCTGCCATTCAAATAGCTCTTCCCACGTCCCTTAACAAGACAATCGCTCACAGACTTTCTCAGAGGTTAACCTTAATCTGCATGATTCCCCGACAGGTAGGTGTGCCTGGGAGCCCATATCTCAAGCGATCCCAGCTTCTGTGGAGTTGGCAATTAGCATGAACGTCACCAGAGATGCTCAACAAACAGTCATAAAAATAATATTTGGAAACACAGCGCTTTTACCATATACTTTGCTGGAATAACCCCTGTGTGGTTTTTAACTTTCCTATGAGTCTATCAGATCGGAATGGGGGCTCTTGAAGATGAAAAGCCTCCACACTGACTCTCACCTCCTCCACCCACACACGTGTGTAAACTCAAGCACATGACTTAATCTCTTCAAACCTCACCTACCTGTACCACGGGTAGGGGTGGGGGTGGGGGTTAGGGGGGATATGGAGAAGCTGGGGAGGCTTAAGTGAGGCCCTGCATTCATCTGTTAGTATTCTGCCTGGCGTGGCAGGACGACACCATGCATTCGTACTCAATCCCATCTCCCCAGGTCACTGCCAGCTCCTTGGCGCTCCTGGTGGCTCACACCATATACAGCAGATGTGCATCAGGGATGTTCAAGGGAAGGACACAGCTTAGAATCACGGTAGAGTAACCTGGTGTTTAAGCATCAGACTCCAGGCTCAGTCTCGGAAAGGCCTGGCTCCTCCACCCTCCAGCCGGGGGTGGGGAGCTTCCCCACGTTTCTGGTATCTCCCATGGCATCTGAAATCCGGCTACGTTAACAGAGGGCCTGTGTCACAGCTGTGATGAAGATGAGATGTAGACGGAGCACAGAAGCCACGTGTGGCTTGAGAAGGCGTGTGATGTTTGCTACAAACCATCACCACTGTGGTGACCCGGTGGGAGCTGAAAAGTAAACATGGGGATACCTCAGGCTTTGTGCACAGCGCCTCTGCCTCAGGTGAACCCTCCCTTCCAGTCCACCCTTCCCCCTTCTCTCCTTTCTAAGTAGGCTACTTCTGCAAGCACAGAGGGAGGCTGGCCAGCTGCACTGACTATGGAGGCCTCTGAACCCCCCTCCTTTTGTGCCTGTGCAAAATCACCTTCAGGCGTCTCTCTTCCCATGACTTTGGGAATCTTGGGTGTTACTTCCCCACTGGGGGAGCCCCGCCTTGGGCTCCACATTCTGTATGTCACCAAACTCCTGGTGCACTTGCTCAGAACCTATACTTTCCAGTTACCTGGCTACAGAGGTGCTGGGCGTTGCTGATGGATTTCCAAAGCCCCGAGATAAAGCTGCATGTGTTCCTGTTAATTGATCCAAAAATGGAGGTGAAGAAACAGAGAGGAGGGGCTTGATAGGAGATGCAAACAAGATCGGAAGTGTGGAAAGAGCCTCCAGAAATAGTCACTGGGGTGGGGAGGGTGATGGGTGATGATCTAGGTGTCTTTGGTTTGTATTAAAAGCCCTTTTTCCGAGGATGCTGTCCTGGGGTGTTCATACCTCACTATATAGCACTAGGTAACTTGGAATGTGGGGTGGGGTCTGTTCTTAAAAAAAAGGAAATAATTTAAGAAATCTGAGAAGCAAAACAGGAAAAGAGCTAGGAGGCTCCAGGAGATATCCTTGAGGGAAGTTCAAGACGACATAAAAATAGGAACAGGAGAGTCCCCAACCCCAGATCCGACGTCCAGGGGAACACAAGGCAGAGCAGGTGGCGTCAAGTGAGGTGGCTTAGCTTGTTGCCACTGGTTCCCAGCCATGGCTGGGCATGGGGATCCCCTGCAGAGCTTTCCATAAACACAGACGCTGTGTCCAGCAGGATGCCTCTCAGTGGGTAAAGGTGTCTACCACCAAGGCTGATGACCCGAGTTCAATTCCAGGGACTCACGTGGTAGAAGAAGAGAACTGACTCCTACAAGATGTCCTGTGACCTCCACACCTGCACCATGGCACCTACACCTCCCCACCCCACACACACCACATGCACACAACAAAATACGTAACTTAAAATATACACATACACACACACCACAATGCATACACAAAACACACACATATACACACATTCTGTCTGTCTGTCTGTCTCTCTCTCTCCACACCCCTCTGCCAGGATGCTATCTTAGGTCAGAATCCGCAAAGGTGGGGCTGAGGAAGGCCTCCCTTCTCTGCTTCTGAAGTAGCCCAGCCAGCTTGAGCTGCAGACACACATGGGGGAAACTGTGGGTTTAGATGATGAAAAATACTCAGTAGCTGAGGGCACGGTGGCCGTCTCCTAGTGCTCTCTAAACTTGATCAGGGTTCAGCCAACATTTGGGGACCTGGAATAGAGAGCTCTCTGGAAAAAGGGAGACGTGAGTGGCTGAGAACATCTTCCCTGTGTAAAAGATGATATGTGGACTAACTTATACAGTGGTTCTTGGAGCACACTCCTGGCCAGTGGGATCCATATCTCCTCTTGGTTCCCAACTAGTTGCACAGAAAAATGACAGACTGTGGTTTCCTGGATCAGCTGCATAGAGACCAGATGATTTCTTCTAGGGTGCCTCCATTTATAAGGCTATCCGGGTTGCTCAGACCATTTAAGTCATGGCTGATAGTCAAGATTGGTCTTAGGCACGGCTAAGACATTTCCATGATTTCTGAGGGTAAAAGAAGAAATAGACCTTTAAACCAGGGAATCTCAAAATGTGTGCTTACCAGTGTTCTATAGATATCACAAACAGAAGAAGGGAACCAGGCAGGAACCAAGGTGAATCAGGGAAGGCATCACCAGATATGGCTCAAAAGATAGCTGCCTAGAAAGAGAAACGAATCCCCCAGCCTCCACTCCATCTTCAATCTTGCTGCTTGTCAAAACTTAGAATTTCCAAGGGGAATGTTTGAGTTTTAAATCTTCCCAGGGCACTTGGGTTTTTGAGGAGTATACTGCAGCGTACATCAAATGGGTCTTCAGGCACAATCCTTTCAGGAGCTTCTTCAACACAGGAGAAAAACTATCAAATTAATTGACTCCCTCAACACCTGTATGCTCAACATCTGTCTATTGGGCTAAGCACAGCTCTAAGCAGAAGGGACTTGGCTAGGAACAAAACAGACACAGCCTGACCTATCCATTCCTTGGATTTCAGAGCTGGGGAATCTTGAGGTCTACAGTCTCCTGTCAGTTCTGAGAGCCCATTTCAGAGCTCATCTTGAGGAATAAGAAGATGGAGTGGTCAGCATTCCAAATTGCCATCCCTTGCTTCAAACAGAAAACTCTTTTAAGTTGTTTTGGGTGGAGAGGAGTGGGTCACCATTACATCTACAAATGGGAAAAACCAAGGATCAAGAGGGTGGTATGATACATACTGGATCACACATATGTATTGGTCCCCAAATCACGAAGAATCCCATTTTCCAAATTCCTAAAAGGCAGGACGGATGGATAAGTTGTTGATTTCATTTATGCTCTTTCAGTGGAATCAGGCTAGACCTATAATGTGTCTCTCTCATTCCTGGAGTGAAAACAAGTGACAAGAGATTGGGTGGAGCATTTTTGGAACATCTTGTTGTACCCCTAGTTCAGGTAAGTCAAAGCCCACAATATCAGAGGTCCCAGGTGAAACAGAGGAGTAAGATAATGGAATGAGCATGAAATGAGCTGTGAGCCTCTGTTGCAGAGTGCTTGGGTACACTTCTTTCATGAGGCTTAAGTGAGTCCTCCCCAGGACTGGGAGCCTCCAGGACAGATCCTATCATGCTGTCGTGTGACTGATCAGTCATGCACACATGTCTTCCCCTCCATGCATGGATCCCTCAACTTACAGTCTGTAGTGTGTTTTAATCATAAGAGCCTGAAACTTGTCCAGTGCCTGTTGTGTGACACTATTCCTGGGGAGACATTCACAAATGTCTACTCACCCCAGATAAGGGATTGACAACAGACCAAAGTAAGAATACTAACAGAGTCCAACTGGTGAATCAATAAGTTTTTGGGGGGAGTTACTTCAGGAATATGGATTACTTATAGGAGCAGAAACGACTCAAAGATGACTGCATCGCCAAAAACTCAGCCCACAAAAGCCAGAAACCTGGAGCACACTGCACAGCCTGCGGGCAGCTTAGCAGGTTGGAAGATGTCTTTTTCAGGTAAATCAGTTGCTCTTAGGCTCCTCCATGCATTTTGGTTGGCCTCTGCCCCTTCCAGGCATCTCAGCAGGCCTGGGAGTCATTATTGCCTGTCTTTTGTTGGGAAGGGAGAGGCCTAGAAAATCTGGTCAGTTTCAGCAACTTCCTGAAACCTTTAAGTTGTTTACTTCCTGTGCTTCACGAGCTTTCTTCTTCGATGGCATGTTTCACCTGCGTCTTCAATCTTACTGAAGGGAAGGGAGCATTTACCTCCTCTTAGAACATCTTGTGTCTTAATGAGCTTCCCTCCAAGATGGAATGTTTTCCCTTGGAGGAAATTACTACCCAGAATTCCAAACATCAGCGAAGAGATAGAGAGTTACATAGAGATGGTCCCCCATGTGAGAAAGAGAGCAGTTGAGACTGACTAGAGCAGTGATTGGGGCATAGGTGTCTCTCTTGCCGGGCATGGTCGGTCCTGGGTTGGTATCCCAGCCTTGTGCCCTCCTGGTTTGGTAATCTTGGCTTTACCTCCTTCGAGCCTCGCTAACGCTGTTATGAAAATTCAATGTATCAACGCTGTAAACACAGCGCACAGTGTGCACACGATAAGTAGCTGTTACCAATGTCATTTCTGTTTACTTTCTCATAGTCACCCAATGTCTTCCAGAGAGGATTTTCACTTGATGAGATGCACATATCTAATCACCTGCCACATACGAACACTCCTGAAACCCCACCCCCCAAACGGGAAATGTGTTCATCATTCCCAAAAACTCCCTCGGGTCTTTCTTCCATTTGGTGTCAGCCCTTAGAGATAATGGCTGTCCTGAGAATTTTCCATGGTAAGCTAGATTCTCCTGTTTCAGAACTAGATGAGAACAGAATTGCGTCTTTTAATGTCTGGCCTCTTGGCATATGGTATGTGTGAGTTTCATCTATGTGGTTGCCATGGTTATTACTTTCCAGTGACGGTCTTTTCAACATCCTCCCCATCACTCTTGGAACTGAGGCTCAAAACCTTGCTCTCCTGGCATCTTACCAGCCACCTGCCCACAGTAGACACCCGTGAATCACTGAATGAGTGGATGATGAGTCTGGGTGAGACATTAGGGGATGAGTGTTGCTGACACCCACTCCCAGTGAGAGATGCAAGGAGTTACTTGTCCCCTTGTATAAACCCAGCTCTTGGGGTCTGCAAGGCGAGTAGAATCAGGCATCCTGGGATGCAGGGTCGGACTCACCAACACTTGATCTTTGTCTGTGCCACTCACTAACCAGGAAGCCTTTGCCTACTGCACACCTCAGTGTCTTCATCTGTAGAATGGGTGCTGACGGCGGCGCCTTCCTCACAGTGTTGGGACGAGAATAGAGGTGACATCTTTGTAGAAACAGTTGCAAGGATTCTGTGACAGGTAACCACAAGCCTTGATCCTTATTGTTCTGGTCTGACCATCCTTAAAATAAAAAAAAAAGGGGGGGATGCTGTCCCTTCCATGCATGCATTCACTCCAAACTCAAGCAGAACCCGGGCTTAGAATAAGAGAGTGGCAGCTGTCACAGACTGTCAGCCTTGGCTGGCTAAAAATAGAGCGGGCCTACCTGCCCTCCTTACCTGCTTCTCTAGCAACCATTTATTTGCATAACATCATTGGTCCAGGTCCTCCTTTGAGGGAAGGAGGATCAAAGGGGGCAGGGAAGAAAGATGTATTTTTTTTTCCCCCAAGCTGCCAGGGATGGAGTAGGGGAGCTGTTCTCTCTGATTTGATTGATGTTGCGCTTGGGGATCTGAATTCTCTGATGTAATTACACTGTGTGCTCCATGAGATAAGGAGATTAATCAGTCCATTACACAGGGGCTGATTTACCCACAGATGGAGGTAATTGAACAGAGACACTGGGCACCTCCAGGATCTTCCCAGCCCATCCAGTTTGCTCCAGTTGCGGGCAGATGGCTGCCCGATGGGCAGCCAGGACATCGCCAAGCAGGAGTAAGGACTGTTCATGTCATGTACTCACACGTTCTGGGGTCCCTTAGGTTCCAGGTGCTTGACTTGCCTTGGTCTCCTGTTGCTCCGTGAAGTGACTGTCATTGCTTGCCCTGTTATAATCGACGCTCGGGCTACTTTAAGACTTCTGTCCGAAGTCGTCCTTCAAAGTTCAGCTCTGAATCTGACTTAGGCAGAAGCCTAGCAGCCAACTCTGCTTACCTCCGAAAAGAACAAAGAAAAGAGAAGGGGCCAAGAGCGAGCTGCCAACTTGGCCACTCACGGTGGTCCAAGTGATGATGATGATGAAGCGGGTGCATTATTTCAGATGGACTCGTGGGCAAGGAGAGGATGTATATTCCAAAACGGAAAAAAAATGACTCTCGTTTGCAAAATGAAATTTTTTATATTTGAAAAATAAGGGAATTGAGCAATATCTGTGAAATACTTCGTTAATGCCATTGAGTCTGATCTTGGCATTACCCCTTCGTGGCTGTGTGAACTTGCTCATGCAAGGTCATCGTCTGCAACCTATATTCATAATTCACACCTGCTAAGGTTACTTGCCATTGGCTTAATGGAAGTAATACATCCAAATTGTCTTCGCAAGAGCCCAGCACAGAGTTTGGGGGTTGTTATTAGCACTGGTGCCGATGGTGACGGTGATAGGCTGATCATGTGACAGTGTGGGTGCCATTTAAAATCTCTCACCTTAATAGACCTTCTCTGTCTCTCCTCTGACCACCATCCATGAGACTTAGCAAAGACAGAAGCCAGGGTGGGGTGTGATCTTGTTTACAGACATGTCTTCCCTTCTATAATCTCCTTCAATGCTTACTATAAGTAGCTCCAAGAAATAGATGTTACTCTCATCTGTGATGTGGGCGTGGCACAGCAGAGATGCTAGAGGATTAAGAAGATCAGAGGCTTCGTCTTTGAAGGTCGATAAGGGCATGGTGCTTGCTTTAAAAGGTCATTTCAATCTATTTCCATAGACATTTATTGGGAGCCTATTCATCTTATGTTGGCTCTCCAGATGCAAAGATAAATCCAAGACCTGAATCCATGAACTCTTAGTCAGGTGAGCTAGAGGCTGGTATGCACTTGATATGTAGGAATTTATTATATATACCTAAAGCAGTGGTTATCACCCCAGCCCTATATTAGAAATAAACTATTGGGAGAAAGAAGTGGCTGAATCCTTGACCTAGAAGTTAGCTCCATTCATATGATTTGGGGCCTAGACAATGACATTTTTTTTTTTAATTCTTCTGGTTCTTACACAATCCCATGGCACTAGAGACCTAGCTGGTGACTTAGAAGTCCCAAGTAACCCTACAAAGAGGCAAACAAATCCCCTCCTTCAATTGTGTACAGCACCTGCTGCAAGGGAAGCTTCAGTCCTTGTCCTGTGACACTAGACATGACACACAAGGACACTGAACACCCATAAGTGGTGGAGGATAGAATTTTCTTTAAGGAGATGGGATGGAGGACGGGGAACTGGAGTAAATCCCGATGGGAGAGTAGAAATAGATAGAAAGCAGTCCCCCTGTAGGGGTCTGTAGGCAGTGGGAAGGTGTAGGGGTGGTTGTCTGTGTTTTACCCCTGAAGCACCGCCCCCTAGCAGGCAGCAGGTAACTCCTAGGTACCTGCCCCCCTCCAGGGCATGGCCAAGCGGGGAGCCCCTTAAGACCTGGGATGTGTAAGTGCTCTATCTCTTGGCTACTTCGTGGTCTTGGATACTAGATGCTGGTGCTCTGGAGGAAGGCAGAGTTCTCCAGAGAACCACGTTAGACCGTGCCCCACCCCTCCTGGATCCTGCGACCAACTCCCTTATACACATTGTGAGTTAACCCAGAATAAATCCCCTTTGACTATCAGACAGACTCTGTGGAATTGCCACTTTAGAAAGGTTAGACATGGTCGCCACCACTGGGCACTAATAGAAACAAATAGCAAATAGGTCAAAATCTCAAATGAGGTTAATCATTTTGCACATTTATTATGCATTCACAGAACGTCTAACAAATATTTATTGGGCACTTACTGTATGGCGGATATCTTCACTGTAAAAAAGAAAGTGGGTTTTTTCCCCCAGATAACTGCTTTACACCAGCTTGTCATATGAAATATCTGCTGCTGCTGATGATGATGATGATGATGATGGTGATTTCCTAGTGATAGGTGACAAGGGTGGTGATGATGATGATGATGGTGATGATGATGATGATGGTGATGACGGTGATGATGGTATCAACAGTGATCAAATGATGGTTAATAATGATGGTGATCACAACGATGGTGATGGCAATGGTGATGTGGCCATGGGTAGGATAATTATGTCGGTGACCACGGCACTGATGGTGGTGGTTGAATCACTTCATTTAATCCTCCGGTAGCCCCTTTGGACTGGGCGGTGTTAACTCCGTGGCATAGGTGAGAAAGTGAGCTTTAAGAGGTCCAGCCATTCCTATGAGGTCCCAAGAGAGTGAATGGCAGAGGTCAGAATTCCAGGCATCCTGGGGAGAGCCTGTCTCAGAGACGCAGGATGCTCACAGGCTCACACGCTTTCCCACCTCAGCTGAGTTACTTTCTCTTCCTCCCTCCCTCACTTTCATCGTCTTCTGATTAAGTCTTTGAGCCTTTGAGTTCTGAAAGTTATATCCAAGATGTAAACACACACACAAGGTTGAGGGGGAAGGAGGAGGAGGAGGGGACCGGCTACCCTGGTTGGGAGGTTTATTTTGGGGAGTTGTTGGAGTCTGGTATTCAGCCCCCCAAGGAAGTGGAAGGTTACAGCTGGCGCTTTGCTGATTCATACAAACGGCTGGCAGGAAACAGAGAGGCAAACACACAGAGAATCCGTAATCAGAGAAAATGCCTCTGTGATTTGCCTTTATCATTCTTGATAGCAAACTCTAGGACTCCAACATCAATACTAATAACTCGTTGAAAGAGGTGGGGGAATAGGACTGAATTAAGGATTTTTTTTTAAACTGCATTTTTGTAAGGCACGAGGAAATGTTGCGGACTCCTAAATTTGAAGGGGGTATTTTTAGTACCTGTAATCAAACCGACTTGCGCAAATACATCTGCTGGAGTACGGGCATCAATGTCTTTGCTGTCTTCATTTTACAGCTCTCGCAGCCCTCTGGGGACCAAGGGAGCATCTCACCCATTCTCCTTTCTGTATGTTCGTTCAAATCAGCTGAGTGAGACAGACAAATGGGATGTTTTCCTTCCCACTCCAAAAGCGGCAGTAATATTCTCAAGCTTTAACAAAATGCAATAACTCCATATAAAATATACGTTCCTCAGATACACCAGGGCTGCAGTGTTGACCCACCAATTGCATGCCCCACACGTGTCCCGTGGAATTTGATGCAGGTGACTCATGGACCATGAGAAGAGAGACACCAGATTTAGGATTAAGTAGACTTGGGCTCCATCACGATATTAGCCCCTGACCCAGTTAACTTACTTAACCTTTCCAAACACCAATCCCTTCATATGTAAAATTGGATATTAATGACACCTGCACTATAACTTCACTGTGAAGATTAAATTTGACATATTATGTTAGCAGAGTGCCAAGTCCATAATAAATGACCCACAAATGTCAAGTATTCTCATTATTGGTTAATTATAACTACCCAGGCAGGTTATTTTTCTAACGCCTGGTTCTGCATCTATACCATGGGGATAATTATTTTTAATATTTCTGAATCAACTTAACTTTAAGGGCCAAGTATTAAATAATGAAATGCCTGTAGAGCTCTTAGTTCATCGCCTGGCCTGTAGTAGGCATCCCATCAATATTTGTTCATAAATAACCAGTCCGGTCAATGAATGAGTAAATTTTGTGATTCATTCAATACTCAGCTTCTACAAGTTACAGATGCTATAGTGAATTTTGGGAGAAAATTCTCCCTCCCAAATACTCTGAAGGTGACAGCTTTAGCACAGACCCCACATGTAAGACCCCGTGGTCTCTAGACTTCTTCTTTGACTAGCCTGACCTCTCATGGATTCATTCTGTCTAATATTCCACAGCTCACTTAGGCCCAAAGGCACTCAAGCTTATACAGCTAAGGGACAATTCTATTGGATCTGAATTATTTGGTGCCACTAAAGATCCTCCTATTCCCAAAGATGGCATGGGCATCTTGAGGGGAGACAGATGAGATGCGTCCTATTCACATATTGACCGGGTACCGTCTTCGTGACACTGGGAAGGCCGTGGCATGGGTCTTTGCCTCAGTCTTCTCCTTTGTAGACAGAATTTTGAAGCCCTTTGTCTCTAGAGTTACGAATGTCCAACTGCACACCTGCTGAAGAGCATGTCTAGGGCAGTGTCTCGGCTTGGTTGGGCTTCCAGTGCTCAAGCGCTTGGTTAACGCCTGGCATGGCATGAATGACTGATGACTGGATCCGTGATGTCTTTCTTCCAAGAGCTCTGTTCACTGCGGCACGTATCCTTCAAGGGCCATAAGAACAAGAAGCCTAAGCCTTAGCCAAGGTGTTCCTAATCAAAGAGGCCAGGAAGTGTCTCCAGAGGGAGATGGTATTGCTCGTGTCTCACTAGGAGGAGGCTGCATGTCACCCGGGTGGTCACAAACAACAAACATCATCATCAAGTCTACACTCACTTATTCAAAGGATGGCGTACTTACTCTAAGGCTGACAGTGTGCTGGGTTCTGAGGACGAAACAAATCAACAGAGTTAGCTCCTGGCCTTCCCAGAGCTCAGAGATAGCATCCATTCCAGATGATTCTTGGCAGTACAGAAGAAAGCAGCTACTCTGAAAGCGTAGAGGAGGGCCTGCAGGACCAGCCAGGTGAGGAGTGGTCCAAGGGGATATAAATCAGGAGTCAGTGAGCTGTGAGTGAGAGGTAAAAGGGAACCGCATGTACCAAGATGTGAGAGCAAGGGAGATGTGATGGGCTCTATGAGGTTGAACGCTTAGAACAAAGGACTCCGAGAGGGGGATGAAGGACTGGAGAGATGGATGGCCGAGACAAGATCATGTCTGGCCTCCCGAGCCATGGCAGGGTACCTGGACATCTCTCGTCTCGAGAGGAAGCCAAAGGGTATTAACCAAGGAAGTGACTCACTGAGAAGTGGTTTGTAACAATGAACCTCGCTGCTGAGAAGGCGAAAGACTGGAAGGGAAGAGATGGGAGAGACAGAGGGACCAATTAGAAGGCTCCATCCAGTTGTTGAATGACAAGACTTGGAACAATGTCTTTGAGGCATTTGGCCACTGATTGCTGGTGATCTTCCCCAGCCTTCCCAAGATCTCTGAACTGTAGAGAGAAAAGGCCATTTAATCACACCGGCCTGGCGCATCACACCCAGCCGTACCCAGCGGTCAGATCCTCTGCCAGGAGAATTGTGACTTGCGCAGCAAAGGAAGTGGGACCCCGGGGGCTGGCTGCCTTTCTACAGTGCTCCCATCCTGCCCACCCAAGCATCTCATGTTGTCACGTCCCGAGAAAGCCCTGGATATTATGCCTGATCATGTCTGCTAAGGAAGTGGTCAGGATTGCCTAGTCAATTACTAGTCAAGTGGGGTAATGTGATCTCATTAAGAACGCGTCCTCACAGATGTGTGAGGCTGTATATGAAATGAAATACTCCAGTTATTTTTTTCAGCCAGTGATTAGGTGCCGTAATTAAGAAGGCATTGTACCTGATTTCCAATCTCCTTTCTTTATTTAAATATAATTGATTTTTCTCCTTGATTTAATCAAGCCAAATTCAGCTACCTGGAGCCCCTCTCCAACTCTGATGTGAGAACTCTAATACTTAGAGATGTAGGGCCTTCCCTGTGAGACAGAGTGCATGGCCCTAAGCCTAAGCTCTGTTAGCCTGGGCAGAGTGTCTGATACCAGGAAACAAGGAGGTTGTACTCGGGTAGAAAAAGAGGAGAAAAGAAAGACTGACTTTAGATCTTTGAAATCTAGCTCTGCTGTGTTACCTTGGGTAAATTATGTAACCACTCTGTGCTTCAGTTTTCTTGTCTTTGAAATAACCAAGGAAATACATCCTGGTAGTCAGAATTAAATAGGGCATGTGCACGTTGAGAACAATGGAATCCAAATCACCAAAAGCCTCATCTGCTAGTAATCCCGCACCACTGTCTACATAGTAATTTATTCAATTCTCCAGGTGGGAGTAGGTTATTAAGATCTAGGTCCACTCATTAGTGCTGTTGTAGCTGACCTTTCTTCAAGAGTTCGAACATGGAACGGGTGATGTTCATGCTCAACACAGGCCCCCACGTAAGTTCATGGTCACACAGTATGCACAGTCTTACACAAAAGCTAACTTCACGCCTTTCTGTCCAGTGGAAGACAGCATGGTAGAATCCGGCAGAGTGCAGGGAGCTGCTACAGGAGGCATCTTGGAGTCCATTGCTTGTTCATTAATCAAGTGTGTAACTGAGCCCTTATTGCAGGCCAGGCACTCATCAAGGGGCCAGGAAACAGTTGTAAGCAAAACAGCAACACCCATGCCCTTGAGAAACTTAGATTCTTCAAGGGCCAGAGGGAGACACAACACAGAACGTAAATATGCCTATGTCTGGCTGGCTGGTTAAGAAACACAGCTGAGGAAAATAGTAGGGAGAAAAATGCACCTCGGGAGTGTGATTGGAGACAGTTTCCATAGCATTGTTGGGATGAAATGTCACCCAGAGCAGAGGTCTTGAGAACTTGAGGGGTGAAGTCATATAGTTGCTAGGACGGCTCAGGCAGCTGGGGTAGCATGTGCAAAGGTCCTGAGGCAAGAATGTAATGGCTGCATCTGGAAAACAGTGAAGGGGCCACAATGGAGGGAACAGGACAAAGGAATGGGAAACCAATTCGGAGTGGTGATGGGCCAGAATATGGGCCTTGTGATTGAATATGCTTAGGGTGGTTATCCCAGAGGGCTGTAAAGGTGGAAGTGTCAGGATCCGCCTTGATTTTTAGTGGGATCCTTTTGACTGCTCCTTGAGAGTGGATTGCAGGAAGGTGAAGCTAGATATGGAGAGACCCGGTAGGGAGGTTCTGGTAATAACGTGAAGGAGAAGTGATGGGGGCCGGAACCAGACTGGGATCTGTGTAGAGTCGGAAGAGTAACTGGATTCAGGATATATTCTGGAGAAATCATTGAGATCGGCCGAGAGGCCAGGGCTGAGGTTCAACAGAGACTGTGAGGGCAACTGCATCTACGGTTACTAACGGGAGTCGCCATCAACGGAGGTGATGAGTTGCGTATTTCCCTGTTTCTTTTTATTAGAAACATTACTAGCTTTCAGTCCTTAATAATCATTAACAGCAAACCCATGATGGAGCTTACCATTGAGCACGGTGGATCACCATGGCTCAGCTGAGTCGTTCTCTCAGGGAGCACTCCTTCCCACGAGGCTGTAGCATTCCTGGATCTGGCGTGTGGGTCTCAGGATCAGCCTCATGATTCACAGGACACTGACAAGGAGGATCTGTAGCTCCATGGGACATGAGCTGAGCCCCTCTACCAAGAAAGAACATCGTGTCACGTGTGATCTCTGTCCCTTCCCTCTTCCTTTGGATGTGAGCCCTCTATGGTGGATAATTTCACTGCCATACCAGCCTCATGGCTTCTTCCCCAGTCTCAGCCATCTTCATTTCAGCTCATGTAATTTGGAGAAACGTGTTCCTCCTGTAGGGGCTTTGGCTGAACACATTTGATTGATTCTCTTAAATGGGCTACTCTCTGGTGAGAGGGAGAATGTGTTTGTGATTTTTCTCCCTTCTTTTAAGTGGCAACAAAAGACAGAATCCTGTTTTTTCCCTGATACCGTTCCAACACAGAAGGATGCATTTTAAACAGCGAGCCAAGCCAGCTTGGCTTGCTGATGCAGCCTGGGGCCATGGTGGGTTGAAGGCTTCACTAATTGCCAGTCTTGCATCCAGCATCCGACTGGACTTCTTCATCCTCCAGCCAGCCCCGCCTCAGGCTCCAGCCAGAGGGAGGAAGTGGAGGAATAAGAAGAGATGGAATTTCCAAAGAAGCCCTGAGTGGAGTGGACTGAAGTACAAGGTCTCAGGGACCACGTTCTGTGTGTCACTCTGCTGGTTACGTTCTGTGTGTCACTCTGTTGGTTACTGTCTTTGTGACCAGGAGCCGGGGACATCCCTTCTCTGAGTCTTAAAGAAAAGTCTTGCTTTAGTTTAAATCTGAAGTGTCCCCCCCCCCCCCAAAGGCCCATGCATGGCAGGATTGCTCTTCAAGCTTGGCACTCTGGGAGATGGTAGAGCATATAAAAGATGGAGCCTAATGGGAAGCCTTTAGACCACTGGGCACACGCTCTTGAGGGGGATAAGAGGGCGCTGGTCTCTTCTTTGCCTCTCACTTTGGCATCTGGGCGATGCTATGAGCAGCTTTTCTCTGCCGCACTCTCCTCCCCAGAGCAAGTGAGCCAGTGGATCATGGATTGAAGCGATGACCCCAATACTCCCCCCTCTTCTGTGTAAGCTGATTGTCTCAGGCATTTGTCATGAGGCTGGAAATCTGCCTAACATGGATCTGGAGGGCCTTGCCCTCTTGATTGATCTTTTTAGCCTAAGAGTGCTTATCGGGATAGAACCCAACACTAGGAGAAGGCTTGAATAAAGATGAGGAAGTAGGAGAGGGTCTGATAAGGTATGAGAAGTTTACATCCAGACTTTAGGACCCATTGGTAAAAGCTCCAGGCAAGCCAGATGTTTGCCTATGGTTTTACTTCTTCTGGGGGCACAGGCACACACCGCAGCCCTCCCCCCAACTCTGTTCTGTTCTCAGACATATCCTCAGTATCCGATGCCGTCACCGTCGTCACTATTCACATCTCCTCCACACACGTTTCTGAATGTGTCAGCCTGGCTTCCATCAGAGGAGACCGGTGGCTTCCCCAGGGCATTCTCTCTGGCCACTGAGAGTCAGCTGCCTGTCCACAAAACCTGGATTAATGCCCTGTTGGAATGCCTTTCCACTCGCAACTGATGTGAGCTGATGGGTCCGTACCCAGCTTCTTCATGCATGGGGGGAGTGACGAGTGAGTGTGGTCCACACTGGTTCCCAGTGTTCCCCTGAAGAGGCAAACCTCGGTTGTCTGTGGCGGTAACAGGCTGTTGTCCCTGTCTCTCTCTTCCACTTCCTCACCAGAGCATCTTGTCACAGATGACCCCCCCCCATACCCGCACCCACTCATCCTTATCGCTAAGGCTAAATGAAAAGGAACAGCCCCATAGCTAAGAGGACCAGAGACATTTTTGCCAGTTAGTTGATGGTTCCGTGCCTAGAGCAGAGATGAAGGTGCAGCTGCCTGGCATGCTCTGAGACATCCGCCCTGGCTTGGGCCAGAGCCAGATAAGGTAAGGGCAGTGGAAGTTATCAAGAGACACAGAGGAGCCCCACTGGTATGACGTGGACCACACGGGGATGTCAGGAAGAGGAAGAGCAGCACAGAGGTGTGGGGACTGCAGTGGTCACATTAGAGAGGTGTTGAGCATCGCTGAGCCTTGCCACGCCCCATGACATGACAGGGGCCATCCATTAGCTCACTGAATTATCACTGCAGCCAGGGTGAAACTGGCATCATCGGACCTTCCATTTTACGGGGACAAACACCGAGGCAGAAAGAAGCGAAATTGCCCAAGGTCACATAACCAGTATATAGCAAAGCACGGATCTGAGCCTGTGAGTTCAGACTCTGCTGGGTGGAGGATGCGGGAGAGGGAAGGCAATGTGAGCAAGACCCTTGAACACCAAACAGAGATACTTGGTTGGTCCTCTGCACCTCAAGCTGAGGAACTACGCTTTCTCAAAAGTGGGAGGCAGGGGAGTGTCTGCACACTGCAGGAAGGGAACTGGGGGAGAGTCACACTCCATCCATATGTGCAAGCTTCTCGGCCCCTCGGGATGTATCCATCATGTAGACACACCGATTCCAAAGGGCAGTGTCCTAGGAGGACCTGGGGGATTGTCTCTAGCTGACTCCGGGGCCATGTTGAGTCATGTACCCTGACGTGACTGCCTGCCATCCTCTGCTTTGTTATCTTGATGGAAAAGCCATTCTGATTGGTTCTTTTACTCAGCAAGTGTTCACTGGAGACACGCGGGGAACCCAGTGCTTTCCTGGACATGAGGACACAATGGAGTGGAAATCTCAGACTCCTCCCATGTATCCCGGTCTACTGTGGGAAACAAAAAAAAATTAAACACACGAACAAAATGGAAGAGGATGATGAGCATGGAGAAGTGAGTAATTCAAAGGGCCCAGTAATCAGGGAAGGCTTCCTGGAGGTGGTGTGACAGAAAGAACTAAAAAGTGACCCAACTGGAAAGGTTTATTTAAGATTAGTTCACACAGAGCACATGCTTCATGCCAGGCACTGTCCCCCAGAACTTTATATATGTTCACTTATGCTTGCCCATACCCCTGGAAGGTGGACAGTCTTATTAACTCCAGAGAGCTGACATCAATCAATTACTTAAGAGTGGTGGCACTGGGGTTTGAATCCAGAAGTCCAGCTCTAGGCCATGCCCTTGAATTCCACAGTGTACTGCATGTGGGAAGAGAAAGTCATCCCCGTGCAGGGACTGTTCGGGACTCGGTGAGCCTTTGAGATGGGCTGAGCACGGTGAATGAGAAGCAGTCGAACCTCCATAGTGGGGTGCTCGTCCTCGAAGACTTCAGGGGCCCCACTGAGAGTTTTAGGGTGGTTTCTTGGAGCTCTGCAAGAGAAAATGGTGCAGTTGCCAGGACAGCCCTGCTGTCTGCACAGAGTTGGGACTGGACGGGGTCAGAGGTGAATCCCACCGCACTGTCCCTTTGAGCAATGGCATGAGCGGGTGTGTAGCGGGAAGCAACAAGAGAGATGAAGGAGAGGAGGTGGGTGGGGGCTGAGTTGTTTGGAGTCCGAGTGTCCTGGATTCACTGATGGGTGAGATGCAAGACTTAGAGAGACAGGAGGCGGAATGGGAGGCTGCTTGGATGAACTGAACAGAGGGCTGCAAACCAGGTTTCTGCTTCCGGTTTTAAGGCAAGGAAAGAGATGAGGTCACCCCTGAGTATTTACTGCCGACACCCCATCTGCTTTGGACAATGGGTTCTATGGTCACCCTGGATATAGTTGCCCTGGCTCAGTAATGTATCTAGATATTGAGACCATTTAGGACTGGCTACACTTCCCTTGTGCACACACATATACCCGTGAGCATTCTTAGCTGCGTGTAAAGAACGTGGCCGTAATATGCGGCTCCTAAGGAGGAAGTGGCATTCGGGCTGAGAGCTGGGCAGTTGGTCTCAAAGTGTTAGATTACCTCTTGCTGTGCCCTGACTCTTGTCACAGTCCTCCAGACAGTTTCACCAAAGGCTGCAAAATATATGTAGAGGAAACCACAGCCCTGTCTATACTCTACCAGTCAAAGAGGTGATTGGTGATGGTGGTGGTGGTGGTGGAGCCATATCATGGGTTCTTTTCAGTGGGCCAGCCTTCCTGCCGTTCAAAGCACACCGTCAACAACCTGTGTAGTGTGGCCATTTCCAGTCCCATGCAAAGAAGGAGGCCTCACTGCACATCCACTCTGGAGATAAGCAAAAAGCATTCCACGGGGCCCTTTTGCAGGAGAGGGGGCTGGTGGGGCCTCACACACCACCCTAGCTGTGTCTTCCCAAGATTAGCAGCAGCACATAGCAGCATTGCTTAAGAGGTGGCTGATCCCCAAGAGCAAAACATCACTGTCCTCAGGCAGGATTCAAACCTAGAGGAGATATCTTTCAAACTCCTTACGACTCCCTTGGAAGACTCTGTGCCTCTCAATCAGCAGTGATCTTCAAGACAGAGTTCTGGAGGTGGCTTGGCTGCTAACTCTAGTCCCTGCTTCTACAAACAGCAATAGAAGGCCACGAAGCTACCTGGCCTTATTATGTGATGCACTACAAAGTCCAAAGTTAGGGGTGTACCAATGGGCGTGAAGGAAACACAAATGTGCCCTCACCTAGAGTGCCCATGCCAAGAGGCACGGTGGTTATAGACCAGAAGCCAGATTGCTGGGGTTAGAACTCCGTCTCTACCACCTATTAGCAGGACCCCTCCCTTGCCTCAGTTTCCTCATTAGCAAGATGAGGTTGGCACTTGTACTGACCTCTAGTCATAGGGATGAGGACGGACCAGAATAAACACACGCCAAGCACTTGGCACAGCGAGCAACAAAGCCCCGTGAGTGTCCACTGTTATTCTGGCGATATTAACATGGACAATGGTGCTGTCAGTCATAGCCCAGCATAGAAGTGGGTGTGGGTGTGAGCAGGGGGTAGACGAAAAGAGGAAAGAAGGGAAAACACAGCTCTATGGTTGCCAGGTACTTTCCCGGGAGCCCCCAGGGGGTTGTGTGATGACATTTCATTCTCTTCTTTTCTTTTTTTTTTTTTTTTTTTTTTTCACCAGAATGAGAAACATAGGTCCTATGTCAGAATCACTGCAAATTCTAAATTAGGGAGGTTTCATGGACCTCTGAAAGACGCCAGAGGGAAAATTGGTGAATGGGTGTTTTTCAGCTGTCCGGGGAAGCTAGCTGATGGATGGAATGACTTGGTCAATAGACCGAACGTACAGCAGCCAGGGAGTTGGGCCCAGGCAAGAAAATGGGATGAAGACAACAGGAAGCAGCAGGGGGGTGGGGAAGGTGTCCGCAGGGCCAGAGGGAGAAAGGGTTGTGGTTACTCCGGAAACTGTGGAGATGGTCCATCTGGGTCGTGGGGACATGTCCTGTCTGGAAGTTAAATGTACCAAACTATAGTTTTTTGAGGATGCTAGGTTTCCTCACAACTCACTGTGGGTCCTTAGGCAAATCACTACTCTTTTCTCAGCCTCCTGTCGTACCTACCTTGAGACCTTTGGGGATTTGAACGATCTGATGGGTCTTATATATCTGATGAAGTGCTCGATGCTTAATAGGGTCTCGTTAAACACAGAGACCTTTCACTCTGACACTACAGTTGGGGGTGATGACTAATGATCCACGATGTTACCCCCAAAAGTAGTGAGAAAGAGGAAAAAAGAAGTGGGTAACTCCAGAGTCTAAGAAGCATCAGATTCTCCAAAGTCTCAGCACTGGAAAGGCTCTTCAGAGGTCATGGCAGGGTGTTTTAGTTTCCCCAAACTCTTCCAGGCAAACCGGAAGTCATGCTGCCTCAAAACCTGATGAATGAGAAAGAAGAGCCATGGGGCTCCTTACCACACGGAAATTCTTTTTCGTATTGGACTTAACAAGCTTCTTTAGATCGTAATTGCAGTTATAATTACGATAAGACATTGTACTCAGCCTAATAAGTGTGTGTTTGCTATAACCATCTAAACATATAATGTATTATTATCCCCGTCTCTCCAAAACAAGGAAACTGAGAGCTGAATACTCCAGTGGCCTCGTCCAGCATCATGCAGCATATGCTGCTGTGGCCTTAGTGGTTCCAGAGTGTGGTAGAAGAAAGCTAGTGAGAAGCATGAGAGAAGTCAGGTGGGATGGCTGACCTGAGCCTCAGAGGATGAGTGAGGAGGCTTCCCCTGGCAGAGACGGGGAGAGAAGGGAATCTAGGCAAAGGAATGGGCTTGCGCAAAGACAGGAAGACTCCAAGAGTCCCGTTCCCCCAAAATAGCTATTTACAATGAATAATTGCAGTCACAGTGACAGCTAACACTGACAGAGTGCCTTCTCTACACCAGGAAAGGTCTTACGCATCCCGCCTGTGTCTTCTCCGAGAGCCAGATACTGTAATTATCGCCATGTTGCCAGACACGGAAAAGGGCTCATCTGAGATCACAGCTTGAAAACAGCAGCACCAGCTCTAAGCTCCAGTCAGCTTGATTCCAAAGCTCCCAGTGGCTCCTAACTGTTAAATGCCTCCCTGTTATCAGTTGAGAAACCACGGAGCTTTAAGAGCTGTTCATACCTGTGTGGTAGAGAGATCTCCTAAGATGTCCCAGTACACACACAAACACACACACACACACACACACACACACACACACACACACATCTGAACTCCCTTTGGGGCCAAGAAGAGCCCATCAAAATCCGTAAGAGGCAATCACGAGTCTGGCTACCTAATAAAGAGAGACTTCCCTAATAAACTCACGATTCTCAGGTAATGGGTTTGACTTTTAAAAGGCTGATACACGTCTCCACGGAGGAGCAGACCTTTGCCAAAAGCTGCGTTTTTCCGGTTGATGTGGAGAAGCCATGTATGTCCATGAGGGAAAGGATTGACGCCTGAGCTGGAATCGAGAAACGGCTACTGTTGTGTAAAGCTAGACGTTGCCTTTCTCCAGAGTTCCCTGTCTCCCACAGGGAGAAGAGGGCTGTAGAGACAAATGATGGGGCCTCTGGGGTAAGTCTAAGAAGGGAGAAAGGGTGATCTGAGAACATGCTGGTGATTGGTACCAGAGTTTCTGAAAGCTTTCTCCTGATTGGTGGCGTTGGTATGGAGCCACTGTTACCGCTGTCAGAATTGGCATCAGTATTGTAACCCTCACCAACATCATCATCATCACCATCATCACCATCACCATCACCACCATCATCACCATCATCACCACCATCATCACCATCACCATCATCACCATCACCATCACCATCACCACCATCATCACCATCATCACCACCATCATCACCATCATCATCATCACCATCATCATCATCATCACCACCATCACTGTCACCATCACCATCATCACCACCATCACCACAATCACCCACCAATATCTTCACTAGTATCTTCCCCACCATCATCACCACCGTCATTACCGTCACCGTTACTATCATTACCATTACCTTCACCACCACCATCACCACCACCACCTCCACCACCACCACCACCACCACCACCACCATCTTCACCATCACACAAACAAACAAACAAGCGAACAAAAAATAACATCAATCATTTACTGAGTGTCCATGAAATGTCCTAAGCATGTCCCATGGGCCCTTACACAGCACTGGTCCTGCCTTGAAGCAAAGGAGTAGGTCTTTGGTACAGTGACGTCAGGAAGTCACTGGCTGTAGGTTGCCACGCCTCTAGAGTTGGACAGAACCTCTTGGAAATGAGCATCCACAGGGAATTTGCAGTCAGCATGTTGATTCTCTTTACATGGTATTGGGAATCAAGAGTCTAGCCAACCATCTGCACTTACTCCAACTGCAGAGATGAAGGTCTCAGCTCTGCTCCTGACCCGCCGAGTGCCCTGCCCTCAGCACTTGTTCCCTCCAGACTACAGCTTATCCATGCTTCAGCTCAGTGTCCTGCAGGGACAAATGCTAACCCTGGGATCCAGTAATACAGTTAACCCAGAGAGATGGGCCAACAGCCCCTCCGGTGGCTCCAGCAATGTGAGACGAGGTATCTGACAGCTGCCCCCATGGAAACCCTTTATCTCAGTTCTCTGCTGTGTTATTTCAAAACTAACGAGCCCAGACCTTGGAAGCTCATCCGCTCGCTGCTTGCCACCTGCCATCGAGATTTGTGACTTGTCCGCTCGGCCCTCTCTGCGGATTTCTGCAGCTGCTTACCCTCTGCTTGTTAAGAATGTTGTCCCTAAACTGCATGTAGCCTTGGGCATCAGGAGTGGATGTGTGAGTAGGAAGGAAGGTGTGTGGTGTACGTGGACATGTGTGCGTTTGTGTGTGTGTCTCAGGATTCCTCTGCCTGCAGGAGCTCCCAGAAGACTCCAGTGGATGTGTGTCCCTGAATGGAGAGAGAGGGACAGTTCCATCCTTGGATTACCAAGGAAGAAGCCAGGTCACAGTGGGGGTGGGGACATGCTATTAACAGGTGCTGAAGCAGCCATTCATCCTGGTAGGCACCAAAGCTAACTCTCAGGGTAGAAGCTTCGCAACAGACCCTTGAGAGCACATCAGCTATATTCCCTCTCCTCCTCTGCCCAGAGTTCCTCACCTCAGGCTCTTTGGGCAGGGGTTGGGGGGAAGCTATCAGAATCAGCAGTGAGTGGGTCCCCAGGGGCAAGCTTGGAAGTACAACCAAGTGCCAGGCACTGTCTAAGCTCTGGGTACATGTTGTCTCTTTCCTTCCCCACAGCAGCTCTGCCAGGTGACTGCCTTTCAGAAGCAAAGGAGGGACTGGGCCGAGGTCACCGGGCTAGGGGGTGATCAGGCTGATTATCTGTCAGTTCATGTCTGCAGCTCTTCACATCCTCCTGGACCAGACTCAGCCTCCTGCACCCAGCTGGCTGTGCTTCCTACAGACAGACATCTCTCCTCCCCACGTTCTTTTATCCTCAGATGTTTTTCACTTCTCTGGAATAATATGTGATATGCCCTGGTCTCGTCCCTCCTGCTAGACTTCAAACTTAAGGGAAGGACTCATGTAAAATGATGCTTAGCTGAAAAGTGAGAGGGGAGGAGCTAATGAAGTGACCAATGGATGAATGAATGAATGAATGAATGAGTGCATCTAAGTGGGAGAACTGGACCTTTCTGCACTCCGTGAGCATGTCTTAGGAGCCAGTCCATCAGGCTGGAGCACTCCTATTGAGCCATCTTATTACCCCCAAACTCCCCTGGGACAAGGACCTCAGAGCTGCCTCCCTGTCCAGTCCCCACCAGTCTATCCCGGTGCTCCATCTTACCCAAGATGGTCCTGACCCTGGCTTTTACTGTACTGGATGCCAGCATCTCTCAGATGCGTTTCTTGGTTCCTGTGGGTTCACCAAAGCCCAGGCTCCTGTATCCTACTGCCCACTGACCAGCCCTGTGAGGGTATCTAGGTGGCATCTCAAATTAACATTTGGGGGACTGGCTTGTGAGGCCCCACCCCTCCCTGAGGACCTGTAAGCAGTTAGCAGTAGCCGGGGAAGGGAGAGAGATGTTCTTGAGCAGGGTAGTGACTGGTAAGGTGTCCATGCATCTGTAAGCAACCATAATGAAACTCACTGGGTGGCCAAAGTAAGTAAATAAGAAGATAGGAAAGTAGAGAAGCAGCTGGTTGAGAAGAGGGAAGAGTGTCAGGAGGGTGAGAGGTGGCGATGGGGGTAAGCATGATCAAAATACATTATAGACGTGTATGAAAATGCCGTGATGAAACCTGGCGTGGCGTGTAATTAATATATCCTAATGAAAAGTATTATCTCTAAGACTGAACTTCAGAGCACTGTATCCTCTCCCAGCTCAGTGAGAGACAGTTCCACCCTCCTGGCAGCTCAGATCACATACTTCGGGGGTGCTCTTTCTCTCTCTCTCATGGCCAATCCATGTGCAAACCCTGTTGATGCTGATTCCACCTTGGTTGTCTTGAGAGTCCGGCCCCTGCTAAGCATGTCAGCCCTGCACCAGCTCTGCCCACCAGCCTCCCTCTTGTCTCACCATGGATCTTACCAGCTCCCTTGCTGTCTCCCCTGAGCGAGTGCCCAAGGAGATTTTTAAATACCCGGGTCACACCATGGTTCCTCGGCTCAGAACCCACCAACAGCTTCTCATCTTACTGAAATGAAAATCCAGCTCCCGGCCACGGCTCTGCAGACTTCTGTGAGCTGGCCCCTCACGGTCTGTCTGATATCACCCCTCCTATTCACCCCTGGCTCAGTCAGCTCCAGCTCATCACTGGTCCTCAGTCTCTGGTATGTTCCTACCTCGGCATCTTTACACCGGCTGTACCCCCTGCCTGTTACATTCTCCCAGGCATGCTCGGGACTCAGTCTCTTACCGCCTTCAAGCCGATGCTGGAATGTCACCTCTGATGGCCTCATTTGAAATGGCAGTGTTCTCCCAGGAGAGCGTTCGCTCTGTCCTGGGAGCATTCTGCCCCCTGCATTATGTTCCGTTTTTTCCCTCAGCAGCTCTCATCCCCATCTGATGGTCTACATATTTACCCCTTCCTTGTGTCTGTTCTCTGCACGCCTCACCCTCCTGCCCACTGAGAACTACAAAAGGCAGGGGATGCTTTGTCGTTGTATCCAGGTTAACTCCCCTGGTGCCGACAATATAGAAAGCATACAGTAGGCACTCAATAACTGTGCGTTTAATGGAGAATAGCTGAATGGTTGTTGGTAGCCTCTTTCAGGAGTTTTCCCTCTCCCAGTTCTTGGACCAAGTCTCTCCTCATTGTGCTGGACTTACGGTCTCCTCTGAGGCTGACAAACTCTCCCAAGCCGTGGCTCCTTCATCCCTCCTACTAGCAGCTATGATGATGCCTTAAAGGAACTCATCTTGCAGGATCCCTCCAGCGGCACGATACCTTACATAATCAAAATCCCGCTCTCCTCAGAGGACTCCACAGCCTGTGTCTGAAATCCTGGTCCATGCAAGGTTCCAGACTCACTCATAGCCACAGACAATGGCAGGATCGGGGCTTGAACCCAGGTCCATGGGACACCTGAGCCACGTGCTTTCATGGTATCACCTAATTACTCTCATGGCACACTCAAGTGGGAGACCGTTCCTTCTAGGCAGGCCCAGCAATCAGCTCAAATCCCCTGCTCAACAATTTGATCCCTTACTACAGAGGGCAGTTGACAGGCCAACCTGTGGGGAGAGGCATGGCTGGGGGAACTGGGGGAGGATTGGACGTGGGGGCAGCATATAGGTATGTTCTATAATGAGAGTTCAAAACCCAGGCCAGGTGGGAGCTGGACAAGAAACTCTGAGCTGAGTTTTCCACATTTAATTCTTTTGGTTTTATTAACCTATACTTGAGACCAGGTGATTATTGATATACAAGAGAGTTACACACACACACACACACACAGACACACACACACACACACACAGACACACACACACAGACACACACACACAGAGAGACACACACAGTCTCTCTCTCTCTCTCTCTCTCTCTCTCTCTCTCTCTCTCTCTCTCTCTCTCTCTCATCCACCCATTGTCTCAGGAAAACATCAGGGTGGAAGACCGTCTACATAGGTCAGCCTAGGATCAAGCCCAAATCTCTTGTAGAGTCTGCAACCTGAGTACCCCAAGTGTGTGAGTACCCCAAGTGTGTTCCAGGGAACAGCAGCACCTGGGATGGGTTAGAATGGAATCACCCAAGCTTTCCCCCAGACCCTCTGACCGGAAATCCAAGTGGCTCGTGTGCACATTAAGTCCCGAAAAGCAGCTGTTCATGTGGCTCTTCTTCCTCATCTCCGACCTTCCATCCTCCACGCCCCCCCCCCCCCCCCCCGCATCTGTCTATTCTAGCCCGCTGTGTCCTGTGTAGTCATGAGAAGGTTCCCTGCTCTGCCTGCCTTTCCTCTCTGCTATCCTGACCAGTTTCTGTTCCTCCTTCAGGGAACTCACCTGGGTCTCCTGCCCTTATTCTCCAGGCTGGGTTAGGTTGCTGGTTTGTGGGGCTCCCCAGCCCCTCAGATGCCTCTCTGCCAGACAACTTAGTCCTCTGCATTTTATTTTCCAGTTTAGGGAATCCCCCTCCCCTTCCATGATGAAACTCCTCAAGGGCAGAAACCGTGGCTTGGTGTGGACTTTTGTGTTCTTGTAATCTGCCGTGAAGTCGTTACTCGGTGAACATCTGTCAGGCAATGAATGGAAGGCAGAGGAAAACATCATCTTGTGAAACTTTGGTTTTTCATTCATTTTTTTACTGAAATGAGCATGACCATCCCCGCATCCAAATGACACTTCCCACAGCAGCACTGCCCAATCTCCGGTCTTAAGCTTTGTTACTTTTTTTTTTCCCAGCCATGATAAGAAAGCTCGAAGGGTCAAGGCTCCTGTAGATTACCTCCAAGCGGGATTAATTAACTAGATTAACCTTGAAAAAAGACTTGGAGTTCCAAGACTCCCGGCCAGAGTCCCAGGAGCCCAGCCACAAATTAGCCACATCCATCTTATTGCTGGACCAGGTCAGTTCCGTGATGGATTCTGGGATTTCTAGGAGACTCAGGAGCCTGGAGGCCTGGGCTTCTGTTGAGTATAGAAAACAGAAGATTCCAGGCCCCTGGCAAGTACAGGGACAGGGGTGGACCATCCACAACGTTGAGGCAGAACAAGCATGTAGGGCCTGATCACTGCCTGAGAAGCAAGTTCCCTTTTCCTCACTAGGTCTCCGTCCCCAGCAGTGGGAGCGAGGGAGGTTCACCCTGCTGCACCCTGTGCAGGGTTTTCACCATCCGCTGAGACACCAGGCTAGAAATACTGTACACACAGGCCCAGCTATGGGTGGGATGGAGAAAGTCAGAGTCAGGGACGTCTCCAAGCCAGTGACCAAGGGCCACTTCTCCTTGTGAGAAGATGCAGGCCAAAGCCCTGAGATACCTATGTCCTGCAGACACTAGAGGAATTCTCCAGCGTGCCGTACACCCCTGCTCAGTACTTCTTTGCAGTTTTGAAGTATTTCTGAGTAGTCCCTCCCATCCCCCCTCCATCCCCCTCAGTTGATTTTATTATAAATAGCCTGCACCGCTGGTATTCTGGCTGTGTATTTCCATCTCTAGGCCTCAGTTTCTACACACACACACACACACACACACACACACACACACACACACACCCGGTGGAACTGGCTGCACCTGCTGGTGGGTTTCTTTAGAACCGCCATGAGCTGACGGGTAAGAGAGAAGAAGTGTTCATCCCGGTATCTGGCGTTCGGTAAGCTTAAATAGATGCAAACTGCTGTTATGACCAAGGGATGCAGAAAGAGCACCAGCCAAGCAAACGTAAGGCCACAGCTCCAGGCGTGGCTCTGACATGAGTGAGGATGTAGGCTCAGGCAACCCCCCCTTGTGTCCTGAGACCTTGGTTTTCCCACTCTCTGCGGACATTGCCTGGCTCTGAAGCTCTCGGAGTCCGGCCTTATTTGTCTGTTTCTAAAATCACATTAACTCTGCCTAGGGCTCGGGTCATGAGGATTGGCCTCCAGCCCTGGGCCAAATGAGTGCTTTGTTGGAAGAGGCCAGAAACCCTGCTCCACCCGTGGATGCTTTGATGGAGACGTGAGCAAGCAGCTAGGGACCCAGGCATCTTAGAGAGTTTTGTAGGAAGTTCATCCCTGACTCTTATCAGAGGCAAGGAATCAGCTGCTCGTTGCCATGACTACGGGCAGCAGCACATCAATGCCAGGTCTCTGATTAGCGGGAATGCAGGGAGGAGGAAGGCCTCAAGGAAGCCAGCATCCATGGCTTCCCCCCTCCCTCTGTGAAGCAGAGTGTGCTGGCCCTTAACTCCCTGTCTCAGCTGTCCCCTGAAGATCTTGTCTTCTTTTAAGTATTTTTTTAACTCAACATTGAATAACTATGTGGTAAAGATGAGGCAGCTGTGGGCATTTTTTTTTTTTCAGCAGAAACGGGCCCTGAAAAGATGCAGAACTGGAAACAGGGAAGACGCATGGGTGGGGGCTGAGGCTGAGGTCTGGTTCCACTGAAGGGCTGTAGTGCTTCACGATCTCATCCTCCTGTCAACTTGGCACCTTGATTTGTACGAGGGGGCAGAGCCTGAGCCACGGCTTCCATATAGGATCAGTCGGCAGAATTCATCTCTTCATCCATCCATCCCTTCACCAGCCAACAGAGGCACCGTAGGACACTCTTTGATTATTTGGTAGTAAGGAGACCAGTAGCCCTACCTCGAGAACTCTCATGCTCGCCCAGAAGATGATCTGTTAAAGGACACAAAAAAATTCTGAGTGAAAGGAGACTGAACTCAGCCAGCCCCTGTGGTTCCTACCACGGGTGAAGAGGGGACAGAGTGAGATGCAGAAGTCGGGGACAGCTCTCGGCGAAGGTGACCCTTGAAAGAGGACGAGGGGATGGCCAGACAAGCTGCTGCAGGAGCTACATGCCAGGTGCAGAGGACAGCAAGCGCAAAGGCCCTGAGGCAGGAAAGCTTTGACCTAGTTGGGAAACAGTAAGAAGACCATATGGCCAGAACAGTGGAAAAAGAGGGAGAGAGACACAGGAGGGGCGACCGAGGCCAGATCATATGGTGGCGTCTTTGGATGTTGTGCTTGATCTGACAAATGGCTCTCTGGGGTGTTTCTTGAGCGTGTAGATTCCTGGGTCCACCCCTTTGAGACTCTCATTCCTGGTATCTACAACAGGTCCTAGGATCTCATTCAGAAACATCATCAGGAATCTTCGATACTGTGCCGAGCTTGGGAAACACGGGATTTTAAAGCTCGCACTCTCCCCTCCAGTTCTAAGGAAGCTGAGCAGAGCTAGGGATGGCTCAGCACCTGGGTGCTTGCCGTACAGATGTGAGGACCTGAGTTCGATCCCCAGCAGCCTTGTAGGAAGCCAGCTGTAGTGACACACACTTAAAATCCCAGTTCTGGAAGGGTAGAGACAAGAAGATATTCAGAACTCACCGGACATCAGCAAGCAAGCCCCAAGTCCCGGTGAGAGGCCCCATCTCAGAATGGCATCTGAGGTTGACCTCTGGCTTCCCCATGCATACTTGTGTATGCACGTGTGTGTATGTGTATACATAGACAGGTGGAGTGAGGGAGGCAGGGAGAAGCTCACACACAGACACACACACACACACACACACACACACACACACACACACACATGCAATGTTAGGATGTCTGAAATAAGGTCTTGAATGTTCTGTCCTGGAGGACCCTGTTCTTCTCTTCAGCACTTCCTGTAGAATTTATTATATTTCTGTTTGTTTTACTGCAGATTTCCCAGTGGGGTACCCCAGTCCAGAAAGCTGAAACTAGTACTGTTGAAGGAAAAGAGCAAGCTAGCACATCCTCCAGTGAACAGTTCCAGAAATTTCACTGCAAAGACCTTATCTCTGATCTTACCTCTTGCCATCCCTGCATGTGCTGAGGTCTTTGAATTTGAGTCCTCCTGCCTGGTACATCTCTCCTCTTTCTGCAGATACCTGTGCAGGAGGGATGATGCATTATTGTGCAAAAAAAAAAAAAAAAACACTCCCAATCCTCTTGGCTAAAAACAAACACAACAAGCAGTTGTGTTTCGCGGTTTCTATGAGTTGAGAATATGGCTGTGTAGTTCTTGCTCAGCACATCTCATGAGGTTGTCGTCAGATGCCACAAGGACTGTGTCCTCAGCCAAAAGCTTGTCCTGTGCTAGGGGGCTCATATCCACGTGCTCACTCACATGGCTGGATGTTGGTGATGGCTGTTGGCAGCAGACCTCTCCGTGGGGCTGAGTGTTCTTACAACATGACAGATATGGTCCTTAGAATGATCAATCAGGGAGAGCAAGGGAAACATTGCCTGATGATGTAGTTTGAAAGTCATACACTGCTGGGCAGAGGTGGCACATGCCTTTAATGCCTGCATTCAGGAGGCAGAGACAGGCGGATCTCTGTGAGTTTGAGGCCAGCCTGGAATACAGAGCCAATGTCGGGGCTACATGAAGAAAGCCTGACTTCAAAAAAAAAGTCATATATGATCACTTCTACAATTTTACTCATGGCAAGTGAGTCATTAAATCTATCCAATGCCGGGCGGTGGTGGCACACGCCTTTAATCCCAGCACTCGGGAGGCAGAGGCCGGCGGATCTCTGTGAGTTTGAGGCCAGCCTGGGCTACCAAGTGAGTTCCAGGAAAGGTGCAAAGCTACACAGAGAAACCCTGTCTCGAAAAACAAAACAAAACAAAAAAAAACAAAAAAAAAATCCATCCAATATTCCAGGGAAGAGAATATCACTGGCAATAGTATCAATCAACATGTGAATACATTTTAGGTCACCTCATTCTGCACATTCCCTGTCCCTGTTGATCATCAAAGGGGTCTTCTCTGAGTCTATGGAGTCATAGGCACTCTCCCACTTTCCTGGCCCTCTATGCTACTCTATCCTCATCATAATTGGTCACATTCAATAAGTCACATTTTTCATACTTAAGTGATAATGATCTTCTCTGCCATCTGGATATAAACTTCATGGTCACAGTAGCTTCCCTGATTGGGTCACTGCCTCCCCACACTGACAACCAGCACTGAGGTTTGGAGATAATGAATTTGGGTTAGCTTGGACCAGGCAGGAGGCACCCTTGATTAGAATCTCCATTCCTCCTTGCCTGGCAGCGACGCCCAGCTCTGCTTCTGAAGATGTGCCAATCAGTGGCTGGCAGAGACAAATGTGTTGTTCTGCCCTTGCTTCCCCATTGACTGGGCTTGGCTCGCTCCCTGGAAACCCTAAGGATTAGGGAACTTATCGGATGCATTCCTTGTGAGTCATAAAACCAGCAGGAGCCTGGTGCAGAAGAGCTGATGCCCTTCCATCTACCCATGCTGGACCCGACGTCTGAAAGTAGAATGAACTAAAACAAACACAGGACCCTCAAGCTCCTGGCTCCTCTTGGTTTGGATCCAGGGCTTTGAGTAACAGGATCCGCAAAGACTGAGTGACTAGACAACTTCTTGTCCCTTCCTGAGACTCAACTAGCCAAGGCACATTAGTGACTCCCACGTGTCGTTTGGCAGGAGGGAACCTTAAGCCTTCATGGGAATTGCTCTTCCAAGTAGGTGACCTCACTTCTGCAAGAGGCACCAGACTGGCTGATTTGCAAGAAAGTGAAAGCAAGATAAAAAGTATTTTTTTTTTCCTAGATCTTTTGGTTGGCCTAAGTTATCTTTGTCCTCATGGCAAATCAACAGTCTAGGGACTGGGGGCGTTCTCTGTTTTACTGTTGAGGGACTTGGAACTCAGGAGTCCAGTGGCTGGCTGTAGGTACTACAGATGCTGAATGGAGAAGGCAGTGTCCAAATTCAAGTATCCAATCGCCCCTCCCACCTGCCTGCATATCCAATGAGAATATTATCAAAGACCACAGTGGATCCCTGGAACCTAGGACACACCATGTTTCTTCCTTTACACCTGAGCCTATGAAAAGGTTGTATTTATAAATTAGGTATCACACGAGATTAACAATGATAACGGAGAAATAACATTCTGTAAGTGTGATTTCGCTCTTAAAAATATCGTACTGTGCTTTTTACCGTCTCATAAAATGAAAACACCGATGTCTTTCCTTTGGTATATTCAAATGCCCAGCATCATTCTCTTGTACCTTAGGGCCATTATTACGTACAAAAGGGGTGACTTGGACACAGTGGTCTAGTACTACGTCAGTTAATCTGCTAAAGATAGCTACTAAGTGATTCACAGTTGGGTAGCACATACAGCATGGATATGTTGAGTAAGAGGATGGTTCATGTCCCAAGCAGGAGACAGCAGGACAGTGCAAAGTTTCACTGGACTACTCAGAGAAGTAAGGGTTTATACTTAAGATATGTTTATGGAATTTTTCCATTTAATATTTTTGGAGCTTGCCTGACTACTGGTTTATGGGGGGAAAAAACTACAGGTAAGAGAGGACAGAGAAATAGTCTAAAAAAAAAAAAAAAAAGAGTGGACAAAGGGGGTTAAACTACTCCTTCCATGCTTCAGTTTCTATCATCTTGAAAGAGGATGTGAGCAACTCAACCTACTCCGTTTCTCTCTTATAAAATCATTGAAGTTCCAATGTCTCTCCTCCTCCAAGTGGCTTCAACTTTCGGAGTACATGGCACTCAAAGTCACTGAGGCAGAAAGAGAGAAAGGTGGAGAAGATATGTGGATTTTGGCTGCCTTGAACTGGAAATGGCCCTCCACTCCACTCATAGAGAAAAGGCCAGTGATAATCTCATGATCTCAGTCTAGCAAGGAGGCTAGAAAACCTTAGGTCTGAATATTTAATGAAATGACTCCAAATACTCTAACACTTCTACCTTCTTATTTCTTCCCCTGCAGGACAGAGCCCCAAAGCAGTCTCTTGGTCCCAGCCCAGGATGGACCTTCAGAGAAGCTGGGCCAACATCTGGCCACTGAGACCTTTGGTACCAACAGCTGGGGAAGAGAAAAGACCTGCAAGGAGCTGGGTCCTGCCAGAGCACACAGGTGAGATGCAGCACCTCCTTTTGAGCCCACAGTTAGTTCAAGCTGAATGTGTGAAAACCAAGTTTGCCTTTCTGACCCCTTCTCATTTTCAAGCTCTTCTTTGAGAGCTTGTCATGTGCTGGAAAAATGTTTTCTGTAGTGGGCCGGTGTTTTAGTTTTGTGGACCCAGTGGCTATGGTCACAACTATATAGATTCAGGCACTGAATCTAATACAGTACAGGAGTTCTAATGACAATGTATTACTAAGAGAAGGGGGCAAGCTAGACTCGGCTGTGTGAGTTAGATTTCCATTCATGTGACTTAGGAAAACAAGATGAAGAAAGTTACTTTTTGGCTCACGGTTTCAGAGATTTTGCTCCATAGTCACTTGGTTCTGTTTTTTTCTGTGACTGTGTATGGTGATGCAGGATGGAGAGGAAAGGAGGGAGGGAGGGAGAGGAAGGAGAGAGAGATAATGGGAGGGGGCACCTTCACATCTTCCCTAGTTGGGTCTCTTCCCTTTTCTACCTTTGTTCCTTCCAAGCTCATCAAATATTGCACCTTTGCATTCAGGGCAGGTCTTCCCACTGTTTTTGATGTTCCATGTGTAATCATCTCTGGAACACCCTCACAGACACACCCAGGAGTATACTTTCCCTGTCTCCCAGGCATCCCTCAATCCTGTCAAGTTGATATTCTAGCTTAACCAGCACTTGGGTCATTGGTCATGGTGAGACCCTCACATTTAGTGATAGAGTTGCTTCTCAACATACTGATTCTATGAGCCTCGGACTCTCAAATAATAAACCCAACCCATATTTGTGTCCTGAGTTTCAGACCTTTGCCCTCGTTCCTTAACTCAGCTACTCAGTCACTGCCTTTCCAGTCCCTGATAGATGACAGGTACTGTACTAGATACTGGTAAGTGGCATTTTACTGAGGCCCCTAAAGGTGACCAGTAAATTAAAACAGTGAAGTCTTAAACTCTAGCTGGGGACAGCAAGACAGCACAGGACGTGAAGATGTTTGCTGACAAGCCTGATGACCAGGAGTACAGCCTCAGGTCCTGCATGGTAGAAGGGACAAGCCTGGTGACCAGGGGTACAGCCCCAGGTCCTGTATGGTAGAAGGAAAGAACCAACTCCTGTAAGTTGTCTTCTGATCTCAGCATGTGTGCCATGACACATGTACATGTATTCCCCTACACAGACATGTTAATAATGAAAAACTAAATGAAGAAACTCCAGTCTTTTTAATACTAAACTAAGCCTACAGTTGATAATGGAGGGGCCAATGCACTCTCTACCTCCTGGTTTTTAATTTTCTACCTTATATCCATAGAGCCCAGTCCATTATTGTTTCATCTGAACATACTCATGACACCATCATATCTATGTGCACGCATATGCGAGTGTGTGTGCATGCATGTATATCTCAGTGTGTGTGCCTGTGTGTATGTGCATGGGTGTGAGAATGTGTGCACAGGTGTGCGTGTGCATGAGCTTATGTGTGAGAGTGTGTGTAGGTACACCTTGGGGTAGTGCATGGGTGTGTGGAAATCAGGCACAGCTCACCTTGTATTCTATGACAGGGTCTCTCACAAGGATCCAGGGCTCACCGATTAGGTGAGGCTGGCTGGCTAGTGAGCCCCAGATAGCTCTGTCTCCAACATCTTTTGCTTTGATCTTAAGCACACACCATAAATCTTGTTTTTGTTTGTTGTTTGTTTGTTTAATGTGGGTGGTATATTTGGAACTCTGGTCCACACCTCAGGTGAACAACTGTAAATGGAGATGTGGAAATCTCTTTCTGACGGTGGAGGGGAGCATTGATGCAGACCAGGCAAGTGTGGTAGTCTTTGCACTACTCACTGGAGTGCCTGACAGAAACAGAGCGCGGGAGGCTAGGTTTCTTTTGGCTCGGGCCTTCAGGGGTATTTCTAGTGATTGTGGTGAGCAAAGTCTAAAAGAATTGCCCCTCGGTAGCAGTTAGGGTATGAGGTGATAGCAGTTGACCAGGACAGAGTGCAGAGAGAGAGAGAGTCAGATCAGAACCAGGGTGGGTGTAACCTTCAAAGGCCCACCTCCGATGACCTATTTCCATCATCCAGGCTCCAACTCCTCAACCTCACGCGGCCTCCCCAAAATAGCTGCACCAGCCTGGGAAGCAGGGTTCAGACATGAGCTGTGGGGGACATTTCGGAGTCAAACCTTAACGGGTACCTGTGGGTCCTGGCAGTAGGCGTGGCACATAGGAGGTCCTAAAAAAAAAAAAAGAAAGAAAGAAAGAAAGAAAGAAAGAAAGAAAGAAAGAAAGAAAGAAAGAAAGAAAAGAAAAATTCTGGTTTAGAGCATTGAGAGCCAGGGCAGAGGATTCTGAGAAAGAAAATCTAAAGGAAAAAAAAATGGTGATGCCATGTTATCAACTGAGCCGTACAGTGTGTCTGGGCCTCTTGTCCTCGTCTGTCTGTGACTGATCCTCTGTGGAGTTAAAAACCGCAGTAATGATGATAATTAATAACTATCATATTAGTGATAAGAAAAGTCATACTGATTATACTTAATGACAGGGACACGCTCTGAAGAGTCTGTCCTCAGCAGACATTGTTGTCCAAACACCTGAGAGGGGACTTCCACAAACCCGGAGGATGTCACCCAGTCTACGCCTAAGCTGTGTGTCACCTCTGCACGTTCACACTGTATCCTGCAGCTCTGAGGGCAGTGGTGAATGAGACAGCCCAGGTCCACTCAAGCACAAGAGCCAACAGTGAAACCAAGACAGGAAGCAGACACCAAAGTGGAAAAGCTTCTGCCTGAAGCAAGCATTTCTCTATCCTCCATAACAGAGTGACTAGATAGCCCGGCCCTCTGTTAGCGGGACCAGGCTCTAGTATCCACACATAGTTGCTCACACTGTGTCTGACCTGACTGTAAACACAGTAGATTGCCCCCTCCAGCATCACCACACATGCATGAGCGACACCCTGTGTTGCAAGACCATCAGTCAATGGGAGGTTTTTCAGCTCCATTATCGAACTAATGGGACAACCATCTCATCGACTGGAATGATGTTACCTGGCATGGGACTGTACCCTGGCGTGCTAGCTGTGAATGTACTCAGTGCCAGGCCAAGGCAGGTGGCAGCAAATTTATGCCCCAGGTACCTGGTTTAATTCCCACCTCTTAGCTGAGGACCGTACAAGTTAGAAAAAAATCTCTGAGCTAGGAAGGGAACTGCAGTGCAGATCCAGGTCTATGAGTTTCTAGAACAATAATTTCTTACTGCTATTTTCTTCACCTGTGACCTCTGCAGATTCAGCCGCTGTATGTGAAACCATCACATTCTCAACCACTGCACATTTTAAAACTATACATGTAACTGAGTGGTTATCCTCATCCACATGTGCTTAGCCTCTGCATATGTATTCTCTGCCTCTTCCACAGTGTGGACTCAGCCACTTGAACTCACTGTCTACCCCTGAAGCAGCTGCATCACTGACCACTGTAATTGACTATCACACACGGAACTCCAGGGTATACAAACACTGTGTACCCAACCCCTGCCCGTAACACTAACAACCGTGTGCTTCACTACTAGTCTGTGATATACTTCATAAACCAGGGTCAGGGAAAGAGATGGGGAAATGTGGGACTACGTGTATTAAGGCTTTGGGACATATCACCTCACAGACTTCAGGTCTACTGAATTTAAAGACTTATCAATTTTACTCTATTATTTTAAGCTGAGTCCAGCACACTGGTTCTCAGATCACTTGCTTCTCAGACTTTAGGGTTATAGTTGTTAGACTTCTTTGCAGTTTTTTTTTAATTTTTTTTTTTTACTCTTAGGGGTCCTGCCACCCAGCTCCCAAATAAATACAGAGACTTATTCTTACTTAGGAATGCCTGGCCTTAGCTTGACTGTTTCTAGCCATTTTTTTCTAATTAAATTATCCTGTTCCTCTTTAACTACATTTTGCCTCTGGGCTTTTTACCTTTCTTTATTCTATATGTCTTTCTTTCCTTCTTACCCTGTGGCTGGCTGTGTAGCTGTGTGGCTGGGTGGCTGGGTGGCTATGTGGCTGGGTGGCTGGCCCCTGGTGTCCTCCTCTTCTTCTTCACCTTTTCTTGCTCCTCCCTCCTCCCTCTAGAGTTCTCCTTCTATTTTTCTCTCTCCCTGGCCCCACCTATTTCTCTTTCCTGCCTAGCTATTGGCCATTCAACTCTTTAGATGTTTTAGGCAGGCAAAGTAACACAGCTTCACAGAGTTGAACAAATAAATCATAAAAGAATGAAACACATCTTTGCATCATTAAACAAATGTTCCACAGCATCAACGAATGTAACACATCTTAAACTAATATTCCACGATAGCTCTTGGTCCTAACAATGGATTCTTTCCTCATTTTTGACACACTTTTAAACTCCCCACCCCACCCCAAATTCCCAGCAGATGTGCCCTTATGAAACAAGATGACTCAGCACGTGGCCAGGCTCCTTCATCTGTCACTTGGTCATTTGGCAAATGCTCACTGGGTTCTTGCTGGGAGTCAAGCACTCTTTGGAGAAAGAAAGTTGGAAGTCACCCACTGTGCTTTTAAAAATACCTGGCCCATTTTCTGGATGGTCTATTATGCTTTGTGCCTTATAACATGTAGGTACACTTCAGTAGCCGGGATTTGATTCTTAAACATCCTTATGATGTTTATTTTTAACTTTCTGAAAGTGAATCTCTTAAAAATTATATATATCCATTTGTTGGTGGGGAAGAGGCCTTAACATACATTCTAATCCCTCATAATCTCTCCTGCCGACCTTGATGATCCAGATTCTTCAAATGGAATGAAATATGACGAAGTTTTATGATGTTCTATTGAGTTGGGCCACTAGCTGCTCCAATGGCTATAGAAGGCAGCTGGGGCTCTGAGGTAGCTCTCAGAGCAGGAGTCACAGGGGTTCAAGTCCCAGCTTCGATGATCCCTGGCTGTGTGGCCAACAATAAGTCAGCTCAACTCTCTGGACCTTATTTTCTTCACCTGTGAAATGAAATAACAAGATTCATCCTGGTGTCCTAGAGAGGGGCTTTCTCAACTGAGTGCTCCGCCTTGTCACTACAAAGACCTGAGTTCACTCCCAGGGGGCAGGTTTAAAAAAGAAAAAGAAAAAGAAAATCAAGGTATGGCAGCCCACATGTGTGACCCCAGCGCTGCCAAAGTGGAGTCAGGAGGTCCCTGATAGTCATAGTCAGTGGGCAGTTAGTCTCATCTACTTGGTCAGCTCCAGGCCAGTGAGAGATCCTGTCTCAAAAAAAAAAAAAAAAAAAAAAGGTGGATGACACCTAATAAATGAAACCCAAAGTTGTCCTCTGGCCTCCAAACCCAGTGCCTTCTAAATATTTTATGTCAAAAGATATAAAAACTCTTGGTACATAATAAATATACCAGGGCTAGTTTCGTTGCTACTAAATTAATAAAAATAACACTAGTTGTTCCAATAAAGGCCAACTGAGCTCACGTTTCCATTCTCAAACAGATTTCAATCCATAGCTGTCTCTCTTTGCTGTAGGATAGTGTTCTCTCTCTCTCTCTCTCTCTCTCTCTCTCTCTCTCTCTCTCTCTCTCTCTCTCCATCCCTGGAGCCTGCCCCAGTTATACAAGATGATAACTTGACTTCATTTGACTGCAGCCCTGAGCGTTTGAATTTAATTGAATGGGAAATAATTATTCCTGAAGAGCGGAGGTTTCCGAGGTTCCGTGAAGCAGTGTAAGATATGTATCTTGTTACATTAGACCCACGCAAATACACTTCTAATAATCAGCTTCTACTCAACACACCTTCTGCCTCCTGTGAAATTTACAGCAGGAAGTGTAGACGGGACGGTTTGGGGAGGGAGCGGGCTGAACTGCCAATTCATTATTTTTAAAGTGATTTATTTACCGAGGTGAGCCATTTGCAAATTCAATAATAAATCTATTAAGGGGCAGTTAACCTCTATAAACCTTGTTTTAAATAATCAATTGGCATTTTGGTAACTACAGTGTCTGTCTCATTAGGTGGGCATTAAGTCCTTATTTAAGACATTTAATCTGAGGTGTGACCGAATCAGCCATGAGGTGGCAATCAGATGCTCACCATGGGTCCTCTCCCTTTCTCTGGCTGTGACGGCCCTGACCAGGGAGCCAAGGGACCCTCTCATGCATGCCTTCTCCTTTCCCACAGTGCCTCTCAAGACAGGGACCTGACACCACCACCTTCCTCCAGGGGGAAAAAGAAAAAGAAGAAATCGACCAGGAAGAAGAGAAGGAGGTGAGGGTCCTGAAGACGGATGAAACTTCAAAGACTCAGAGGCAGGGGAAGGAACGGAACAGGGGGAATAACGCTTTAGAGTCTGCCAGTGACTCCAGCTCGGGTGCAAGTTCCTTCTGTGCCTCTTAGTACCTGTGTGACCCTGGGCCTCACCTTTCTGCGCCTTTTGTTCCCCTCTTCTGCAAATGATAGCAATAATGCCAACCTCCTGGTGAGCATTAGAAGAGAAATGACTGGGTATGGTGGCTCGTGCCGGTAATAACAGCACTTGGGAGGCTGAGGCAGGAGGATTGCTGTGAGTCTGAGGCCAGCCTCCGTGCCTTCTAGGTCAGCCTGAGCTACAGAGTGAGACTCTCTGTATCACAAAAAAAAGGAGGAGGAGGAGGAGGGAAATATGGAGGCAGCTGACACAGTGTTCAGCAATTGCGTGTGACCAATTAATAAAGGGCCATGGTCCCCATGGATGCTGAACTTGAGAGACTGAAACTCACAGAGTGCAGAGGCTTGTGCCAAACACCTTGCTACCCACCTTCCTTTCACTTCCAGCCACGTTCTGCCAGGCAAGCTTTATTATGCCCATTTCAGAGATGGGAAGATAAAAAAAAAAAAGCTCATAGGATGAGATGTCAGAATCTGCCTTGGATTTGATTCCCAGGACTCCTCTCTAGAGCCAGGATTAACGTTTTGTATTGATACCAGCTCGTGGCGCTTTTGAGCTCCTTGAATTTCTTTCTACACATAACTCTTTCAAGACGTTTTCACGCTGAAAAATATTCCCAGAGTCCCTCGTAAAACCTTGTCTAGTGTTCTGGCTCCCGGGGAGCCAGGGAATCACACCCAGGCAGCGCTCATAGGAGCCTGCAGGGGGCAGCAGAGAGCAACGTCTGGGCGGCCCAGGTTTACAGGGGTTTTCTCCATCACACCTACTCAGTCCACCTCTTAAGGACGGACCCAAGTAGGACTCCGGGTAGTGCGGGGTGACACCCCCACTTTCCAGCTATTGTCAGGAAGGGAGTAGGCTCGGGGTGAGTTGAGTTCCCGATTTTAGAAGTGTGCGGAACTTAGAGGACACAGCGCGCCGTGGGATTATCCCTAATTATCCCTCCAGCAAGTGTCCCCTGAGCAAGAGTCTGGGGACAGTTGCGGTTCCTCAAGTGTTGAGTTGTTCCTCATCCATTTTCTCTTTGCTGATCTGTTTTGCTGAGCCTGCCAAGTTTTGTTTTCAGAAAACAAAGTTAGTGTGTACTCTTTAAAAATTGGGATATTTCATACGAAAATATGGGTTTCTGGAGCCTTCTGTGGAAAAGGCAGATGCTGTGGAAGGCTGTGTATGTAATAGTTTAGTGGCAGAAGGCGACCTTGGTGGGTTGGAGCCAAGGGGCACCGCAGAGTCACACCATGCAACAGAGCTCAACACGGGAGGTTTACTGGGTAGAGGTGCAGAGGCGGCCTCTGAGCGAGAGCAGAGCAGAAGTGGGGACGAGAAGGGCTTGTCTTTATAAGGGGGATACAATGCATGCGCTTAGGGAGAGTGTTCTCAGTAGCGGTAGCAACTACAGTGTCACATCGTGGCTGCCGCTGCTGCTGCTGTGTCTGCCTTGCTAGGTCCCTGAGAGCAGCCGGCCAGTGTGAATGCCTGAGTGCTAACAGACTGGGGCTGCATTCTCACACAGAACCCCACCTCCCCATCTGAGAGGCCGCTGCTTGGTCTCTGGCTCTCCTCAGTCCTCACCTCTCCCTACTGTCTTCCAGCTAGCCCGCTTCATTCATCTACCTCATTAGAGAGGCTCCTGCTGGCCCTGAGCTTGCAGCCTCAGTTTCCAGCCCAAGCCTGCTGTCTCTATGAGGAAATAAACCCGAGACACAAGCTGTGATCCTCCCAGAGGGCCTGTGAGTTGCTGGTCAAGATGGGAAATCAGGTCACCCTAGCGTCAGGCTGAGTCATCACCATGGCCCTAGAGAGGGTGACTGTTCCCCAGGTGCTTCTTTGGTGGCTGCACCCATGCTGTGACTTCAGGGACAGAGGCTTCCCAAGGAGATAGCAGAGACCAGACCAAGGAATATGGGAGGGGCGGAGCTTGTCGGGAAAGCCACAGAGGAGACCAAGGAAGCCTTTCCGATTTAACTAAGAGGGTAGTTGTGCTGTGATAATGAAACAAACCTGGGAACAGAGAGAACTCTGATCGAATCTCAGACCATCCATGTCTTGGCTATGTGTCTTTGAGCAGGCCACTTTACCGCTCTGGATCTCACTTTTTTTTTTTTTTTTCTGAAAATGAAAGCAAAACAATTATATCAACCTAAGAGAGATTAAACGGGGTCAGGCATGTAACATCTAACACAAATGTAAACTACTAGCGGTATGGGGATGGTCCCTGAATATGGTCCCCAGAAGAGCCGAGACCTCGTATAAAGACGGAAAAGGGACCCATAGCAACGTGTCTCCCTCCCCACAGGTCCCCATCTTACAGCCCATCGCCAGTCAAGAAGAAGAAGAAGAAAAGCTCCAAGAAGCATAAGAGACACAGGTACTGTCCTTCCTCCTCCACAGACAGGGACACCCCAGGGGCAGCAGGGGTCAGGGCCCCAGGAAGAACTTCAAATCGTCTGTGTAGCACACTCGCTTTATGGCAGTTTTCTCACTGATTTGCGTCAGCGTTGAGTTAAGACTCTTGGAGGGGAGAAATAGACCCATTAAATCTAACTCGGACTAGAACGGGGAGCTGATTAGAAGGAAGCAGGAGGGTTTGGGGGACCTGCCCGACCTAGAAGAGGGGCTGGGAATCAGGAGTGAAAAGCTGAGGGACCCAGGCAGTTCCCCCTGCTTCCTGGTCCTTGGGGGGAGGGGCCTGTGTCCTGTCCCATTTCTGCCTCATCACAGGCCAAGCCAGAAGCCGACAATGATCTCTTCATCATTATTCCAAAGTGTCAGGAAAGGGCCTGTGAGTGGCTCCAGCTGTGTCCTAGAGGGCAGGGTCGTGTTGAAGAACATGACATCTAGGGATTCTTCACCTTGGGTGGGGAACAGGGAGAGTCAGAGAAAGGCCTCTTATGACTTGAACTCCAGGTGTTTACTATACACGTACATACATACACACATGCACACACACATACTTATTTACACACATCCATGCACACACACACACACAAACATATACACACATGCAGACACACATTCACACATGTACATATATACACATATCCATGCATACATACATATATACACACATGCATGCACACACAGGCATGGAGTCAAATGCACATGTATGTTTACAGAGGGGGAAAGACTGGCAGCCAGTGTGGCCAGTGGGCCAAGCCAACAAATTTAATTGAGAAATATTGCAATACAAAATTTCCGTGGTACCATTCTTCTGCAAAGAAATGTCCATCTTCACGGAGCCACTTCCCACGGGCCACCGTCAGTCAGCTCAGAAGAACTCTGTGTCCATGGGACAGTCAGCCTGCTCCACTCTGTACATCATCTAAGCCTTGCAGTTGGCTGTGAATTTTAGGGAAAGAGTGGCTTGTGATTTATTCTTGTTTATCCACATCTTCCAATGCCCCTACATGGTTTAGCTGTGTGTGGTTACCAAAGGTCAGAGGTCATTTGGGTTTTCCTCATCTTCAAAGTGGCACCAAATAAGAGTTATCTCAGTCCAGGGGTTTGGGGCACGTTGCTAGAACGGTCTCAAACTCAGTTTGGCCCGACTGGCTACATCCACCACCTGTCTAGAGTTGTGGGTGATTAGTGAGATGTGGTTAATTCAGAGTTGTAAATCATTCCTACCGTGGAGCCTGATGCTAAGGCAAGGGCATGCCCATGAGTGTAGATGGACACTCGTCACCTGCCTGTGCTGAACAGGTGGTCCCAGTGTGGGGGACTTTACCCTGCCTCGATCTCGAAAGCTTCTCACTCAAGGCCTATAATTCCAGCTACTTATGAGTCTGAGGCAAGAAGGTCACAAGTTCAAAGCCAGCTTGGGCAATTTAGTGAGACCCTGGAGAGAGAGGAAGGAAAGGGAGACTGGGAATGAATACTCTGGCTCTTCCTAACGCCTCCTCCCAGGCATCCCCTTCCCCCTTCCAAGTCTGTGTTCATGAAATGTTTGGTTCCTAACAGCTGTTGGTTTTGGAGGTGGCAGCTGGCAGTGGAGACATGTTGGGCCTTTCCTTCTCTTAATATCATGGTTTGAGACCCTTTTAAAAAACTTCACTTTCACCTCTATTCACACTCAAGATTCCAAACCCCAGAAATAAAACCGTGGGCAAAACCCAACTATGGCTTTTGAATTGTTCCCATCCACTGGGTCAACGGGGATTATAGGGTGGAGAGTTCGGGGCTCCACCAAAGAGGAGCTCAGTAGCTCAGCCTGCTGAACCCAGAAACTGCTGCAAACTGCTGTGGGGATAACAGGAGACGGGGAGCCTGGGGGAGGGAGAGATGACAGGTGACCGGGCAATAAGTTCTGACCCTCACTGCCCTCCATAGTGCACAACAGGGATGGACAGAAAGAGGGTGTATACGCCCAGAGCTTAGTGCAGAGCCCGATGCATAGCAGGGAGCAGGAGGAGGAGGGGGAGAAGGAGGGGGGAGGAGGAATATGAGAAAGAGGAAGAGGAGAAATCTACAACCAAGGCGAGTGGCAAGAGGACTTGGGGAGCACAGAGAACTTTCCTGTGCCTCCTGCTCCGGCTTCATCTGGGAGAGGCTTGCTGACAATTTTTCATGTGCGTTGGTGGCTTTGACCTGAACCTCAGTACACAAGGCAGGCAGCATTTCCCATGTGGGCTTCGTGTTCTTCAAAATCTGATGGGGGAGGAGGTTCAGTTAGGAGTCCCCAGTCCTGCCGGGCAAGAGCCCATCACCCTAAAGCATCGCCCAGGAAGAACTACTCAGACTCACCTGTGCTTATTCTCTCCACTCCCCATCCCTTCCTCCTCTCCCTACCCCCCCCCACCTCTGTCTTCCCTCCCTCTCCCTTTCCTTCAAATCAGGTCTTTTTCCAAGAAGAGGAGACACAGGTAAGACTCTCGCTGTTTCTGGCGGCTTACTCAGCCTTCTGCTTCAGCAGGCTTGCTCTGGACGGATGCCCGGGTGGGCTTCCATCCCTGTGTTCCCTTCTGCCTTCCTGAGCCTCAGTTCCCTCAAACAATGAAAGCCTGGGTTGGTTTCCCAGGACCATTAGAGCCAGCTTTGTGGCTGTGCAATGCCCTTGGACCAACCTCTGCCCCGAAATTGGAAGTCAAGGCTCTTAGGAGACACGGGCGCCGTTACTCCACCATTAACTTTCTTACATCTGGGCAAGGGATAGAGAACATGGCAGTAGCAACATGAAGCCCCACCACCTACAGGGACTCATTTGAAGTGGGCCCTACGCTTAGCTCTTTCTGCCACCCATCTCAACCTTCAGCAGTGGGTGTGTTTGTGGTTCCCATTTGGCAGAGGGGGAAACTGAGACCAAGACAAGAGAGACCAGGACCACAGCCAAAAAGTTCAGAGCCAAATCGGTCAGCTAAGGGCTGTTTACAGGTGACGGTGGCTTCTTCAGGAGTACCAGCCGTGTCTAGAGCAGTTCAGAGAAGGTAAAGCCTCCATGCGCTCATTGATGAGCGAACTGTCATTCCCAGTCTCACTGGCCACCAGTGACAACCATCCTGTCGGCCGCACAGCTTAGGCTGTGGCTTCCCCCTTGCCTCGTTGAGGCGAGCGGTCTCAGAGAGAGCGTGTCACGTGTCTGATGTCACTCACCTGAGCAGCAGAGGTGGGACTCAGACTTGGTGTGGTGACGTCATAAGACGAAATGAATGCCCCACCCGCTCCCAGGACCTCAGTAGACAGCAACGGGTTTTTGGTGAACCTGTGAAGCTAGTGTGGCTTGAGCCAGCAGGCTCACTTTCTCAGATTTCTGGTGGTCTGCACCGGGGTCCTGGCTCATCACTGCTCATTCTATCCACGCCCCAGGGCTCTGGTACTCAGATATTCATGGGCAGAATGTTTCCTAATCTACCAAACCCGATCTGCCTTCATCTATCTCTCTGGCTGTTGTACCCCCTTCTAAACTGATTGGCCAGCAGTAACAGAGGACCACGGTCTGGCCCATACCCCAGCTCGGCTGTGTGATCTCACCTCAGGGTCTTCGCCAATCAGAGGTTTCATTTCCACATCTCTAAAATGGGCTTTTTACAAGCTGTGCCTCTACCCAGGGGTGGTGGGGACAGTAGGGTGAGATGGTTCACACGGAGTAGGAGTGTTCAGCACAGGGCCTGGTGTGCACGAAGTGCTCAGCATGGCAGGTGTTGCCGCTGTGATCTTCAATACCATGGCTGTTATTAACCTTCCAGCGTGAACTTGGCCTCCTCGGTGCCCTGTTCTCAGCACAGGGGCAGGAGCCAGGATCCCTGGCCTAACTCACTGCATAAAGATGTTGGCGTTTGAACAACCTGCTTGTGTTTAATCTCTTGAACTACACTTGGTGCTCTGCTGTGTGTTTTCAGCCTTCAATTAACTGGCCGTTTCTCATTTAGCTCCTGTAGCCCTAAAAGCAAACGACGGGAAGAGAAGAAGCACAAAAAACAGTGAGTAGACAGACGCCCCTGGAGCACACAGTGCAGTTGGAGGGAGTGGAGGCCTGGCCTCTCTTCAGGGACAGGGGAGGGAGGGGCGGTGCCTGAGGAGGGGGAAGGAAGAAAGAGAGAGAGGGAGAGGGATTTCCATTCACTTGAAGTGAGGGGTAGAGTATGCATGGATGCACAGACTATATATTTGATATGTGTGTGTGTGCATGTGTGCTTGTAATGAACAGTGTATATGTTTGTGCCTGAGGGGCTCATTCTATGTGTAACATGTATATACACCATGCCTATCTTTGTATAAGTGTAGTGTGCACATCACTTACAAATATCTACATATTTTTATGCCATGCAAACATCCGTGCACATGGTCCGCACAGTGCATGTAACATGGGCACGTCGCATGTAAGCATGGGATCTAGCTGTGTTCACGTGAATGCCCCCTGTGTATAAGCGTGGTGGCAAACAGCTCTCACAAACAGCACTGTGGACTCATGTGTATGAATTCTGTTCACTCTGTGTGCACACTCTACATGAACACTGTATGTCTGCATTCTGTGTGTTGGGGGGGGGGGGTATGGCAGTCTTTACCTGTGCACATATCTGTGTAGTGTGTGCATGGATTGTGGGGTGTGATCGCATGTGTGCGTGGGTGAACACAAGCATCTACATGTATACTCTGGCTACTGGTTTCCATACTCTGGTTTACAGTACAGCACTCCCTGGGAGTCCCAAGTCTCGGGCCCAGCTGTCTCACAGTTTATAGCTGGTAGTAGAAATTCAAATCAGCCAGTGCTGCCTGTGGAGTTCAGTTCCCGATCAAATTAAAAGCAAATTTGGTTACAACCCACCTACTTTATACTCTGTAAACGTTAGTGCAATGTGTTTTCCAATCAACTAATATTTTATCTCCCGCCAAGAAGCATCTAAAGAGAGGATCAAAGACAATAGAATGAAAGGAGACCAGCTTCTGAGGAGGGGAGAGATGAGGCAGGGCACAGAGGGAGGGCGCTCAGCGTGGCTGCCTCAAAGGGTCCCTTTACTCAAGGTCAGCACAGAGGAGGACATTTCAGTCAGCACCACAAAGACATGGACCACGCTTTAAGGAGGAAGGAGGAGAGACGCCAGTAAGATCAGGGAGGAACTTCCCTATGGGCCGATTTGTTTAGATGAAGCCATCAAGAGAACAATTATTAATTGCGTGACTCCCTCTATGATCCCCTGAAGTTGGTCCTTTTGTGATCCCATTGTGAGGATGGAGAAACAGAGGCACTGGACTAGTGACCTGAGTGTGTTGGAACTAGAGAGTTTGGCTCTGGAGTTTTTACCCTCAGCACACACCATATGTTCTCAGATACCAGTAGCCTTGGGCCCGTCAGCCTCAAGAGCTCTGGGAGCAATAATGATGGCATTGAGGTGGTCACCCTCTCCAGGGTGAAAAGCCAGACAAGCCCCAGCAATTGCTAACAGTTCATCATCAGAAAGCTGGGCAAACCACATGAGGCAGGGCAGAGAGGAAGAATCCCAGGGGCTTCCGGGAAGCTGTGGGTTGTTCTTACCACGCTGGCCAAGAGTTAGCTTCCTTTCATCCAACATGCCTCCATGAGGCCCTGGCATGTGGCAATGAGCACAGGGGATGGTGTGGCTGAGTGGCAGAGAATGAACAGTGAGGACACCAATGGGTTGGGGGGTGGGGTTTGAGGGTGAGGGTGGCTTCCTGCAGGAGGGGATCCTAGGCTGCATGCTAGGGACATAGTTTCAACCCTCTGGCCTCAGTTTCCCCCACTGTGCCATGGGGCTAGAGAGAGGACTCACCTTCGTCAGTTGTTGCAAAGAACAGCAGAATCCCTGGGAGGAAAAGGCTTAGAACGCAATGCCTGGGCCTGAAGAATGTGTTAGATTGGGGTGATGCCGAGGCCATTGCCATCAGAGCCAGAGCACGAGCCGAGTTACACATCTACTGTTACTTGAGACTGGTGGTTAGTGCTAAGCCAGATGAAGAACCAGACAGAGCCAGCTTGGGGTTCAAGACCAGAGTATGGACAGAGCATAAAGGCAGTGAGGAAGTCTTAAGCAGGGAATGGATACGGCCCGATAGCTGTATCAGAAGAATCTAATTCCTTCGCTGAGAAAAACAGGCAGGTTCCTGAGCTACCGACACTCCGCACACCCTCCGTTTTGTGTTTTTGTTGTTTTTAGAGAGGGTCTTACTATGTCACCCAGACCAGCCTTGAACCAGTTTCAAGGCAGCCTCACACTCATGGTGGTCCTCCTGCCTCAGCTTCCCAAGCACTGGGATTCAAGCATGGGCGACCACACTTGACTTCCTTTGATCATCCCCGGATGGATTGGGAGCCGTCCTTGGGAATGGCTGAAGTGAGCCAGGGTGACAGGACTGTTAATGGCTGTCAGGCTTTGACTCCACGCTAAGGACATGACTTCATGTCCCAGGTCCAAGGTCACAAACCGGCAGCTGAAAGACCCAGTAGACTCTGCAAATAGTTTTGTGCACACTGAAGGTTACCTTTGTGTTTTCAAGGAGTGTCTCTTTAAGAGAAGGATAGTTTACATTAAAGAGTCTGAATTTGTTTTTCCATGTGCTTGAAACACCAGAGGGTCCAGCAAGGTTTGGGGGTGCTAGAGGCACAGCAGACCCTTTTACCTTCACGTCCAACTAGGCCGTGGATCAGCATTTTGCTAGAACCTGGCAGGCCTTTGAAACTGAATAAAATGCAGATTCCTGACCTTGAGAAAGACAGGGGAGGCTTGGGGGCGGCTTTCCTGCCTAGGGTGTGGTTTGTGCCAGGACTGCTTCTAGCATGAGGACACATCTCAAGGCAACTGTCATCCACATTCCCCACAAAGGCCTCTTTCTACTTCCCTGAGCTCAGCCTAGTTGGGCAGAGAGCCCCTAAGATGCGGGCAGGAAGCTGGCCTGTGAGGCTGGGAGACAAGTCCCTTTGGGAGTGGCGTAGAGTACTCTTGGGTATGAATTCCGGGATTTGTGTATCACAAGATCAAAATGTCTCGCTCTCTTCTCTTCTCTTCTCTTCTCTTCTCTTCTCTTCTCTTCTCGTCTCGTCTCTTCTCTTCTCTTCTCTTCTCTCCTCTCCTCTCCTCTCCTCCTCCTCCTCCTCCTCCTCCTCCTCCTCCTCCTCCTCCTCTTCTTCTTCTTCTTCTCTCTTCTCTCTCTCTCTCTCTCTCTCTCTCTCTCTCTCTCTCTCTCTCTCTCTCTCTCTCTCTCTCTCCCACCCCCTTCCTTTTCTGAAGATCTCGAAGCCGAAAGTCTCACCGCCATAGACACCACCGCTGCCCCTCGAGGTCTCAGAGCTCGGAACTGCGCTCCTCCAGCTGTGAGAGCAGGTAACCCCTTTGCCCCTGCTGCACCACCTCACCCCCCTGGCTTGACCCGCGGTTCTGTGTCCCACGCTATGTGACTCCCTCGCTCTCCAGGCCAGAGTTGCCCCGGCTTGCTGTTCAACACCTGCAGGCAGAAGGGGCACAATAGTCGCCACCCTGGAACACACAGGCTTGCTAAGTGCCTTTGGGGATGCCAGCTCCCACAACCCTCTCCCTCTCCTCTTCCTATTGGCCTTACCTTGTTTCAATGGAAACAAGATGGCTAGAAGATGAGGAAACTGAGGCTTTAAGGAACTTGATACTTAGCAACTGAGTGATACAGCTAGCATTAAAACCAGGGAGTTTGGCTCTAGACTTCCCAGTCTCAGAACAGAGAAGCTGAACCACCTATGAAAGGACACACAGCACCAAGTACCAGATTCTGAGGCCCTTCTGAGGCTGTTTTCTCCCGACTCTGATGTCTCTTTGCAGAGGCATCGGCCATCCTAATCAGAAAATGATGGGAGTGGAGTGCTCTTGTAGATGAGGAGAGGAAGAAGGGTTTGTGGATGAGAACATTTGGAATTGATGTGTGAGAGGAGGGCCAAAACGGGCTCCTGAGGTCGGGGGCTTCTCTTTTTTCAAGTGTTCATTCATAACACCCGGAGATGGGAATGTGGCAGGGCCTTACCTTGTTTCAATGGAAACAAGATGGCTGGAAGAGAAGGAAGCAGAGTGGAAAGAGGAGGATGAAGAGGAGGAGGGGAGGGGGAGAAATGTTTATCTTTGTACCAGGTTCTGGGCTGACTTCAAGCCCTTTCTCTCTGTGACCCCCATGATATTGTGAGCGTGATGATTTTCTATATTGTCTGCACTTGATGGTCACCTCAGAACTGTTTTTAAAAAAAAATTCTGAGTGTCTGCATCCGACCATATAGTCACTGACTGCAGCTAGGCAGAGAGAGAGAGAGAGAGAGAGAGAGAGAGAGAGAGAGAGAGAGAGAGAGAGAGAGAAAGAGAGAGAGAGAGAGACTGCAAAATTCCCCAGGGAATATGAACACAGAGCAGGTGTGAGAAACTCTGCAGCTGACATGTCCCCTCCCAAGCCAACCTCGGTGTGTCTGCTGGACTCCAGCTGCAAATAGGACCACCAGGTGAAGCCCCACAGCATTCTGATTGACCAAGACACACAAGACCCTTCCTGTGCATGTGCAGGGCAGAGCCCAAACAGGATGAGAACTTGTCCTCATCATACAAGTATCCAGGTCCATTCACGCCAGCTAGCGTGAGTGGAGGCTGCTTCCTCCATGATCACAGACTTAGCCTCAATCTAGTCTGCTCCCATTCAAGGCTGTCTGAGTGCCTCATCCTGCTTTCTGACAATATTCAGCCCAGAGCAATGCCTCTGTCACTTTGTGAACCTCCTCATACCACCTGCCACTTGCCACCAGTGCTATCTGACAAGTTCAGAGAAGAAGGTTCTTAAAGGTGAAAAATCCTGCCTTGGTTTGGCCACTTTTCAGCTATGTGACCTCAGGCAAAAGCCTAAACATCTCTGAACCTCAGCTCTCCCATCTGTAAAATGGGAAAGTAACACCCGCCCTGTCTATGTCTTCAGGATTCAGGGAGGAGTGTGAGGGATTTCCAGGTGACTGCAAATTCATAATGGTGTTATTTGTGTTTACAATTATAACTCAGAGAGTCCACATGTGGATATTCTAAGGGGTCAGACTTTCCTCTGGTTTCTACAGCAGACAAGATAAATCTTGCTTACACAAATTACCTCTGTCATTTTTATCAGACATATTTCCCTTGTGGGTGATACTCAATAGAATGACTCCATCTCACAAATGGTAAAGTCACATACACAAAGACACATGGGTATGCATGGGAACATAGATAGGCATGCTCAAACATACAGTATCATGAGACAATCACAGCACATGAGGGATATTAAACCAAATCAAATAATGGACTTCTTTTGTCATCATGGCTACACCCATAAATATTTGATAAATGAACAAATAAAGAATGACTGAATAGACAGGAGAGGGATAGATGGAATGATTCATAGATAAATAGATAAATAGATGATGGATAGATGGACTGTGGGTATATGGATGAATCATTGGATGGGTAGATGGAGAGATGGATAATGGATGGGTTAGTGTTGGGTAAGTGGATGGAGGAGTAAACAAATGGATTGATGAGTAGACAGAAGAATAGATGATGAATGGATGGATGGATGGATGGATGGATGGATGGATGAGCTAATGGATGGATGATGGGTAGGTAGGTGGACTGGTGGATAAATGGATGAATGGTTGGTGGGTGAGTGGGTGGGTGGGCATATGGGTGAATGAGTAGATGAATGGATGAGTAATGAAGGGTGGATGGAATGTGCATACACACAATCCAGCATTCTTATGTACACAGACATACCCAGGGACAAAATCATACAAACATACACAATCATACTCTGTCTTTCTCAGATGACATGCTTGTGGCCCAGCCACCTCTCCACCAGGCTCTCTTCCAAAGGCCTTCAGGTATCTCTTTCTTGCTCTCCAGGCACCGAGGTCGGTCTCCTGAGGAAGGGCGGAAATCCCGCCGAACACACTCCCGCCACTGCTCTAAGAACCACTGCAAGGTCAGCCCAGAGGCCCGGTCCAGCCACCTGCCCAGCCAGCCCCTCCAGAGGCTTGGCTTCCTGTCAGCCAGGGGTGTAGTAAGTATTCCTCACATCCCCTCTGCCAGCCTTGCCATGACTCTTGTGGGGGGTGGAGGTCCAAGTTCAGGGCAGTGTACACTACCTTTTAATTCAATGTTGGATAAAATTTCCCACTTGCTCCAAATCTCATTATTGATTAACCAAATGGTCATTCACCAGCCTTTGATAGCACTCTGCTTGGGAACTTGGGAGACAGAGAAAAAAAAAAAACTAAAATACTTAGGCTTGTATTTCTGGGGGTGGGGGAAGTGTTGAAACACAGATACTGGCCTCCAGATGACATGTGTGAGAGGTGTCTTAGGGGTAGGCAGAAGAAAGGGGCCTTTGACATGGGAAAGGCACTTTTATATTAAGTCTGTATCTCTTACACCAGCTGGCTGGCGGCACTGGCTGACAGCTGGGATCTGATTCCTCCTATTAATTTGAGCTTGACCTGTGTCTTCTTATGTGTTTGCACACAAAGTCTCAGGTGTTGAAGGCTGAGTTCCTGTCACTCATCCCTCTTGCACAGGGGGCAGAAACATCAAAATTCAGAAAGGTTAGGCTCTGGGGCAAAGTCACAGAGTGAGACAATGGTGAATCCAACTTAGTGACCCAGCAATGAAGAAAAGCAGAAAAACCCTCCCTGGGGTCGACAAAAAGTAATTGGTGTGTGACCTCGAACACTTTGGTGTGGGAGGGATCTGAATTTAAGGCTTGGCTTCATGTCTTCCTAGCTGGGCCAATTGTACCACCTCAGTTTTCTCACTAAGTAACATGAGGCACTGATTCCATTTGAGGTGGTTGGAACCATTCAATAAGAGGAAGTATATAAAGGCTTTTTGTGGACTCTGAGGGGATAAACAGGATGAAAGTCAGCCTTGACATGTCACAAGATTGTAGCCAGCAGCTACACGAGAACTTGAACATCCAAAAAAGCATACCCCTTAGTAAGGGTGAGGTAGAAACAAGGAGTTCAGGGGTCCTGTGGGAAGGTCAGTGGGGGAGGTGACAATAAGCAGCACCGTGGCCTGGTTGACACAATTGGTATTTCCAGTATGTTGTGGAAAACTCTTCTCCACATCAAGGTACCTTGTGTCACCAGGGTCTAATTTTACTCAATCTCATGTATGTCTGACTGTGCTCTTCCTAAGTACCTCCTTCTCAAGATGACTGTGAGAATGTGCAGGTATCAAGCCCCTGCCTGCACTCTCTCATTCCCTAATTCCCTAAATCTCCTGTGCTACAAAGATACAGAGGCCAAGGTTGGAGTCTTGACTAATCAACTCACCCATCTACCTCCACAAGCCTCAGCTTCCTCAGCTGGGAAATGGGTGTGATTACTTCATTTGTAGAAAAACTATAAGTAAGTCTGAATGATGTGCAGTAAGAGGCAGAAGAATGTTCCAGAGTTAGCTATGGCTGCCCATTCTCTCATGTACTAGTGCCTGTGGTAGCTTACCTAGAAGCTTCAACTGACCTTAGCTACAATGGGCCAATGGTGACACCTGACTTATACTCCCTCACCCGCCTGGAATGGTTTCCTAAGAAGCTCACATGTGTGAAGATGCTGCCGAGAACCACATCTGTCTTCCCTCACTTACCAGTAATGTTAGCAGACTGGCTCTTGACAGTGTCTTTCCCAGAACACAGGCTCTTGGTGGCAGTGAGGTGTAATGCTCCATGTCCCAAGGAGCCTCCTTGCCCACACTTATCAGAAGAACCAAAAGCCAGACCTTATCTTTATATGCAAGGAAGAGGCCTTAAGAGCTCACCTCTTTCCCATTGACTTGGTTATTAAGAACAAAAGTATAGATATGTAAGAGAGTAATGATGGCTTTGGCAAGGTGAGGTTGTTAAAAAAAAAAAAAAAAGCAAGGGAATATGATTGTGCAACCAAATCCTTTATAAGCTCAGAGTTCACATACATTCATATATGCATGTGTACATGCATATATACAGTCACACATACATACATGCATATATTCAATACATGCATGCATGCATGTATGCGTGCATTGCATATATACAATCTCTTCTTCAAAAAGATAATCATTGAGCCCAATGCTTGGTCCAGGGACAAAACTCCGATAACATTCTAGATCTCTTCTATGGAACTTTGGACTCATCACATCACCTCTCTGTGTCTCTGTTTCCTCGAATTTTGAAAAACAAGGCAACTAGTGAGACCTAGTTCATAAGACCGTCCTGGGGTTACCATGACTAGCTATGAGTAAACATTTTAGAATGCAGTTGTATGTGGCAAACACTGTGTGATGTTTGTTGCTGGTGCTGGCAGTATCATAGGTACAACAGCAGAGGAGGTAGAGGACATAGCAGAGGTCACAGTAATAACTGAAGTGTTGTTCCCAGTGTGGGTAAGTCAATGGGTAAAACAGGGACAAGAGTCAGGGTCCTGCTTTCTGGAGAATTTTCTTTCCATCATAAATAGTGGCTGTGTCCATCATAAATATGGCTACACTCATCTTGGTTGAGGTTCTGGGGTTTTGTGGCTCCTGGGAGTATTAGTACACTCCAAAATCTGATTCCATGTTCCCTCCATTCTTGGCTAGTTTTCATCTTCTCGGTCACAAAGGTAGAAATAAGACAAGATCCCAGGTGCACCACAGACTTCCAAAGAGTTCTAGCCCCAAGACTTTTCTTCGCTAGACAGAACAGCAGAGGCACTTGCACTGAATCACTATCAATCATTCCTTCAGGTCTATCCACACCTACTGAGCATCTATTAAAGGGTTGAACTTGAATTTGTCTCTGGAGATGAACAGAGAAGAGAGTGTGTCCCTGCTAAGGGGAAAGGCTGACAGGAAAGAGCATTAGGATTAGGACAGGTAGAGAATGTAATGAAGACCCAGAAAACTAAATATGAGCAGGATTTAGCCAATGAAAAGGAAAGCTGAAGATTGGAAGTGGGATTTCAGATGGAATTCTAGGACAAGACACAGATGTTAGTTAGAGATGCATCGGGGGCCTCCTGTGCCCCAGGTCCCACTATCCCATACACAGAGCTCTTTTGGAAACATCAAGTGGGAGTGCATGACATCACAAGAGGTGCTTTGCAGATATGACTATGCAAATGAAGACCTTGACTCTGAACTGGATCCTGGTTGGTTAAAGATGACCAGAGGCTCTCTTGCTTGATCCCTGAGAGTCTGGAGGAGGCAGCAGTCAGCGTGATTAGAGCAGGATCGTGGCTGTGGGCACCAGTCCATATTGAAAGACTATGCTTATTGAAACAGTCAAATGATTCCACACAAATTGGTAAATAGGTTATTTTACCTCCTCATCTCATCTCCAGTCTGCCAATTATCCCTTCCCTCCCCTGGTACCTTCAGGACCACGACAACATAATAGCTTTCAGTGCTAAGCTGCCTTCTAATGGGGTATACTTGACACTCAAGCAGCTGGTGACTGTCCTGAGTCCCCTTCACAGTAGCGGTGGGAGCAAACACAATGTGTCCTGGAGGCATCAGACACTTCCGTCTTGATGTCTAAGCAGGCTTTATGATAAGAGGATATTTGAGCTGGGCACTGAAGGGTGGGTAGGAGTTTATCAATTTGAAATGACTCGTATATAGAAGGAAATGGGATATCATTCTATGTCAGGCACATACTTTGCATAGTCAACATCATCCCCATTTTGCAGATGGAGGAAGTGAGGCTCTGGGAGGCACAATGACCTAGGAAGGTAACACAATTTGGAGGGAAGAGAACTGGCAGAGACCATATGCCTTCGAAGCTTACTCTGTCCATCAGCAGAGGATGGAAAGGGGGACAGGGAGGCTGTTGGCCCCCAGTGCCTGGTGGAGGCTTTCTTTTTCTGTGGACATTCTCCATCAAGTCTCTTAACTAACTGCAGAGGGAATCTAGAATAATAAGGAGTGAATCAGAGCCAAGGAGAAGGGCAGGCCACCTCCTCCCGCCTCCTAGTACCGTAGTCAGGGACAAGAGTCGTCAGTCATCTATCACGTCTGTGCCAACTGCTGCACAGATGCCAACAGACAAAAGGAGAATGTGGCACCTGTCAAAGGCAGTTTCACAAAATTTGTAAACTGAGGAAGGCAAAAGGGTGTCTGTGATTAAAACATGGGCTTTGGAGAAGATCTCATCTCCCTGTGGTATCCTGGATAACATCGGTAACTAAGGTTCTCTGAGCACCTAGTATGTGCCAGGTCACTGCCTCATGTTCTCATTGTGTCTCTTCAAGAGGACACAATGGACACTGTGGACTAGAAAGAGCAGACAAAGTCAGCTACTTGTAGAAGCTCAACTTTGAAGCCAGAGGGTCTGATCAGGAGACCCTCATGTGCTTAATTATATGTAAATATCATCATCTGTAATTTGTGGTAATTATTTTAACCTATTTACATGGTTGTGGTGGTAGATTGTGTCCCCCAATACATTGTGCACCCCAATAAAGCTTATCTGAGGATCAGGGGAAAAAGCCATCCACTATATTAAACATAGAATTCAGGCAATGGTAGCACACATGCCTTTAATCCTAGCATTCAGGAGGCAGAGATCCATCCGGATCTCTGTGAGTTCAAGGCCACACTGGAAACAGAGTCAGGCATGGTGACACACTCCTTAAATTCCAACAGTAGTTAACCATAAAGGTCTAGAGGTCTGTACAGACAGACAGACAGGAAGTGACAGAGCTGGGCAGAAAGAGGAAGTGATATAGCTGGGCAGAGAGAGGAAGTGAGATGGCAGAACAGAAAGGCATATAGGCGTGGGTATACAGGAAGTAGATCTTCTTTGGAGCTGAGGAGTTGGTGAGGTGAGGTTGTCTGTGGCTTGTCCTGTTCCTCTGATCTCTCAGATAAGCTTTATTAGGGTGCACAATATATTGGGGGACACACTATACCACCACACGTGGTGGATATGAAGGTGACATGAGACAAGGCATCTGTCCACTTATTTAAATATGAGCTAAGAGCAGGAGAGGCAGCTCTGTTAGTCACCCAAAACTTAGGTTTGGGTCCCCAGGACTCACATAAAAGCCAAGCACAATGGTGTGTACCTGTGACCCCAGAACAGGGGGAGTGGAGGGGAGACAAGAGGATCCCTGAGGCTCGCTTGCTAGACAGTCTACCTGAACAGGTGACCTCTAGGTTCATTGAGAGAACCTATGTCAATAAATAAATAAAAATAAAAATAAGGTGGAGATTGATGATTGAGGAAGATACTGGACATCTGATATTGACTTCCAATCTCCACACACAAGTCAACATACATGACCGTGAACGTGTACACACATAGACACACAACAATTATAATAGTAATAGCAGTAATATTAATAAGAATAGCTTTGTACTCCTACCAGGTGCCAGGCATCCACCCTGTGAAAACTCATTTCAAGGCTTGGGATCTAGCATCACGCATACAGTAGTTGCTAACATGATTTGTTACCACAGAAACTTTTTAAAGATTTACTCCAAAGAAACCCAGCAATGACCTTTGACCTTAAAATCCACCAGCGAACTTGACAGCAACCTTTGGGGAAAGACAGGATGGAGATGTGCCTCTTGTTTCTAGGCAGGAAAGGTGAGGCTGAGGACTGGCCGCGGCAAGCTCTGACCCGTGGACTCCTCCACCCAGGCTTATTCACCCAGGCTTACCTTGTTCTCTCCCCTGGTAGCCTTAGCACCCAAGGTCTTCACTGGGCAAGGGGACACAGTCCAGAACAGAGAGGTGACACCTGGGGACACGGTGGGGTGGTGGGGGGGGGTGAGAAAAGGCATAGCCCAATCAACATTGACCTTTGCTGAGTAAGGAAAGAAGAAACAACCATCAATTTTTTACATTTTATATTTTATTTTTATCAGCTAAGAGACATTTCACCACCAGAAGAGGTGGGAAGTACCTCACCTTAAAAAAAAAAAAAAAAAAAAAGTGGGATCTTTAAACTGAATGAAATTTACCTGGATATAAAACTCATTTATTGAGTTTACTTCCTTTCAACCTGGGCTTGGGGAAAATGTCTAACCAAGTTTATATGGAGGATGTTGTATGCGGGCAGATGGGGGGACCACCAGCGAGGTTTCAGAGAAAGGGGGCGTTAGAAGCTGTCATTTTTTTCAGAGCCCAACAGAAAGGGAAGGAGTGAGGAGACCAGCTCCCCCACCCACCCACACACACAACGTCAGCCGCACTGCACAGCCTGATGGCGCCCTCGTCCCCAGAAAATCAATCTCTCCGCAGCCGCCCCCCTCCTCACCTCCCCCGCTTCCCAGATGAACCTCAACAGGTCAACGAATCCATTCTTTTGCTGTCTTCCTAATTAGTGTCAAAGAAAGAGGGATGCCAGCGAGGAAAATAACCCTGCTGTCTTAGAGAAACAAAGGGGTTGTTTCCTTAAGGAACAAGCAGGACCCTCTAGCTGCGTGCTCCGCCGTATGTAGCCTGTGAGATTTCCCGGCTCCCCATATGGCAGAGAAGCAAAAAGAAATTTATAGCTGCCGCTCTCCACGGGGCCATTTGAAGCCCTGTAAATGGACTTGTTCAGTTTAATTGAAATTCTCTCCTTGATTGTATTTTTGTAACCTATTAGGGCCGAGCTGCCTCTTGATCTCGGAATTCAGACGAAATTAAATTTTGAAGTGTAAGTGAGAGGTTGCCTTTCCCCTTCTCCGTTCTTGATTAAATAATGATTTGAAACAAAAACAATAAATAACTGTACCGGCTCCCCTGGAGGGCTGAGAGATTCCCAGAGAACTGCGGGGGACCTGGAGCTCCTGGTGAGGGGATTTAATTATTAGAAAAGTCCAAGTGTTAACACTGAGTGTGTTAAGGAACGAGGAGATGGGGCAAGCTCATGAGTTCAAAAGTAAGAGAAAGGAAAGACTTTGGAGGGTTTATGCTGTGGGGAGTGATGAAAGAATAAAGGAAAAACATTTGCGAGCCTCTCTCTCCCCGCAGTGGCCATGAATTCATGAAAAGCAATTGGTCCTAATAATGATAACCAATACGGGCTGTGGAGACGGCTCGGTTGATAAGGTGCCTATTGCACAGCATGGGATCCTGAGTTCGATAGCCAGTACCCACATTCGAAGCTGGGCGCTATGGTTGTAAGTCCCTCCAGGCATGGCATGGCCAGGTGAGGACCTCCAACCACAAGGTTCCACCCACAGACTACTCTAACTGCCCTACTCTACAGAGTGGGGTATCTAGCCTCCCACCCTACAGAGTAAAAGGCCCAAGCTCAGGACTCAATACTCCACCAATCCCTGGGCTCGCCCCAAGCTCTGGACTTGAAATCTCACCAATCCCCACCCTGGAAAACTCTGCCCCCACCTCCATCCCCGCCCCCAGAAATCCTATATAAACCCCGCCTACTGCTCAGTTGTCTCCTGCTTCTCGGTAGAGCAGAGGCAGCCACCCTCTTGGGTGCTTCCTTCCCAATAAATCTCTTGTGTGAGGTTTGTTGGGCCACCCGTGTGACTTGGTGTTATTCCTTGGCTGTAACGCTTGCAATGATCCCTGCCTGTAAGCCCAGCACTGAGAAAGCAGCAGCAAGCAGATCCTTGAGGCTCGCTGGTCGGTCGGTGTCACTGAACTGGTGAGCTGCAGGTTCGGGGAGAGACCCCGCCTCACAAACCGAGGTGGGAGAGTGATTGAGGAAGACTCCCACTCTGAGTTCTACAAGCATGCACATATCCACAAGTAGTAGCTTAATAAATGAATAGCTGGGGTTACCTTGTATGGCCCAGAAGGGAAACATTTGTCACTGTGGAGTCTGATTGTGGCTTAAGGGCTCTGGTCTCCTGGTTCCTTTTATTGATAACAGTCTAACAAGGATTTTCAGGGTTGAGATGGGAAAGAAGTGTGATGCATTTCATAGCTCTAAAAGGGAGAAATAAAACAGACTGGGGTACTGTATTTGTGTTGCTGCTGGAGGGATCAGGGTAGCATGGGAGTTTTAGAGCAGAAGGTCTCAAATATCTCAAGGGCCCCATAGCTAGTAGGCATGAATAGTAGGAACCCCTGTGGGCCCAGCAATGAGCATTTCCAGGGAATATGGGCCCAGATCTAATTGTCTAATAAAAACCAGAAGTGGGGTTGTGGTGTGAACCCTTACTGCTCAGCACATGTTGGAAGTTCATTCGCATTTATTTTCAAACACACTAAATGAGCTAAAGAAAGCCTAACTGTGACACAGTGCACATGGCTTAACCCTTCTCCAGGATCAGCTTGATATATTGAAGCAAACACTTTACGCATATCCCTCATCCTCCCTAATTCAGGGCACAGAGCTGACTGTGCCAGCTTCCAGATGGTATCCCCTGGTCGCCAAGGTCCACTTTGCCTGCCTATGTGGCAGTCTGAACACAAAAGGGAATTGGCATCCATTAGGGCCAGTCTTTCTCAGTACTGACAGTATTGAAAGACTAGTGCATAAGTCCCCAGCCCCCTCCCTCTTGGGTTGATGTTATGTTTGGGGTACACATTCTACACAGATTCCCAAAGTCCTCCTTGGAGTTAAGCTCCACTGCCCTTTTTGGCCTTTTATAGGCTCCTCTTAAGGGACTCTTATTCTCTCTCCTCTACAAGGACTTCATCTCTCAAAATTAGCCATTAGCCCTCAAATTCTTGTCTCAATTTCTGGGGATTCAGGTTAGATATGACCGGCTTACTTGGTCATTGGCCAACTCTTCGGCTCAGTTTTCTTGCCATTCACCAAAGATCATCTTTGTTGAGGACAGAATTAAGGTTGAGATGGAGGAAGAACCAAAGAGGAGAACCCTAGTATGAGGATTCTGGGGATCCTGGGCATCATGGAGCCATTATTACTGGATGGTGATGGGTCTGTGATAACTTCTGCTTGTGAGGGACTTGGGGGCCATTGTACAGCCAGTTATACATGATCTGAGAGTCACTGCACACAAAGATATCCCTACCAGGTGAAGAGCTCTTTCTTCAAGGACGGATTTTGAGAGGGCTCTTAGCTCAACTCTGTGTCAACAAGGAACAAATGGGAGCCATCCAGTCATGATGATGTTGAGCAGGGACAGCTTGTGTCTTGTGTGCTATGGGGGAATATCTGTTATGAAAGAGATGTTCCAAGATGAGAGAACAGAGGCAAGAAGTCAGATGCGTCCACTGTCATCTGTCACAGCATTCAGTCTTCTGATTCCACCTGCACGATCCCCCAGGACCCATTCTGCCTCTGGCTGCTCCACTGTGACTTCACCCCCCTCTTCTTCTAGAGTGAACTGAACCTCTGAAGAAGGTGGAGTCTGAGGCTAGGAGACTATCAAAGGACATATACCTCCAATGACGGGTTTATTAAACTATTCCTCCCACCATTGTGAACAGAGTCCATCAAGACTTATAAGTGCAAAACCAAACAGTGTTCATAGGAACAAAGAGTTGAAACATCCCCAAATGAGTTCTTTCTGTCTGCCACAACACCCTTTAAATGGGGAAAATAAAGTGGGGCTTGTGCTAAATGGGGGCATTAGGTGATGCTGGCCACGTCATATGAAGCAAGTGAGAGGTGAAACCCCACTGAGCCTCCACTGACCAAGCCCTCAATTCTCATGTCTACTGAGCTGCTCCATAGACCGGTGTAGACGTTTCTGATTTGTCTGGCTCTAAGAGATGACTTTAAAAAGAAAGTCCTTAGCCTGAGGGACTTCGCCAGAATTGAAGCTAACAGTCCTTCGTATACAAATTGCCAGGCTCAGGTTCCTCTTTCAACCTGACCTTTTAAAGTGGCAGAGTAACCAAAAGAAAGCCAGGTGGCCCATCATAGCTTGCCTCATTCAGAAGGCTCTGTGGGTCTCAAAATCCTCCCCTGAGATCGGGAGTACATCTGGTGGGAATGTGCAGGCAGAGCCACTGGGTGCTTCTCCTGCTGCCCTTGGTCAGGGATCTCCTTCCTCAGGAGAGAAACCAAGGGGGAACCCCTCTTCCTGCCATAGTCCAGACTTTAATCCTTGGCCTTAAGTTGGCTTCAAGACCTCGGGACTTTTATGGAGCTGTTTTTATTATGATCTAAATAAGTCCTTTCTTTAAAAAAAAGAAGTTTTTTTCTCTAAAGCTGGCCACCATCTGAGCAGACTCCACCATTGTCTGGTCAAAGACTGAGTCCCTGCAGCTGTCAAGGGACCATGGAAGAGCTTGGGTTATTAAACAACATTTGCTGAGCATCTACCCTGAGGCAGGCACTAGAGGGTTTCGGTGTATAACACTGCATCAGCCATGGCCCCAGCCCTCAACAAGTGGGTGAAGAGACAAATAAGTTACCACTCCTACTGAGTAACAAGGCATTTAATCTGGAGCAAGTAGTTGACTGAAAGATGGAATTCTTAATTACAGAGTGTTGTCTGGGTGATCAGAGAAGGTGATAGGTGAGGGAGAAAGGAAGAGTATTATTTTCCAGATGAAACAGGATGTGTAAATGACCTGGAGATGGGAATGTGGTGTGTCTTAGCAAAACCAAGAACACGTGCTGGTCAACCCGGACTGTGGAAGACAACTTGGGAAAGCATGGAAGAGTAGTGTGTGAGGTTCTCGGGGTTGGTTTAGGAAGTAGGTGGGGCAGGTTTGTAAAGTACACTGTAATTTTAGGTGGGGCAGGTTTGTAAAGTACACTGTAATTTATGTCAGTGAGCTTAGATTGACCAAAGGAGTGGGACTTTTAAACAAGGAGGAGAGGCTGGTAGGTTTGTGTGCCCTGGCACTCTCGCCCAGTGAGAGCTTCCCAGCAGGACTTAATCTCTATTTTCTGGTGGTGAAAAGCATCATCCAATGCAGTGCCGTTGGGTCAAACACACAAGCCATACGTGTCTAAGTTACAGCCAGGTGGAGACACTCTGCAAACATCCCTGTGGGCTCAGATTGTGGGGCAGAGTGTTTGCAGAAGGCAAGGTCCCCCTTCTGTATGTACCATCCTAGAAACATCATACTTGAAGTCTTTGCTCATGGGGATCCATGACACATCAGGAAAACAAATGTTTTTAACTTTGTAGTCAATACCAGGAGAAAGTACTTGGAAGAAGAAAAACCCAGTCTAGATGCCCCAGGGAGCAAGCTACAAGATATCACATTAAACTCCTAGGTACCTGCCCTTGAACTCTGCCAGCCTGTCCCCTCTTAAGATTGGCTTACTTTCTGACATACTGGCCACTTCACCATTCACTCCGGGTCAAAAATCCCTTGATCCTTTCCCTGGACTAAACCCTAGTCTGAAAGCTCAGAGCTAGCTTCCCATCATGGTGGTTTCTCATTCCTAACAGAGATGGTAAAGGAGATGTTCGTGGGACCATTGGGCATCAGAGGTGGGAGAGAAATGTCGTCCAGTTTAGAAGGAGCTGAATGGGAACAGAGTCTGTATATTATACAAAAATGGGTCTCTAGAAAATTCTACCTGGCCACCTTATTTTAAGGTGCCACCTTCAAGGCGAAGGTAGCCAGGTAATCATGATGCGTTCAAAGCAGAAGCTGCACTAGACGGGATTTGCTAAGGCTAGGCCCTTAGCTTGCCCATGTGCAAAGCCTCCTGGGAGAAACCAGAAAGAAAGCCCTGCCTCTTAGCCCCAGGATGTGGCATTCCAAGCTGTCAGGGATCTCTCTGTGATTCTCAGTTCCAAGTGTCCACATCTCTCCCTCAAGGCAGAAGTGGTCTCTTTAAAAAAGCTCAGGTGCCCCCTCTCTAGCAAGTCTTCAAAGCAGGGGGGTAAATTTGGGGGAAAGTAGATTTTGTTTTTATTTTTAACGAGAAAGCCTTTTCTAGTATGTGTAAGGCCCAGGGCCAGACTATATGACTTAGCCAAGAGAGCTACTCATAGTAAAAAACCCCAATAAAGTATGTCCCCTCTTGAGAGGCTGAAGTAAACATGTCTTCGAGGTGATATGACAGTTACCTTTGAATTCAGAATCCCGGGCCCTTCCCAGCACTAGAACACAGCATGGCAGTGAGCGAGAACCTGCCCCAAGGTCTCAGGCTTCCCTCCTCTGTCATCAATGTGTCACCCACAGTGTCAGGGGACCCATACATAGGCACCTCAACATGATCATGCAGTTTCTGTCCAGATGGCCCACTTGAGACATAGTTTGCTTATGGAAAAACAGATCTTCAGAAGGAGGCTCAGGAATCATTTCAATAGAGAATTCTGGGAACCCAAGCACCCCAGAGTGAGTGGTCTAGAGGTGTGGTTTCCAGGGAGCGACCTCTTCATCACACAGATTTCTCCTCCCCATAGAGATGTATTGCTAGAAAAAGTCCAGGGCAAGGATCTCTCTTGCCCACAGCTAAACATGGTACAGGAGCCGGAAAAAAATTCACTGTGATTTCTCAGCCACAGCCTGACCTGAATGTTGAAGAAAAACATTCTCAGCATAGAATTCCCTTCCCAAGTGATAACTCTCCACAGCCCCCAAAATCCCTCAGTCTTCCTAGGCCAGTCCCCAAACTGAGGCATCTCTTCACCACTTAATGTCCAAGGTCCTTCTAAATCTCCCAGTTGCAATCACATGCTCCCTCCCCAGTGTCCCCTGGAAGTACTAGAGGCTAGGGCTAGGGCTAGGGCTCTACAGTACCGTCCATAGCTCCAGGTACCAAGGTAGTGAAGGTTTCTGCAATTCAACCTGGGCAGGAAGCTACCGGCCAGGTGGATGCAGTTAGGTCTCCCTGAGTGAGAGATCCGCTCACTCAAAAGCATCGAGCGCCCCAAAGCCAAAAAGGTTCAGGGCGAAGGTTAAGGTTGTGTAGGAAGGTGTGTGTTTTTTCTTGTCATTTACGACTCTGATGATGGACTCACCTTGCCCGCTCTTCCCTTTCTCTTACACCTTTCCTACTAAAGGAGGAGTCCTTGCTTGGTAAGTGACGTAATCCGCAAAGACACCAGAGACTTTGTTAGAAGCCACTCAGGGTGCTTAGCTACCTCCTCCGAGAGAGAAGGACGCGCACAAATGCCTGTAGAGACTCGTTTTGTTTTGGTTTGGTTTTTTCGGTTTTGTTTTCAGCCAGACTATTTGACTTTACATTTATTTTGCCCCGCCCCGCCCCCTCTCTTGACTCCTTTAGTTAGAAACTGCTCAAACGTCCGTTTGCGACCTTGACTATTTTTTTTTTTAAGAAAGAAAAAAGAAAAGAAAGAAACCAGTTCTCATCTTTGTTCCTTTGACCCACGTGACATTTGTTCAGGGTTTTATTCAGGCAACTTTTTCTTTAACAAAAAACAAAACAAAAAAAAAAAAGAGTTAGTTGAGGATTTGGGTTGAAATTTCAAATTTGCCTTTATCTCCTTTTGTGTTTTTAATTTCCAAGATCTAATTTTTGAGGCCTGTAGCCCCCTTTTCTTTTTTATTCCCCTCCCCCATTCCTTTATTTTTATTATTGTTTGAAGTTAAGGGTGTCTACAGCCCTTCTATTGATTTGTTTCCTTTGTTTGAGTTTATTAGAGATTACATTTTGTATCATTTCCTTTTACTTTTGTTTGATCTGAGTCGCATGCCTTTTCCCTGCATGATTCCTAAAATCTTCCAGTTACTCTAGCAGGGGGTAAAAAAATATATATATATATATCTAGAGGTCTCCTAGTTCTGTGGAATTCTTTCAGGAATTTGTGCTTTTGTTTTTGGGCGTCTCTTCTCTCCCCTTTCTCTCTTTGCTTTCGTTACAGTGACTCATGATGGTTAACATTCTTGGTTACTTAACACACAGCCCCGGAGCTCAGCAGTGTCCGACGGGTCTTTTTGCTTTCAGATCTCTGGGTCGGGGTCTGCGGCTGACCTCTTTAGCAAATCAGCCAGCCCGCTCACCGCCTCCCGAGGGCGCTCGCAGGAGTACGACTCAGGCAATGACACGTCCTCGCCGCCCTCCACACAAACCAGCTCAGCCAGGTCCCGGGGCCAGGAGAAGGGGAGCCCCGGTGGGGGTCTGAGCAAGAGTCGGGACCTCAACTGTGGCAACACTTCCGATTCAGGGAACTCCTTCACCACCTCCTCCCCGCAGAACAAGGGGGCTGTTTTGGAGAACGTCTCTCCTACCTGCAGAAGCAGTGAGTCAAGGTCAGTGCATTTGAGGGTACGAGGATCCCCACTTTAGCATGACTTTCTTTTTTGTTTTTTGGTTGTTTTTGTTTTGTTTTGTTTTTGTTTTTTCGAGACAGGGTTTCTCTGTGTAGCTTTGGAGCCTGTCCTGGAACTTGCTCTGTAGACCAAGCTGGCCTGGAACTCACAGAGATCCACCTGCCTCTGCCTCCCGAGTGCTGGGATTAAAGGCGTGCGCCACCACTGAAAGTGCTGGTGTCACTTTCTTATAGTGTCATCACAGTGCCCTGCCCTTCCCAGGCATCTTTACTAGAAAAAGAAAGGACCTTCTATTCAAATTAGCTTGATTTAAATATATATATATCCAGACACTAGCTTCAGGTACAGCTGGACCCAGGAGTTCAAAAGGTGCTACTACTGCATCTTTCTCTTTTGAATTCTACCTCTCAGCTCTGCTCCCACACTCCGTTGGCTTTATTCTCAAGCAGACCCGCCCAGAGCTTTGCAGATAGGCTCAGCACCTGTGTCTCCAACCAGCCAGCAGAAGAATGCCTCCACCCCGCCCCCACAAAACTCTTAGCAAAAATACCAAAACAGGTACTTATTGGCTCTGCTTGGCCCAGCTTGGGTCATGTGTCCCCTCAGACCAGTCTCTCTGGCCCATCAGGTGCTGAGTTACAGGCTAGAGCCAGATGTTTCTGCAGGAAAAGCCAGAGTGTTGATATCAGGAGGGAGGGAGGGATGGAGGGCAGGGAGACAAAAATAGATGCCAGTTTGCCGAGAGTCTCGGGGAAAGTCCAACATGAACTTCATTTAAGTCGCTGTCTGTGAAAAACGTACCATAGTAGTGACCAAAATCAATTGAAAACATATTCACATCAAAAAAATCTGCTTGTATATGGTTATAGGAGTTTTAGTCATACTTTCTAGAACTTGGAGGCAACCAAGTCTTTTAGGTGAATAAACTGTGGTATATCCAGACTCTAGAATATAATAACAGTATAATAATAATAATAATAATAATAATAATAATAATAATAATGTGCTATCAATTTATACAAAAGACACACACACACACACAGTTCCAACTACATGAAAGTATAGCACATGATACACCATTCATGATGGGTAAATGTCCAGTGATTCGTCAAAAGTCATAAGATATGTAACAGCAAGAGTAAGCCTGACAGCAACTATGGGCTTTGAGTGATGGTATGAGGTGTTAGCTCCTCATTTCTAACACATGGACCACTTTGGTGAGGGACGTTGTTTGTGGGAGATGAAGTCCTGGAGGCCAGGAGGCCCGTGCTTTGTGCTCAGTTGTGCCCTGAAATTAAAAGTGCTCTAAAATAAAACTTCTTCATGAAGAACACATAGCTACCACTGTAAAGTTGAGGAATGGGTCCTTTCATTTGGTGCTATGCTGGCTGTGTGTATTTTTCCTTCTGAAAATACAGCTACTCATTTGTTTACAAGCCAATGACAATTCCATCGTCTCATCACCAACTGCTCTGTCACTCAAGCAGTCACAGCAAACAGCAGCTGGGGAGATGGCTCAGGGTTAAAATGCTTGCCAAGCAAGCAGTGTAAATGTCAGGTGGGCGTGATGGCCTGCCTGTAATTCTACCCTCCGGAGGCAGAGACAAGGGATCCCCGGAACAAGCAGGCTAGTGAGACTAGGCTTATCAGTAAGCTCTGGATTTAACTGAGAGACCCTGCCTCAAAGAAGAAAGAGGAGAGTGATGGAGGCAGCTTTCTGGCATCGGCTTGCATTTCCCCCAAAACATAAACCCACATCCGTACGCACATGCACACAGAATACACGCATGTACATACACGTGAAAAGAATCTGAAAATACATAAATCGTGTCATAATGCTGACCGCTAGATGTACACTCTTGCAAGAGTTGTTGTTAAATTTCACTGGCCACTTAGCCTGCACCATCTATTCAGTTACATCCCTCAACTTCTTATCAGACACACCCTCATGGCAGCACTCAGCTTGATGCTAGGGAGTGAGAAAATGATAGGGCCCCACTTCCTGAGTTTATAACTCACTAGGTACATGGGTGGGGAAAGTTGGCTAGCACACTCTACCCAGAGAAACACTGGGGCTTTCCTCCTGCTAGGGATTCAAGTCCACCTTTGTTCTACGTGGCCAAGATTTCCAAATGATGGCCACACCCCTCTCAAACATGGAAGCAGTGACAGTTTCTTCAAGGACAGAGCACCCCTTATCTCTAACACAAGACCCAGCCAGGCTTCAGTGCTGGACAAACAGCTTGGGTCTGCATGTAGCCCGGCCTCTGGTTTGCCCGCTCTGGGACATCCCTGTCCTCAGCTCCTGCCCACGCTTGGTGGGAGGCCGAGTTGGGTCAGTGCAAATGTCAACCTCTCCAAGAGCAGACAGTGAAGTTCCCACATGGGAGAAGAAGGCAGCCATGTATCTACTGACACACTAAAGTGCTGTGATTTCGGAGGATAGAGAGAGAAGGAGCAATAATAATGATGGTGATGAAAAAGTATTAGTATTAATTAATTAAAAAGCCATTAGTATCTATTGATCCAGATAACATAATAGACACTGGGAAAAATGCTTCCCACATATAGCTTTCCTGAGCTCCTATTGGTGTCTTTTTGCAACAGGCACTATTATAACCTTTTTGTCAACTGATAGGAAACTGAGGCACAGACTCAGACAAAATCAGTTAAGAAGCAGCAATAGCAGCATTTCAATTCAGACCTGTCTCTAAAACTAGACCCCAAGTCCAAGAGATATATAGCTGTTACTTGCTTCATTTGATATACATAGACAGCCAAATTAAATAATTTAGAACCAGCCTTTCACTTTGGAATGTAAATGATGGTGAAATCATGAGTATTTATGTCCTGCCAGCTATGGACAAAGGGCTCAATAAATATGAGCTAAGTGAAGAGATATGAGCTGAAAGTCAAGGGCACCCCAGACGCAGAGGGTAAGGAATTGGAGAGGTGACAGGGATGAGTGTGTGCAGCTAGACAGATCCAAGTTTGGAACTCTGAGTGACCTTGAGCAAGTCACTACTCCTTCTGAGCCTCCTCCTTAATTTGGTCATAACCGTAGGACCAGATATATAATGTTATTGAGAAGATTAAATGAAATGATGCTTGTGAAGAGCCCAAGACACAGACTGGATGACCTAAGATGACATATGACAAGCACGTGTGGAGGATATAAAGTCCAGGGGGACATACACACCCCATCAGCTCAATATCCAGGGCAGAAGATACATGGAATCCTAAGACCAAATGAGTCATGTAGGCATGGGAGGAAGGCCAAGCAGAAGGGGCCATGGCAACACACAGGAGACCGTCAACCCAGAATGGGAATAGAGAGACTGTCCTAAGAGGCTCTTCAAAGAAGATGGGGTCAAGTCAAGGCAGAGCCACGTGTAGAGGAAGTTGCCAACATGTTCTGCGGTCTAGAGACAAAGGACAGAATAGGACATTTTGTTTGGGGAGAACAGCCTGTTAGGAACAAGAGCCAAGACTGTAGAGGTAAGCCGAAGCCAAATCATCATGAATCTTTCAAGATTTATGGTCGTTTTCAAACTATATTAATGTGATTTGAAGTTGACTCTTGGCCTAATCAAATGAACATGTCTTTATGAGGACCCAGAAGGAGTTCAGAATGGCCCTAGACAAGAGAGACTATAAAGCAAAGACTCCCCATACCCTCTGTCTGATTGTGAACAAACCTCCATCCACCGGTTTTGGGGGTCTCTCAATCTCTCCATCTGCAAAGTGGGCCACATCAAAGTTGCCCAAGCACGGGTCACCTTCTTGATTCTTTTAAACTACATTCACACTGGTTTGTTTATTGTGATCACATCACTATTTCTGTATGGAAATGTATATCCCTTTCTGAAACATAATAAATAGAAAGCACCTGTGGTAATCGGAGGAAGCCAGTGTATCTAACTCTGGTCAGTTACAGTTCCCTGCTCAAGGCTCTGACCCCAAGGCCTGCTCCTTTATCTTTGGGAGATTACAAAGTGTTAGAGAGGTGTTAAAAACTCACAAGCACCCAGCCAGGGCTTTCTCATTCATGCAATCAGAAGGACTGGGCAAGGACAAGAAAGAGGGAGGGAGGAATCTCTCACCACATGATTTGATGTAATTTAGCCTTGTGCCCACAAGGGCCTCCTGGAATGCTCTCAAGTGGCCCCCTGGTGTGGTATGTACCTCCTACCTGGGGGATGCTGAATTGGATTAAATATCATTCTACTTGGGAGGTCTTTTCTATATCTGCCTTTCTAAATTCGGTCACCTGGCAGTTCTTCCCAGAAAGGGGGGAGGTGGAAAGAAGAACTGGGGATATTCTATCCTAGAGCTGGAGAGATGGCTCAGTGGTTAAGAAGGTATTCTATCCTAGTCAAAGGTGATAGAGGGAATACCAGGTCAAGGTGCCCCCAGAGCAAGGGCAGCTGGATAATGACAGATGTTTCTCCCTCCTGCAGAGGATTTCAGTCTCCATGTCTACAGTGTGCTGAGGTGAAGAAGTCTAGTTTGGTCCCATCCACAGCCCGGAGCTCCCCCATCAAAGAGTGCTCCCGTAGCTCCTCCTACACCAGCACTCGATCCTCCAGTCCCTCTTCCCGGTCCCCAAACCACAGAGCCTCCCCCAGGTACACCCGGAGCCGGTCCACTTCCTCCGAAAAAAGGTGAGTACATCTGACGCTTGATCTGTCAAGTCAAGCTTGACTTTGAATATCTCCTCCAGCCATTGCTACTGATAACCTTGGGAAAGGCAATCAACATCTCTGAGCTCCCATTTCCTTGTGTGAAAAACAAAAATATTAAGAATGCACGGCTCAGTGGCCCAATGGCTCCTGCCTAAGGCAAAAGCTCTTAGAACATGACGAGCATTCATTGCTACTGTTTCTGTTGGCGTAAGGATGAGGTGAGTGTCAATTAACTTCTGCATAAAAAAAGTAACCAACATCATCTTTTATATGAAATGTATTCACTTAATCCCAGTAATTGTGTAGATTAGCGATTTATGCTGGGCTCAACAGGCTGGTTCTGTCCTCAGCCCCCTCGTGTGTTTTTGACCGGATGGTGAGTTGGCTCGGGGCTGGGAATTGAAAGTCATCCAATGATTAGTTGTCTCTGCTCTGTGTTGTCTCTCATCAACCAGCAGACCTATCTGCTTGTACACATGGTAATGACAAGGGGGGGGGAGAGAGAGAGAGAGAGAGAGAGAGAGAGAGAGAGAGAGAGAGAGAGAGAGAGAGAGAGAGAGAGAGAGAGAGAACAGTAATGTGTAAGGCTTCCTTACCTCTCACCTTGAAGTATCATTCCATCCCTCCTGCTGTTCTATTAGGCCATAGTAAGTCACAAGACCCATCCAGAAGAGTCTCCCTTAATGAGAGGAGTTACAGAGTAACATTTCAGGGATTGTGCAAGATAGAGAGAGAAGAATTGCAGCTGTTTTTGTATTCTATCCCCCAATTTCAACAGCCATTGGTATTGCTTGGCTACTTTGTATCGAATAGCTCTGACTTTGAACATTCAGACAGGAGATCTCAGGAAACGGAAGAGCCCATCTAATCCAACCCTCAGGGCCTCCTTGAGCCTAGCTTCCTTCTTCAAACAAAAATTTTTCAAATTTCAATTTTTTTGAGATTTCAAATGAAAATTTCAAAAAAAAAAAAAAAAAAAAACCCCAGCAAGCTGGTTGTTCCTCTTCCACAACCATATAATCAACATTCAACATTCAGTTGCTTCCTTGGTTGGTAGTTTCAAAACCAGCACTTGCCTTTTTTTCTATAAGATTTCTCAATGCAAATGCAAAGGACAATTTGGCCGGGCACTTTCCCAGGGGCACAATTGCAATAGGAATGAGCTCTTCCTTCCCCCTCATGTTCTCTAGGTGCTGTAAAGAGGGGGGAGGGGAAGCGTGGGCAACAGGACTCTTAATTCAGGTGCATCACCGAGAGTTGCCCTTCCCCTATTGCCCATGGGAGATAGGGTCCAGGATCCCCAATGGATGCCTGCAGCCAAACTCTTGGCTAAGTACCAAACCCTATCATGACATGGCCCATCTCCCTTTTTAACTAAGCACCTGTCATACATGACAATGGAAATATTTTCAGTGTGAGGTGTTGTAGCAAAATTAACATGAGCTCTGCTTCTCCTGTTTCCTGGAGATCTCTATTCTTGCCACATATCTTAGTACACTCAGCCTCTGGTCTTTCTTTCTTTCTTTCTTTCTTTCTTTCTTTCTTTCTTTCTTTTCTTCCTTCCTTCCTTTCTTTCTTATTGGATGGACAATGCTTATGCTCTCACTTAGTGGAAGCACGTCACTACTCCTTTCTGACATGTTTGAGTTACTAGTATCACTACTCTCGTACTTGTGAGTCATTTTTAAGTAAATAGCGATTGCTTGCACACGAGCACTACAATCCTGCAATGGTAGATCTACAATCCTGCGATGGTAGATCTGATCACACAAATGCTACCTACTAACCGGCAAGTAGCATAGACAGCATGGATACTCTGGACAAAGAAATAACCCACTTCCTAGTAGGTGCTACTTAGAATGGTTTGAAATGTAAAACTTATGAATTATTTGTTTATAGAATTTTCCACTTCTTAATTTTTTTTTCAATCCATTCATGAAGCCATAGAAAAGCAAAACCATTGGTAAGCACGTGGGGGCCGGGGAGGGACTCCTATAATCTGCAGAAGTCAAAAACACTTTGTAGCCAGACTCTCTTGGATTCATATGTCCACTAGCTGTGTGACCCTGATCAAATTATATCACCTCTCTGTGTCTTTGTTTCTCCGTCTGTAATATGAAATTAATAACAGTTCCTAACCCTGGGATGTGTTGAGGATTAAGTGAGACACGTGCATTTTCAGTTCAACGCCTGGCACACAATCAAATGTATAATAGTCATAGTTAACGTTTCCAGTATACTGGCTAATTGGCACTTAGTGTATATACCAATATGGTAAGTGATTTGCTCTAATTTAGATTTACAGCCAACTTTGTGGGCTGGTCCTCCTTTTCCATTCTGCAGACGAGAAAATAGAAGCCTGGAGTAGTGGAATCAAGGGCCCAAGACCACCCAGATAAAAAGTGGCCGGGACAATAAGCATTCAGGAAGTAACAGGAAGTTGTCAATGTTATTATTAATTACTTGAAAAGGAGAGGATTTCATTCTCTGGTTATGGGTCCTTTAAAAGCCAGTCTTGCTCAAATAAAAAGAGCGCCGCCTGGGGGCCGGGTGCATGGAGCCTCAGCCTTCTACACAACCCTAACACAGGTCTTCAGAGGCTCTTCCCTCTTCCCCAGGTCCTACTCTCGCTCTCCCAGCTATTCCTCCAAGTCTGGCAAGAGGAGCCCGCCTAGCAGAAGCTCTAGGTCTCGTCGTAGTCCCAGCTATTCCCGCTACAGCCCCACCAGGTATCGCCCTTCCCACCCACCCCCAGGATGGGTCCTGCCTCCTGGGCCACACCCCTTTACTCGGATCCTGAATTCTGGCCTTGCCTCTCTGTGCCAATCTCCCAAGCCCTGCCCAATCCCTAGCCCTGGAGAGGTAGGGATGGGAATTCTTGCAACCCTGTTTGTCCAATTAAGAGCGGCAGCCAGGCCCCTATTAATACACCCTTTGACCTACTGTCCTTTTCACACCTGGGGGCTCCGTATCCTTGCTAGCTTGTTGCTTTCTTTTGCCCCTGAGTTCACAACCCCAATTCTCCACCTTACCCTCCTCATCCACCAATCTTTGTGCCTCCCTGCCAAGGGACATGGACACACACACACACATACACACACATACCACCACCACACACCACACACACACAAAGGCTACCAACCGCTCTTGCTCATGCCCAGCTTGCCCCACGGTGCTCACCTAATCAGATTCTTCCCAAAAGTGCATCATATTCCCTGTCTTCTCTGGGGCCCCTGGCAAAGGCCAGTCTCAGTAGGGTGGCAGGGACAGCAAAGTGTCTCACACAGAAATGCCAGCAGAAAAGCCAGCCCAGCCTTAGTTACCTAGCAACCCCCCACCCTGCCGCTGCACCCCTTCAGGGACCCCAAGTATGGTGAGAAGGAATTGCAGTCCCGAGAGCGTGCACGCAGGAGGCGACGGTCCTACTCACCCATGAGGAAGCGCCGGAGAGACTCCCCAAGCCACCTGGAGGCTCGAAGGATAACCAGGTGAGACCCCAAAGCAGGGATCACCTGCTTCCAACCTTCTCCCAACATCCTCCCATACGGACCTCGGGGCTGAGACTTAAGGATTGTGGGGGCTCCAGGATGCCCCTCCCAACCCTTAAAATGATGGTTTTTGATTCAAAGTCTGCCCTAGTATGGAATTTTATCAGGATCTCAATCTGCTAGGCTGTCATGGGGAAGGAACTCGGAAAGAATGTGGACTAAGCTTGCCCTGGGACTCAGGGAAAGACAGTGGGCCAGTCTGAGGAGTAGTGTGTAGCCTAGGAGGTGTCTTGAAGGCTGGGGACCCAGCTGGTGCTAAGAGGAGAGGGTTAGAAAGGAGGGGTAGGGAACTGGCTAGAGAATGGGACCCCAGACCACCACAGGGGCATGGGCCTGTTGGTGAAGCCCCAACTCAATGGAGGTAGTCCTTTACCCTACCATATCTAAATGCCAGGTTACAATTAAACTATTCATGATTATACCTCAAACCAAGTTCAGACAGCACAAGTAATATGGCTGGGATTTCCAAGGACTTAAATGGAGCTGTGGTGAGTGAAGGAAACATCGTCAGACGTTGAGTTAAGACCTGTTTTCCCAGGGAACCTAGAGTCCTTTCCCCTCCTCCGGGCTGTTTTCTCACCCACAAAACGTGGCATAACTCCCAGGAGCGTCACGTGGAAGAGCTGAAAGGGGACAAAAAGATGTAACCCCGCCTTGTAAATTTAAACGCGGGACACGCTGTATTCTATCGTTATTGACTGAATGATGAGAAGAGGTGGAAGACGTGACCTGTGACAGCTAAAGTCTCTGAGGAGAAGAGCTGTCGGGAGAGAAGGCAAAGGCTGTGAGAGAGATTGTATTTCTCAGGCCTTGAAAGCTGGGAGAATGGCTGGATGGCGTCCCCCAAACTAGGTTATCTTTCCAGACACCCCCACTCATCCCAACCACCCACAGGGGAAGGGATCCTGGAAGCCCATTGGATCCATCCTGGAGAGGACCAAGAGGCAGGCAGGACAAGAGCAGGGGGCTCCGGGGTGATGGATGGAGTTGCCTGCTCAAATGGTCCACAGTGCTCTCTTCCCAGCATCCGCGCATCCGTGATTATCTTTGTCACTGGTTACCCATGCTGCTGGTTAGCTGGTCGTGGCTGTATTTCACTTTCTTAAATTCAATATGCCCTTTTTCACAGCCCCCCCCCACAGAAACACCCTGTGTACTTATTTTTTAAGAAGAAATGATACACTACAGTAAATGGAAAAACCAGCCTTTCCCCCCTAGAAATAGAAACTACTAGAAATAGAAGTTTCTAGTTAAAAGTAAAAATAGCAAAATAAAACTTCAGTTAAAGTGTCGATGCAGATATTGTTGCCAGCTGAGAACTCTGAGCCCCAGGCCTGATTTGTTGATTTCTTTCTTTTTTTTTTTTTTTTTAAGTGACATTATCGCTTTTTCAGGATAGAACAGTACTAAACCACGCTTTTTCTTTGATCTCAAAACTATGAGAGGAGAAGAGATGGAGGAATTTGTTGGGGTTTGGAGTTACTGAGGTTTTCTTTTCCTCCCTAAGAGACTGGGGGATGGAAGGACATTGCTTTTCCCTGGGAACAGCCCCGGCGCTCCCTGAGAGCTGAGCCCTCACCTGCTTCCTGTCTCTGGTCCCTACAGTGCCCGCAAACGCCCCATCCCTTACTACCGACCCAGCCCCTCCTCATCCAGCAGCCTCAGCAGCGCCTCCTCCTGGTACAGCAGCAGCAGCAGCCGCTCCGCCAGCCGCAGTTACTCCCGGAGCCGGAGTCCCAGCCGGAGCCGCAGCAGGAGCCAGACCCGGAGCCGGACGCGGACCAGCCGCAGCTCCAGCTCCCGCAGCCTCAGCGTGGGCTCCCGGAGCCGCAGTCGGAGTCGGAGCCTGAGCTACAGCTCGGCAGAAAGCTATGCCAGCACGAGGCGCTAAGCAAGGGCCCTCCCTCGAGCCCCTGCCCACCGGGAAGACCCCTCTGTACTCTGCCAGTCTCCTTTACTACCTGCTCTTCACGCCCGCTCCCTGGTGACAGCTACGGAGGGCTCCTGACTCCTGTCCTCTGTGCTTTCCTGGGAAGGTGGGGCGGGATACAGGGACTTCTATTCCTTTGCCAAGCTGCTAGGAGCCTCTACCAGCACCATCCTGAGGGTCATCTGGGCCGACGGAGAGGGCCACCTGTGGGAAGCTATGATGGATGACTCAAAAGTTTGAGCCTGGCCAAGACATGTGGCGATATCTCCGTTCCACTCAGCCGCTGCTCACAGGATACCTACTGGAGGCCAGGGTCAATCCACCCCCGCTGCCCTCCTTCTCCCCTCCTTCAATCTCATGGCTTGCACATTTTGGACCCCAGTGTTAGGAAGAGAGGAGACCAAGGGTGAAGTCCGAGAGAAGAGCTCAGAGCTTTTTAACCTCCCTCCCAACATGGGCAAAGGCTGGGAGCTCCTGGGTCCCGCTGGGATAAAGCAGACATGAGCAGAGGAGGTGGATGCTATTGTTGTTGGTAGATGTTGGGGAAGGTTGGAGATGAGTTCTCTAGTTATAGCAGCAAAGAATCGGGTCATTCGCCCTCCTAGCATGTAAGCACGGTCAGGGAAGGGATTCCAGCAGGTTCCAGCTCTGTGGAGACCCTTACTCAGGGCCTCGTGACCCCATGGGGATAAGGAGACAGTGGAACAGTCGGCATACTTTGGGCTGCAGCCCTACTTCCCAAATTTGCCTCATCCCCAGTAGCTGGCACCAACTTGATTCCACGGGACCATCTGCTGAGCATTCCCAGTGCTGTGGCTAGCAGCCAGTCCCCAGCGCCAGCCAGTCTGCCCCTGCCCTCCAGTTGGCGCCCGCCAGCCCCCTCCACATTGCCCAGACTGCCACACCCTGGATTCTACCCAGGGCAGGCTGGCACCTGCCATCTCACATGAAGACCACTCTCTTTGCCTCTCAGGAGTTTTGCCAGGACGGGACATCGCATTTAGCTCAGTGTTGTGGGGAAAGACCCAAATACAGAGAGCCTGTGACAGAGGGACTTGAGTGGTCCCTGGCTTGGGGCTCCTGCAAGCTTAGGAAAGTCCAGTGGTTGTTGCTGCCCTCACTCCACCGTCTTCCTGCCCAGGGCTGGGCGGCAAGGGTAAGCTGCCCTCTGACACACAAATGCCATCAGCTGCTTTGTCTGCAGAAGACATGGGGAACAGGCAGGCGAGAGAGAGAGAGAGAGAGACAGTCCTTAAAATAAACCCTAGGGCATCCCCCTCACCACCTGCCTGGCTTTCCAGAGCCTTGTGGGTGTCAAGTTTGTGGTGACAACAGCTGAGCAGGCCAGGGCACATGGAGAGAGAGGTTCTTTCCCAGCTTTGAACACTGAAGCGTGATGGATGCAAGGACACAACATTATTTCTCCCTCTTGCTCCAAGGTAAACATTTGAGGAGGAAAAAAATTCCCATCTTAGAAGCAGTGACCTCTCCATGCCAATCTTTCCCAACCTATCAGCCTGGGGGTCCCGTGAGCGCCAGGGAAGTCTGTCATCTAGTAGACAAGAAGGAACATCAGTGGCCACACTGGCCTTCCCACCATGGCTTCTTGCCCAGACCGAAACTCCGCCCACCAAGACTCAAGGATGCCTATGCTGACACCACAAGAGGCCGATGGCAGGTGCCTGGCACAGGAGTAGGTGCCCCCAAGAGGGCATGTACAGCAGCTGTAAATAACCCCCATCCCTGCCCGGGTCGCCAACTCCTCCTCGTTTTCCTCATGGAGACAAAGGCTTCCGGGAACCACCAAACCTCCTCAGCAGGACAGCTTGTGAAGGCACAAGAGCCTCTCTCGAAGACACAGACCATTTTCATTCAAACCACTCTAGGGGACCATTTTGCCTGGGGCTCCCAGCAAACTTTTTATTTATTCGATTTATTTATTTTTATGTATTTATTATTTATGTGATGAGCTCTCTTTCTCACCATTATCAGTATTTAATTATTTATTTATTTATTCAGAGAGATTGTGTGTCGTGGTAGGTGATCATGTGTGTATTGGGTGGGATGGTCTTCTAAATTATTTGTGCTTTTTTTTTTTTTTAATCCTGTTGCCATGGCTGCAGTTGGAGAGGCCAGAGGCATCTTGGTCTTTTCCATGAATGCTCTAAGCCCTGAGCATCTTGGAACTGACCCAGAAGCATACAAGTCCCAAGGTTCATTATTAAGCTCGATGCCAGTGAGGTTCAGGCCTGCGCCTCACCTCCTTGTACACATGCTGCGCCACTACTGTATTAGAAAGATGAAGTCAGTCACAGAGTTCACGAGCCTAAATCCGAGGCTGACATTAGCACGTAGCTACACATGTTTAAAAGAGCCCTGAAGGACTCTTCGACTAACTACTAAGAGTCAGAGTTCCATGTCTTGGCCAGTCTTCAGTGGCATCAGTGGCATCCATGATAGAGCCATGGCCTTGTGATTGGGAACCCTATGGGTAAGAATGGTTCAATACTAGCCCGGCTCTTGGAGACAAGGTGTCAGCTTGATGAGGTTTAATTGATGTTCACAGCTGGAGAGAAGGCAGGACTAACCCAGGGAAGACACTGTGCTCTTCTTGATAACCTTAGAAGGCACCAACTCCTTCCTATGAGCAAAAAAAGGTGGTGGGATTCATGTAAGTTACACCTGCGTCTCCTCCAGGTATCTAACTCCTCTCCCCCTAGCTTTTGAGATTGGAAAGTTTTTCTGTTTTGTCCGCAGTAGACATCACTGTTTTGTGAAGAGGGCATGGGCCATCCTGGGAGAGACCCACACAACCAGAGCAAACATCCTTTTGCTGTGATCTTTAGCTGTTCCATTGGGGTAGCACAAAGCTACTTCTGAAATTGGAAAATGAGATACAGATGGAGGGGACAGCCAGATTTCCCCCCCCCCCCAAAAAAAAAAAGGTCATTTCTAAGCTCATTCTGGGATCCAGGACCTAGAGACCTTTATCAGTCCCGCCTTCCTGACCAGCTGGCGGTGACTTCTGGCTGCTGACTACAGAGAGCTCTTGCCCTCTCTGGAGTCATTCCCCATGGACTTTCAGGAGCTGGCTCGCCTGGTCCAGTTGTGGATTTGGTAAAACTTTCACCAAATCCCCAGCTCTTCCCTTCAACATGGCTCTCATACTCTAACCCAAGCAAAGGTGTTATTCTTCCCTTGGAACAGTTTTCAGAAAGTAATTTAGATACCTCTGAGCTAAGGTGTACCCTCTTCCTACTCCTCTTCTTCCTCTATCTCTCCTCCTCATTCTCTTTCCCTCTGAACTGCTTTTCTTTCCAAGCAAACCTAGAATTCTTTCCAGGACGCTAATAGCCTTGGCTAACTAGAAACATTAAACTCTGGGGTATCTATCCACTTTACCCTCATTACTTTCTGCCTCTTGGGAATAACACCGCTTGAAAGTGGTTTATAGCCATGTTCGCACAGTGGTTAGCGCATTGTGTTGTGAAGGCTGTTCCTGGTGGGGATTTAGTTCAACCACCAACATCCAAAAATGGGTGAGAGTGTAGCCTGAGGTTAAGCAACATATTGCCAAAGCCCCTTGACTTTTCTGCTCTGGGCGTGCTCTACGTGAGTGAAACAGGACTGATGATTACCTTGTTGTGGGTTAGGGTTCCCACTTAGTCAGGTGGAGTAGTTAACAAACAATTCTAGGCATTGGCCTGAGTCCTGAGAGAGTCAACACACACACAATGAGTTTCACTGAGACTCAGAGGGAAGAGAAGGGTTTGAGGTGCTCTAAGGAGGTTCCCATTCTTAGGAACAAACTAAAAACAGCACCCGAATTCCTACTGGACAGTTAACCAACCCCAAGTCGCCAGCAAGGACCATTCTTGTCCACCGAGGTTGGACTGCATTCCAGGCTGTCTTTGAGACCTCCTTGGAAGGCGACTCAGCTTTTCAGGAGCAGAATAAAGTGGAAAGATTGGGAAGGAATTCGGGTCTCAGTCTCAGTGAGCCCCCCTCCTTACATTTCTCAGACCCATTCTCTTTCCCAAAAGGGCTTGCTTAACGAAGCGCAAATCTGGGGTGCTACCAAAGGTCGAAGAAAGCAATGAGTTATGTCTTTCTCAAGATCAACTTCCAACTTTTTTTTTTTCCTCTTGCACTTTCCCTTTTTTCTGTGGCGCCGGGAGTGGGACCCAAGCCCTTGCGCACACTAGGCCAGTGCTCTAGCAAAGGAGCCACGCCTTCAGCCCTGTGTTCGATTCCCTTGGCCTCGTCTCTTCTGGGTGTGTTCTGAATCGTCTCGTGAGCATTGTTTCTCACCTCGGTTTCCCTACTGCTGAGCGGAAAATTTGATTTGATATTAAAATGACACAGGCCCTCCTCCACTGGCCAGCCCACCAGAGACACTTGGGCCAGACACAATGTCATTGGACCACCCTCTAAAGAACTCTGTTCCTTCTCCGTTCTGCACTGTTGAGCCAATGGCATTGACACCGCAGTCCACCATCCCTCTGTGACTTTTTCTTCTGTTTGGGTATTTGGGTTTTGTTGTTCATTTCTGTTTTTGTTTTGTGAGTTGATTTTTTTTTTGGCTTTATTCCTTTATTTTATTTTATTTTATTTTATTTTATTTTATTTTATTTTATTTTATTTTATTTTATTTTATTTTATTTTTGTGGTTGTCATTTTGCATTGTAAATACCATGATGTGAACCTGTCCTCAGAACATGGCTTATTTAATAATTTATTATTATTTGCTATTTATTGAGTGGTATTGGGAAGGGAGGGGAACCAGCCCTCCCCCTGGATTGCTATTGGAAACCCATTCATCTCTCAGTTCTGGGTGCTGCTGTCTGTAGTGGGGAATTATCACCCAGGTAATGAATGCTGGAGTCACCAGACGAATTGGAACCAGCGGAAACAGAGGCTCCGTCATACAAATTAAGTCCAAATGGAGCTAAAACACTGGTTATCTCTGGAAAACCTCATTTAGATGGAAATTAATTGAGGAACTCAAATGCCTGTACATGAACCAACTTCTATTAAAAAGTCACAACTAAAAAAAAAAAAATACAGAGAGAGAATCCTTTTTTCTCCAGCCACATGAAATTATGTCTCATTTATTAACAAGCTGAGTCAAAGAGACAGCAATTGTGTTCCATTGTGTTTTTCTTGCCTTTGGGGATATAGGTAGTGGGTCTTGGGCCTCAGGCTTGTCCACTGTACTATAGGACTTGGCCCATATGTTCTGGGGAGGGAATGGGAGGGAGCTCTCCTCTGGTACTGTGGACTCCATCCTGGTGGATGTTGTGACTGTATCTTTTCTGAAAGGAAGAAAAGGGATGTAGGGCTTGGACTGATGATGTGCAGGGTTGGAATAGCTGAGCTGTGGGACACATCGAGGCTTCCTGAGTCCATCCTAAACTCTCCAAGGCCAGTGTCCCCGGAGTCACGATGGGGGAAACTGTCTTTGCCCCGTCCTGAATCTTAACGGTTGTCCATTGTCAGACCATATCCTCTACATTTATTCTGATAAGCTGGTGACAAAGGTCCCATCGCAACTTTTCAGATAAAGCTGAGGCCTGTGGAAGGGAACTGTCAACTCCCAACTCCTAGAACTGGTGCCTGTCTGACTCTGTCCCTTGTCCCTCAGTGGATCCTTTCCGGGGGTGGGAGGACTAAGCTGTGAGGACTCTGTCTGCACTGAGTCTTTTCTCCCCAGGCTAAGCTATTTCCTCAAGTGGCCATTGGCCAAGGACCTAGCTGATTCCACCACACTGGCTCAAGAGATTTGGTGCATCTCAAGGCCATTTCTCTACACTGGGGGCTGGGACCCCCATCTGAAAAATCTCAAAGCAGAGGAACCCCAAGTAGCCCAGCTCAGCCTGACCGTCTAACATCTGCCCAGGATGTCTGCTTTAGAGAGAGAGAAGCCGCTGTGTCCTCCAGCATCCTGAGAGAGTCTATCCTTTGCCCAGGCTTTCAAGTGACCCCAGCCTACCCAGGGTTCTCAGGTTTTCAGCCTGTAGGATTCACATCTCTGTTCTAACTAAAGGTCCATGGTATGGTGTTCTCATATGTGTCCTGGTGTCTTCTGTGAGAAGGAAGATGAGCTATTAGGAAACTCTCATGGCTCACCTGCTGTGTGTCACACACACACACACACACACACACACACACACACACACACACACACACGGCTCAGTGCATTTATTCAGTTTCCCAAACAGACTTGTAAGCACTTGGGTTTTACTTTTGTGTAAGTTTGTGAGTGGGGGGGGGTGTAGGGCGGGGCGTGTGTGTGTGTGTGTGTGTGTGTGTGTGTGTGTGTGTGTGTATGTGTGTGTGTGTATGTGTGTGTGTATGTGTGTGTGTATGTGTGTGTGTATGTGTGTGTGTGTGTGTGTGTGTGTGTGGTATGTGTTCACACACATGCAAAGGACAAAGGATAATTTCAGATGTCATTCTTTGGATGCTGTCCAACTGCTTTTTTTTTTTTTTTTTTTTTTTTTTTTTTTTTTTTAAAGATTTATTTATTTACTGTGTATACAGCATGTATCCCTGCAGGCCAGAAGAGGGCGCCAGATCTCATTACTGATGGTTGTGAGCCACCACGTGGTTGCTGGGAATTGAACTCAGGACCTCTGGTAGAGCAGCCAGTGCTCTTAACCGCTGAGCCATCTCTCCAGCCCCCAACTGCTTTTTTGAGACAGAGTCTCGTACTGGCCTGATGGCCAGTGAGCCCACCTTTCTCACCTCCCCCAATGCTAGGGTTAGACCTGTGAGACACCATGCAAAGCCTTTATTTTTTTTTAATCTTTTTTTATAATTTGATTTAATATTACATATCAGCCACAGATTCCCCTGTCCTCCCCCCTCCCACCACCACCCCCACTCCCAACCCCTCACCCCCACACCCCCCACACCCTGTTCCCATCTCCTCCAGGGCAAGGACTCCCCTGGGGATTCAGCTCAACCTGGTAGATTCAGTCCAGGCAGGCCAAGCCCTTTTTTGCATGTGATCTGGGGATCAAATTCAGTTCCTCACTTTCGTGAAGCAAATGCTTTATCAACGGAGCTATCCACCCAGCCTGGGTTTTAGTAGCATCTATGGGCTTCCTCAGGAAACCTATTCCAAACCATCTCATTGTACACCTTCTCTGCAACCCAAACATTAAACTGCCTTCCTCACAAGATAGAAACTGAAGCCTAGAAGAAGAAAAAAAAAAAAAGCCATTTTCCAAAGAACCACAGTCTCCACAATCAAGGTCAATTCAGACAAGCTGACTCAGAACAGCAGGCTGCCAATTCTCCTCCATGGCTCCAGAACTTGTGAATATCTAACCTCTTCAATAGAGTTGTTTTTGTTTTGTTTTGTTTGTCTTGAGACTTTCATGACCTGGTAAAGATTTTAGATCCTAAATATCTAGGACACTCCTACTGTTGACTGTACAGCACTGGACAAGGGCCACACCCTGCGGATGACTGGTTTGGTGATCTGTAGAATGGGTTCAGGGCAGCCACCTCCCTTGGCTGCTATGGGAACAAAATGAGACCTTCCATTCTTTCAATACAC